>NW_006203784.1:149022-192820 GCF_000334495.1 Tupaia belangeri chinensis
AACTCAAGATACATTTGAAACTCAGAAGAGAAAAACTAAGAATAATTCCTGTTTCTCTAGCAGGAGCAAGCAGACTTTTGTGCCTTACTAGATTTGAGACTTTTATAGTTATGCGTCTGTTTTGTTTTGTACCTCCCCCCTTTTATTCTAAAAATCACTCGTCTCTAGTTAATTTTTGGCACCTACTGTCTCACTTCCTGCTATGGACAGACTTGTGTTCCCCCCAAATTCATGTTAAAGCCCTAACCTCAATGTGACTGTTATCTGGAAATAGAACAATTAGGAAGTAATTAAGATTAAATGAGGATGTAAGGGTGGGCCCCTAATCTGATAGGATTGTAGCCTTGTAAGAGAGGGAGAAATTTTTTCTGTCTCTTAAATGTACACATTTGAAGTTTAAAATTTCTCTTCATTTAGCTCCCAATTTTAAAACTTATATATTGCCTTTTTCACAGAATGTTTAGTTTGATCAGCATACACTTGAAATGACTACCAATACATTTTTTACAAATAGGAATCCAAAAATAACTTCAAAATTACATGTTTATTGCTCTTAAAATTTATAATAGTTTCCATAGTACCTAATTTTTTGAAGTATTTTTATATATATTTATTTTCTTCAGTGTCTTAGCTATTCTCAACCTAGTGCAGTACACATAAGTTTTAAACAGTTGGCCAAATTCCACAAAATGTAGCTAGAATTTTGATAAGGATATAATTAATTCTTAAGATAAATTTTGATGCTTCTTGTTCATTGACATAGTATGTATTTCCTTTACTTACACTTTCTTTTAATATTTCATATTTTCTTTTTAGAGGAACAATTTTAGTAAGATTCATTAGTATATTTTCAATATTTCTTAGCCCCCTTCTAAGTGATAACTCTTAAAGTTTTCATTTGATTTCTTATAAACTGAAAAAATTATTACCCTGATGAAATTATATAAGCAGATTGGGTGAATTTGCTGAAGGCATTTTAAAAGTTTAGCTCTGGATTTAGCTTTCAGTATACATTCTCTTTATGAATAACTACATTCTATTTATCTCATTCTTATAATTACTACTTTTTAATTTTCTAGACTTACTGTACTTCAAGGACAGTTGGATGAATGTAAGACACAAAGAGAATTTTTGTCTTGTACTCATTCTTAAAACCAATATTTTCAACACTTCATCATTAGCTATAGATACTTTTGTATATAGATTGCATTTGATTAAGAAAGTACCATTTGAAAACTAATTTCTCAAACTTTTCTCACAAATGGATATTAAAATTATTCATTTTAAGCATATGATTCACACTGTTTCTGTTTAATATTAAACTCCTTTTAATTCCTGGAACCCACCTAACTTTGTTGTATTATATTATATCTTGTGTATTTATAGACTTCATTATCATTTATTTAAGATTTTTACAATTATTAGAAATGAAAAGGACCTATGAATTTTCCTTAATATGTTTTATCAAGATAATCACAAATTAGAGAGTGAAACTTTTCTTTTTCCATCATCTAACAGTGTGTGAATAAAATTAGTGGGTTTTCATTGCTGTTCCTTTAATTATCTGGGTCTAGATGTAGAAAGATACATATTTGTAGAAAGATGTGTGTTTAAAATTAAACTTCTACAATAGAATTGGATGACTTAAAAATTTTTTTTTGAGTGGTTTTTCTCTACAGGGCACGTGTGCTCACCAGAAAGACAGAGAGAGAGACTGAGAGTGAGAAATCACCCCCGCCTCCCCAGGGAGGATGGCCACGCCACAATCCCTTCTCTTCCCTTCTCTTCTCTGGGTCTTGGACACGAACGCACATGCACCTGGCATGGGTTTAAGCCACCGGGTTCGGGACTCAAATCGCGTTCGACTACATGGGAGTCCAGCAACATAGCCATTACACTAACTGCTGTTCCCTGGAAGACTTAAATTTTATATTTCATTTTTAAAACTTTTTGCAGAGGATACCTCACTCATTGGAGAGAGAGAGAGAGAAGGAAAGTGAGAAAGCAACCCCTCGCTACTGATGGAAAATGGTCATACAACAATCCCTTCCCTATTTCTCCTTTAAGGAATTTGGGCTTGCATACACATGTAGTCAGCATGTGTTTCAAGACACCGGGTTTGAAGGAACCAGCAGTTAGCATAATGGCTATGTCGCTGGACTCCCACATAGTCGACCTTGGTTCATGTCCCCGACCCAGTGGCTTAGAACTCACACCGGGGGCATGTGCATGCGTGCCCAAGATCCCGAGAGGAGGAGGGAGGAGAAGGGAGTGGCCATCCCCCCTGGGGGGTGATTTCTCACTTTCTATCTCTATGTCTCTCTCTGTCTGTCTGGCAAGCACACACACCCTATAGTGAGAACCTCTCCAAAAAAAAAAAAAAAAAAGACACCGGGTTTGAGACTTGAACCACATAGTTGGCCTCATAGAATCCAGCTGCCTTAACCACCACATCATGGGCTGGCCCGGTATTTTTGTTTGTTTGCTTGTTTGTTTGTTTACATATGGCATTTTGTTAACATTTGACAAGTTCAACTTAATATTCAAGTGGATTCTCCAAAAACTGTTCACTTTATTATTACATTTTAAAATTTCTGTTGAGTCTGTTTTGTTCTTATTTATATTATTTATCTGTGCATTCATTGTTTCACTCCCAGCTTATCATTTTTTTTATTTTTTTATTTTTATTTTCTTTTTTTGCTATTGGCATGTGTGCTCGCCAGAAAGACAGAGAGAGACAGAGATATAGAAAGTGAGAAGTCACCCCCCAGGGGGCATGGCCATACCACAATCCCTTCTTCTCCATTCTCCTCTTGAGATCTTGGGCATGAGTGTACACACACCTGGTGTGAGATTTAAGCTGCCAGGTCTGGGAGTTGAACTGTGGTTGACTACGTGGGAGTCTAGTGAAGTAACCATTATGTCACCTGCTTGTCTCAAGCATATTAATTTTCTAAACTTGTTTTAGTTGTTTTATTTTTAGGTTTTTGTCATAGGGCATGTGAGCTTGACAGTGGGAGATAGGAAAAGACAGAAAGAGGGAAAGTGAGAAATCCCCCCTCCCCCAAGGGAAATGGCCATGCTGCAATCCTTTCTCTTCCATTCTCCCCTTGGTATTTTGGGCATGCACGCACATGCATCTGGTGTTATTTTCAAGCTACTGGGTCCAGGTCTCGAACAATGGTTGGCCACATGTCTTCAGCATATTCTCATACAGACTAACACAGTCACATTTCGAGATTCAAATCGGAAGATAGAAATGGAACAGTACATGGAAGATTCAAGGATAAGGTAGGATCTGAGAAATACATCTGAAATAACATCAATGTTCCCTTTACTCAAATTGAAGAAGAACAATAATTCTAAAAATAATATTATATAGAAACTAGAAGTTTATCCTTAAACTTTCATTTATTGAAATAATAATTAATTTCAGTGAGGAGTTAAGAGTGGAAGAGGATCTATCCAAAAATATCATTGGGATAAATTAGATTATTAAATATAACTATTTGTATTATATTTTATTATATAATAGAATATATATTATATAATTCATATACAATAGAATATAATTATATGTAGCAATACATTTTAGGGAAATTAAATAATCCTTTTAAGAATTGCATATAGATAGATATTTAATAATGGTTGTTAGAACAGTGTAGGAAGGCAGCCCAACCAGTGTTACAATGGTAACACAATGCTTCACAATGATAGGCCTATCATGTGAAGGCCCTAACTTTGCATTCTGGAGTCTCCCTGCATACATCTGGTACATGCATGTCCATGACATGGGCTAATTGACCCTGGGAATGGATAATGGCATAAAGATTTTATTGGGGTTGCCTATCTTTCTGTGGATGTCTCTCTGTCTCTGCCCTTACGGGAGAAAGAAAGAATAAAAGGAAGGAAGGAGTGGAGAATACAACACACATAGATCGTAGACACAATTTAACAAACTTCATGATTAATTTTTTCCTCCTCAGAATGAACATATAAGTTATGTGAAAGGAACATTTTCTTTTTTTATTATTATCCACGTATTTTATTTCAATTAAGTATTTTCAACTTGTGTTGTCTAGCCCAGACACACACACACACACACATTTATAAGTTTACAAAATTTCAACAGTATTCATCACTTATGTAGCATTTATGTAAACTACCAATAATATTATTTAATCCTATTAGTTATGTAAACTACTAGTAGTAATATCTGCTTAGCTTAAGTGTTTTTACTACATGTTAATAGTTTATTTAAAAATTTCTTTTATACATTCAATCACTTTATATCACTACAGCTTGTATAGGGAATTTACCCAATATGAATACACATCACACCTGTCCAGTTGAAGATACTATGGACTTCATCTGTTCTTGGACATTTGGATTGGTTCCATGTCTTAGTAATTGTGAATAATGCTGCAATAAATATAAATGTGCAAGTGTTTTGTGTTTTTCCTACTGAGTGTCTTCTTATCCTTTGGATAGATACCCAGGAGTGGAATTGCTGGACCATATGGTAGTTCTATTTGCAGATCTTTGAGGAACCTCCATATTGTTCTCCATAGTGGCTGGAGTTATTTACATTCCCACCAACAGTGTAGGAGGGTTCTCTTTTCACCACAGACTCCTCAGCACTTACCATTTTCTTTCTTTCTTTCTTCTTTTTTTCTTTTTTAAATCTTAGCCATTCTGTCTGGTATTAGATGGTATCTTATTGTGGTTTTGATTTGCACCTCCCTTATGATGAGGAAGGTTGAGTATTTTTTCATTTGCCTTTTGGCTGTTCATATGTCTTCCTTAGAGAGTTGTTTCTTTAGCTCTTTTTCCCATCTTTTAATTGCATTGATATTTTTTTTTTTTCTTTTTGGGTAAGTCAGTTGAGTTTCCTCTATATTCTGGTTTTAAATCCCTTATCTGAGGCACAGTTTACAAAAATATTTTCCCATTCTGAGGGTTGCTGATTCACACTAATTACTTTGTCTTGTATGCAGAAACTTCTTAAGCATTATACAAAATCAAAATACAAAAAAATCTGTAGAATTTTTATGTATGAACAATAAGTGGATTGAGGTAGAACTGAAGAAAGTAATCCCATTTAGCAAAGCCACAAAAAGTATAAGATATATAGGAGTAAACCTAACCAAAGAAGTCAAAGACCTCTACAAGGAAAAGTATGAAAATCTAAAAAAAAAAAAAGAAATAGAAAATGACTGTAAAAAATAGGATAACCTATATTCCTGGATAGGAAGAATTAATATAATCAAAATGGCAATTCCACCCAAATTAATCTACATATTTAACACAATCCCAGTAAATTTACCAGAGACATTCTTCAGATTTAGAAAAGACAATCATAGAATTTGTCTGGAATCATGAAACACCCCATATTGCCAAAGAAATCCTGTGTAAGAAAAGTGGAGTAGGAGGCATCTCACTCCTTGATCCCAAAATATATTACAAATCTGTGACAATCAAAACAGCATGGTATTGGCACAAAAGTAGACATATGGACCAATGGAACAGAATAGAGATCCCAGAAATAAACCCCCAAACATACTGCAAACTGATCTTTGACAAAGGTTATCAATAAATCCAGTGGGAAAAATCAAATGTCTTTAGCAAATGGTGCTTGAAAAACTAGGTTTCCACCTACAGAAAGATGAATCTGGACTCCTATCTCTCACCATTAATGAAAATTAACTCGAAGTGGATCAAAGATCATAGGCAATAATCTCAAAAATAGAACAATAGAATTACATCAGATTAAGAAGTTTCTGCACAGGGGAAACATTGTCTGTGTTTGAGAATTTTCCCCATATTATTAGAGTATAACTTATGAAAGAATGTACTCATGAACTAATCAGAAAAAATAAACAGACCTATGACCCTAAAATTATAAAATCATAGAAAATGGAAAAAAATGAATCATAATATTGAGTGTAGTTTAGATACTAACCTTTTTAGTAATGGAAAACTGTATATTTGATATGGTTGCATAATTTTGAACAAATTATGTAGTCTTTTACAAAACACGTACATATATTGACTATAACCTACTAAAAGACATGTACATTTTAAAGTTTTTAACATTGTGTTAAGTCTTATAATAGACCTTTAGGGGACCAGTAGATGGTGCAATGGTTATGTTGCTGGACTCCCACATGGTTGACTGCTGTTTGAGTCCCAGACCTGTTAGCTTAAAATTCATACTGGGTGTATGTGTGTACATGCCCAAAATCCCAGAGGAGAACGGAAGAGAAGGGACTGCAGCGTGGTCATACCCCTGAGGGGTGATTTCTTACTTTCTATCTCTGTCTCTCCCGCAAGCACACACATCCTATAGTAGAACTCTCAACAACAAAGAAGAGACTTTAAAGATAATTTTGATGTTTATTTAACTCTGAGAGGTATTATCCCCATTTTAAAGATGAGGTAACAGGATCAGAGAATTTACATAATTAACCTAAATTAACAGAGCTAGTTAACTTCCATAATTATGTATCAAATCCATTTATGGAAGGATGTACAGCACATGTTCTTTGGCATACTCTACTGGGAACTATTGAATAACTTCTCTGTTAAGAAGGGGGGAGCTGGGCAACAGTTTTAAACCCAGTCTAGTGACTTGAAAAAGCCTGCAAGATGTGTGTGTGCTTCCACAATAACATTAGTATGGAGCAATGAAGGGGAAGGGATTGTAGCATGCCCATACTCCAATGGGGGTGCTCTCTACTTCTCCCTCTGTCTTTCTGTGGTGAGTGCAGATTCCATCTAACAACTTTAAAAAAAAAGTATTTAGGAAATGAATGTTAATCATTTCTGCCTCTACTGTTGCTCATTTTGTCTTCCTCTTTTCTTTGGAAATGAAAGTAATTCATTTAAGAGTTATTCAATGCTACTTTTTAAAAATTGTTATCTTTCAATCACTTTTTTTAGCTTTGGAAAAAAATACATGGGTGGGGCCAACAGGTGGCATGGTGTTTAAGGTTCTGGATTCACACATGGTTGACCGCAGTTCCAATCCTGGACTTGGTAGCTTGTAAATCATACCAATCAATGCCCAAAATCCCAGAAGGAGAATGGAGAAGGGACTGTGGCATGGCCATCCTACCCAGGAATATGGGGGGGCTGTGATTTCTCACTTTCCCTATCACTGTCTCTCTGAATCTCTCCGGCAAGTCCAAACAGCTATGGCAACAACCAACTAACCAAACACACAAACGAAAATGCATTGGCCAGATGGTGGTGCAGCAGTAAAACCTGGTACTATGCTAGGCAGTTCTACATGGGGAGGTTCCCAGGTCAGGTCTGAAAACCTCCCCAAGTGCTCCAGGCATATGTGTGTCTATGATCTGGGAGTGACTGAAAGCTGGGGGTGGATAATGGCATTGAGACTTTTCTGGTGCCACTTCTCTCCCTCTCTCTCTCTCTCTCTCTCTCCCACTCATGAAAGAAAGAAATGAATAAACTTTCAAAATACATTGGCTTTGTTTATAGATGCTATTTCAACTGTGTATTTAATGTGTGTTGCTCTTTTATGCTGTCTCAAGTTTCTTTATATATCCTTGGGAATTGGTGCTATAAACTTCATTATTCATTCTGTTAATTCATGCCAAAATGATTTTTATGCGTGCGTACATTTTGGCCCTCCAGATTTTTAATTAATTCTATCGCTATCAAGTAGCATTTTTATGAAGCTGCCTGTGTGGTTTGTAAGGATGCAATTTTCCAGTCTGCCAAATGTGTTTTCTTTCCTCCTCCTGTGAGGGCAGGTTTCCTCTGGAGCCACATCATATCGCTGTGTTGATTGGAATGGATATTATATACAGACCCAACACTTAATGTTAAGATGAATGCATACCTAATTCAGATCATAGAAATTCTATGTGGCCTGACAAAAGTTGAAAAGGCACATAATCCTTATTCTCTTCCACAGACTAAATCTGGAGAAACTACAGAAGAAAAATGAGAATAATTGAGGAAAACAAGTAAATATTTCTGAGAGGATAGAAAGTGTCTGTGTTTGGATTTAAGCAAAGAAAACTAGCTCAGAGGTCTGGATTGTTAGGTTAGGAGACAGTTTGACACCCTTTAATCTTGACATTACACCAAGTGGATCATTTACTATCCTTTCATCACTCTGTTACAGAAGCATAGTGTCAGGACCATGAAGGGTCTGAACACTTACTCTATTCACACAGCAGGCTGTGTAGACAGGTAAGAAAGACGCAGAGTAAGAAACAATACCATCAGCAAGAGGAGCAGCCACAGTAAAATGTCGTCTTGCTGTTTCTCCAAGCACCAATTCACCTAGAGCAATGTGACAAAGGCCAGATGACATACCTAGGGCATGTTCACACATGTCATGTGTGGTGTTACATTAAAGGAACCCAGAGCTTATATAACTTTTACCATGGGCTGTAAGCAAACTTGCCCTTTTTATGGAGTAAGAAACATTAATTCTTTAAAAAACGAACTTTTTGTTTATTTCTTCCATGATGGAGAGAGAGACACCCCAACCAGGCCACTGCACTGCACTCACCACCAGTCTCTGCTGGTCTGGATCATGGGCATATGAATCACCATCAGGGAGGTCCCAAGATGTGAACCCAGAATGTTTCCTTCACGTGTGGGTCCAGCTGTGCTACTTCTATGCCACCACTAGGCTCTAAAACATTCATGTTTATCTTCCAAGACTATGAGTAAAACTTTTCTAATCCACAGGGAGACACTCTCTTCCTCTTCTAAGACTGTTCACCATGTGAAAAAAAAAAAAAAAGTTCAAGACAAGGGTGCTGAGTGCTTCTGCTCACAATATGTGAGGGACCATGGAGTATTCTAACCCAACTGACAACAGAAGTTCAGGTTCAAAGGCTAACATCAGGAGGAATCAGAATAAAACACGGGGGGCGGGGGGAGAAATCAGATGACAATTAACGTTGACACATTATCCAGTTCTGAGAGGTTCCTTGTCAACATCTCCCCATCTGTACTGAGGCTGGAACAGTTAAGTCAGCCAGTGGTGTGGTAGTGGTTAAAATGGCTGGATCCCACATGGCTTACTGCACAGTTCAAATCCTGGATCCTGTGGCTTGAAGAACACACTGGGACTGTGGTGCCCCAAATCCTGAGAGGACAATGAAGGGGAAGGGATTGTGGGGTGGCCATTTCCCCTGAGGGTTTCTTTCTTACTCTGCTCATCTCTCCAGCTAGCACATCCACCCCAAGGCAAATAAAGCAAAAACAAAAAGAATATAAAAGGGAAATATATTTCAAGAGGAACAGTGGATAAAAAAAAAAAAAATGTAACAGTAAAGCCAGATGGCATAGAAGTTACATCACTGGACTCCCACATGGCTGACCATGGTTTGAGACCCAGATCCAGCAGCTTGAAACACACACCATGTACATGTGTGAGCATGCCCAAAATCCTGAGAGGAGATGGAGGAGAAGGAACTGCAGCACAGCCATAACCCTGGGGGTTGGGGGAATTTTTGCTCTCTGATTCTGTCTCTCTGGTGAGCACATGCTCTATAGCAAAAATATCTCTTAAAGAGAGAGAGAGAGAGAGAGAGAGAGAATGTAACAGTAACTGACAGATACACACACAGCAAAGTAGCCGTAAAATATTATATATAATAAGGGCATTTCCTTAGTTACTCCATGGAATGGGTCTGGTCTTATTTTAAATGCTTAAAAATCACCTATTCTTTTAACTTCAACAGCCCTGTGAAGCAGGCTACTGGTACTATGTTCTTTTTTTTTTTTCTTAAATAAGAACTCCAAAGCATAAAGAGTTAAATAATTTGTCCAAAAATACATACTTAATAAATACCTTTGCCAGATAAGTGTATTGAGACTAAACTAGCCAATCCTTTGAAATGCTCAGTAAATGTTAGCTGTTATTATATGACATTAAACATCTACTTAATGTGGTTCACCAATGCTTTATTACATAACTAACATTGCAGTGAAACTATGTTGATCAGAGTTATGAAATAATCAATGATCTTGAGAAAACAGTTTTATTTTTTTTCTTCCCTTGGTAGGATTCAGCTTAACTTCTTTTCTTTACAATTTATGGGGACATTTATTTGGGTTGTAAGTTACCAGCTGTAGTACTTTCTACATACTATAAACTTAAAATATATTAAGTTCCTTTTCCCTTGTCACCTGTTAGCAATTAAAATAGGCACATACTTCACTTCTCATACTTCATTCTAAAGCCTGTTGTTAAAAATTGCACCTAAGACTTATACGTCTTTAAAAAATTCTTCTGTTAAAGTAAAACCTGCTCTCTATGCTAAAGCTGATTTCTGAACATGCACCTTAGTTTGCCTTACAACTACAGATAAGACTCTTAAAATGATTTTCAATCAGCAGAGTTAGAATAGAGCCTTCTGAATTTCCTATTTTAATAACTGAAAGAGACTGTTAAATGAAATTTGAAAAGAGGCTTGAGTTGCTTTTTGACATTCTCAAGGCTTTATTATAATTTGAGACATGAGTCTATTCCCAGGTATTGCATATTTGAAAATTTACAGTTAATTTTTAGCACACTATGTAACTGCACTTTTAGCTGTATTTTTTAAAAAGGGAAGAAAATCTAAGTAAGAAATTATATGATGATATGAATAGATACAAAGAAAGTACTTGACAGAGTCTAATTGGCCTTGGCTCCTGATTTAAAACAAAACAAACAAACAAAAACAAAACAAAACAAAACTCTGAATAAACTAGGTATAAGCAAGGACTTCCTTAACCTGGTAAATGGCATATATAAAACAAAACACACAAAAACCCTACCACTGACATCATAATCGAAGGTGTAAGTTTGAATGCTTCCTCCCTACGGTAAGAACAACACGAGCTATCTGTCCTTACTACTTCAACTCAACATTGTGTTCCAGGCTTTAGCTAAAGACATGAGGCAAGAAAAACAAATAAATGGTATCAGAATTGGTCAAGGAGACCATGAAACTATTTTATTTGCAGACAACATGATTCTGTATATAGAGAGTCCCAAGGAATATAACACGCACATACACACACAGTTGGAAGACTTATATTTTCTTATTTCAAAATTTACAATGATGCTATGGTAATTAAAACACTGCACAGTATGGTGGCTATAGTTAATAATAACCTATTATGTTTTATAATTGCTAAAAAATGTGAACATTCAAAATGTTCTCATAGCAAAAGATAAATAAGTAGGTGAAGTTATGAATATGTTTGTTTATTTAATTATTCTAAAATGTGTATATATTTGAAAACATCACATTGTATACCATAGATATAGACAATGCCTATTTATCAATTAGAAATAAAACATAATCAGAACAGTCTAATACTGATATAAAGATACAATACTAAGATCAATGAAACAAAATTGAAGGTCTAACTATAGACCTTTATGTTTATCATCTTATAAATCCTGAGATTTAGAGTCAGTTGAGTTTTTTACAAAGATGAGTCTGACCAAATATAAACATTGACTTAAAATGGATCATATATCCACATTTAAGAATTAAAACTGTGAAGGCCTTCCAAAAGTAAAAAAATAAATAAATAAATAAATAAATAAAAGAAATAAATCTTTGTGATGATGTTAGATGATGACTTCTTAGTCACAAAACCAAAGACAACAGTACTGAAAGAAACAACTGATAAATTAAACATCATAAAATTGAAAGTGTCTGTACTTCAAAACATACCAGTAAGGTGAGAAAAGAGTAGCCAGCTACAGTGGTGTGATGCTTCACAGTAGTGAGGCCATACAGGAGGTTCTGGTTCATGTCCCAAGGTCTCCTACAGGTTGTAGACCATGACATGAGGACACTGTGGGGGAGTGCCTTTTTCTGTCTGTGTCTTTCTGCCTTTCTCATTAGAAGAAACAAATGAATAAGCTTTAAATAAGAAAATAATTCTTGGAACCAGAAAATGGCATAATGGCTATATTGCTAGACTCCCATGTAGTTGACCGCGGTTCTAGTCTCAGACCTGGTAGCTTAAACTCATGCCAGGAATGTGTGTTTGCATGCCCAAGATTCTAAGTGGAGAATAAAGGAGAAGGGATTGTGGCCATACCACCTGGGGGTGATTTCTCACTTTTTTGTCTGTTTCTCTCTGTCCTTCTGCTGAGCGATGTGCCCTCTAGCTAAAACCTCTCCAAAAAAAAAAAGAAAGAAAAGAATTTTTAAGAAAGTGAGAATACAGGTCTGACTTAAAAAAAAATGCTTGTAAAACATAAATCTAATGAATGTCTGGGAAAATACATAAATCTAAACTTGATAATAAGACCATAAATAATCCAATTAAAAACTGACAAAACATTTGAATAAGTATTTCATTGAAGAAAATGTATGAATAGCTGATGAAGCACATGAAAAGATTCTCAATACCATTAGCCATTAGAAAAATAAAAATTAAAACCACTGTGAAGTAAGATACTATTTCACAGCTACTTAGCATGGCTATAAAATATTAGGGACTATACAATGGGAACCCTCATTCTGCTGATGAAAATTTAAAATGGTGAAGATGCTTTTGAAAACAATTTGATAGTTTCTTAAAAAATTAAGTGTAAACTTACCATAGGAGACAATAATTACACCCATGAAGAAATATAAAGGATACATTAATACAAAGACTTTACAGAAATGCTCATAGCAGCATTATTGATAATGGCCAAAACATCCTCTCTTCTTTTTTTTTCAATCCAAATGTCCCAATGTCCACTTCTACTTAAATGGATAAACAAACTGTGGTATATCCATACAGAGAACTACTATTTGGCAACAAAAGGAAACAAAGTACTAAAACATGCTACAACATAGATAAACCTCAAATAAGTTATGCTTGGGGCTGGTAGGTGGCATCGTAGTTGGTCTCCCACATGGCTGATCATGGTTTGAGTCCCAGACCTAACAGCTTTCTTTCTCACTTTCTCTCTCTCTCGCTCACTCACTCTGTCCCTTCTGGTCAAATTAAAATAAGTACATAAATAAATTTTAAAAATTAATTTAAAAATGTGTAAAAAAAGTTATGCAAAGAAGAATATTGATGCAAATTATCATGTATTCCATGATTTCATTGAAATAAAATTCTGGGGAAAGCAGTTTTGTGGATGGAGAAAATAAATAGTTTCCAGGAGACAGGTACCAAAAATGACTACAATAGGGCACAAGTTTCTTTTGAGATGATGTAAATGAAAATTACATTACAGTGAAAGTTGGAAATATCTACACATGTATAAAAATTCATTTAATCATATAGTTAAAATGAATGAATTTCATGCTAAGTCAGTTATGTAAAAATGATGCTGTTAAAGTTGCCTGTGTTATGTTTTACAATACAGTGATGTCATGAAATGGTTGGAAAGAACACAAGTGACTTGTTATGCTTTCAAGTAGAAGGATATTTTTAGAATGCTTATTAAAAAAAGATATTCTAGAAATATTTCTGACCTTTTTTTCCCTTGTTTAATTCTGATAATGAAAATAATATTGAATTAACTGATCAAATTGCTCATATCAGTAATTTCTTCCTTATGTAACTGCTGTAGTTCCTTTGTGATAGTCTACATGACACCATCACAAATGGTATTTGCTCTGAGGCTCAATGATCTGCCTTATCCTTGGTCTCTAATCAATAGAAAGAACTGGGATGAACCTAACCATTTGTCTCTCAATTTTCTCTCTGAAAATATGAGTCAGTATGTGTCACATAAAGTCATTGTGGAAATTATAGGCGACATTCCATGTAAACTTCTTGAAACACTATTCGGTCATCCTAAGTACTTACTACATTTTAATTATCGATCTTAAGAATCTGAGTTTTTTTCACACCTAAGAATGTATGAGGTGACTTTTAAAAGTTCTCAAAAAATGGAATTAAAGTTAAGAGTTTGTTTGGGTATCCAAAATTTTGATTCTATGCAAAAACTAAGCAAAGTTTTTTCATAATATATATCTTTTTATGAACTTTTTGAAGACCTGTCATATAGATTTAGAAGCAGTTTCATAATTTCTGCAAGAGATTTACTAGCATTCATAGGATGTCTGTTCTTTCATGCTGAAAACTGGCAGCTAAGGTGATTGTTTCTTGGATTTTAGAATAGTCTTTTTCAAAGGCACTACCATACTCTGCGGTGTTTCTTTCAAACATAATTGGGAAGAAATTCTGGTAACAATTGGTTCTTTAAAGTCTTTTATTCTTGTAACTGTCATCTTTCTTCTTCAGGTATAGAAATGTCTTTTGTTATAGTCTAACTATAACAGGGTGAGTAAATTCTGGGCCTTTAGTCCTAGGAACTTAACCTAAAAGTATAGATTATGAGGCCAGCAGGTGGCATAGTAGTTAAGGCACTGGACTCCCAAGTGTCTGGGGTTCGAATCCTGGACCTGGCTGCTTGAAACTCTCACTGGGCACATGTATGTGAGTGTCGGATATTATGAGAGAAAAATGAAGAAGTGATTGTGGCATGTCATCTCCCGGGGGGGAGGGGTATTTCTTGCATTATGTCTCTCTGTCCTTCTGTCTCTCTCTCTGTCTGTCTTTCTGGTGCATGCACAAACCCCAATAGCAAAAATCTCTCAAAAAAATTGGAAAAGATCTGGATAGATTATAAAGCTATTTTTTTTTTAAGTTTCTAATCTCTTCTGTTTATTATGTAACTTTTATTAGGTTTAATATTGTCTTTTAAAAAGTGAAGGAAGCTCATATTTTTTCTCATTCTCCTGGTTTATGTTAAGAAAAAGAGAAAATAATAAAAAATAAACAAGCTAATAATAAGTTTATCACCACTAACAACTAGCCAAAAAGAAGATTTATGAAGTCACAGGTAAATGTTACTGGAGTTGATATTCAGTTTTGAATTCATTGCCTTATTTAAAAAGGTGATTTATTTTTAAGAACTATATTGGAAAAATGATACAACATTGAGTTGCTGAAGCCAACCCTGATGCTTGTCACCCCAAAAGCT
Organism: Tupaia belangeri chinensis; assembly: GCF_000334495.1. Taxonomy (NCBI): domain Eukaryota; kingdom Metazoa; phylum Chordata; class Mammalia; order Scandentia; family Tupaiidae; genus Tupaia; species Tupaia belangeri. The sequence goes on from NW_006203784.1 coordinate 164,015, forward strand.
GTTTCCTCTTAGTTCACATTTGCAGAGCCTCTCTTACTCCAGAGTTTACCCTCTTTCGCCAATATAATCATTTGACTGATTTAAATTAATTTGCCAGTGCATGTATCTGAATGTGTATGTGACTCAGTTCTGAACAGTGACACAGGACAACAAATTTGGGAAGTTTCTGTGACAAGTTTCCTTGACTAATATGAAAAAATACAGTAATAAAAACACAAGAAATAGTCCTGTTATATTATCAGTCATTGCTGTTCCTTCCCATAATTCCTGAAACTAGGGTGACAATATTCTGTTGCACATTATCTTGAGAAGATGATTAAAAATGCAAAAATATAAAGATGGAATAAACTTGTGCCTTTGATGACAGTTTTTACAGAATTCATCAATCCCAGGGTGCCTGTCTTTGTACATATTATGGGAGATTATATAAACCCCATTATTTCTTTTTATTTTTTAATTTGGAGATTTTCGCTATAGGGTGCATGCGCTTGCCAGACAGACAGAGAGAGACAAAGAGACAGAAAGCAAGAAATCACCCCCCAGGGGGGATGATCACACTACAATCCCTTCTCCTCCATTCTCCTCTCAGGATCTTGGGCACGCACACACACATGCCCAGCGTGAGTTTTAAGTCACTGAATCCGGGACTCAAACTGCAGTTGACTACGTGGGAGTTCAGGGACATAGCCATTATGCTAACTGCTGGGCCCGTAAACTCCATTATTTCTATGTAGTTTGACTGGACTTCTCATATCCTTGTAAGGAAAATTGCCTTAATGGATTGATACACTTTACTAAACTATCAGCAATGGGGGAGCACAACTATTTTTACCTACTCTGCGAAGATGAAAACATAAAATTAGTAATATTAGTTTCTTATAACTGAAATATTTCATCAAATAGGAATATTTATCAAATACTAGTCATATGGAATAATCATATGACTTTGAAATATGCCATTTATTTAGACATTATGCTGTATATTATATTTGTATGCTTATAAGAAAGCTAAGGATTTCAAATATATATATAACCCATGGAGATAAACTTGTCACTACTTTGTGACAAATAAAGTACCTAAGCAAAGAATCCTATTGATATAAATCTCAAGTGACATTAGACTTGTCCTTGTCCCCATTTCAGTGTTTTTCTGTTATATTTTATGCTGTACAAGGTAAAATTATTAAGATTATATTTTTTGTTAAATTGTTTTACTATACTGCTTTCCTTTGTTCATTGGAAATGTAATAGACTTGTCAAAAATGTTAATTTTCATAACTGGCAACAAATTAAGTTTTCTTAAAAGAATAGTCTACCAGAGATCAAAACTGATCAATCTTTGTATTCTATTTGTGCTACTGTGTGTCATAAATTGTATGATGTATATTTTTTCTCATTTATGATTTGTAACTTAAATACACATAGTCTTAAAATAGGCAGCTTCTTAGTGATTTCTAACCAGTGAAATGTTATAATTTAATGGACTGTTATTTCCAAATTCATTCATTCATTCACTCATTCATTCAAATAAAAGAAAAAAGTAATCATTTCAAAAAGAGAATGACCAAGCTAGTTGTCTCTGCTCACATCATTTAGGCTTTGATGAACATTTCTGGTGGAGGATTCTCTGAATATATACTAAGGATCATTTCCAAGTCATAGGCCAAAGGGTATACTCAATTTTAGACTCTCTAAGTAAGATGTTTTTTCTTGCAATTGACATTTGAACTTGGAGAGAGAGAGACAGACAGAAAGTGAGAAGTCACTCCCCAGGGGGAATGGCCACGCTATTATCCTTTCTTCTCCATTCTCCTCTTGGGATTTTGGGTACACATGCACATGAACCTGCCAGGTCTATGACTCGAACCACAGTTGGCTATGTGGAAGTCCGGTGCCTTAACTACTATGCTGTCCGTTGGCCCTGAAATATATCTTTCTGGTGGTGTTTTCTATTGTGTTGACATTGGAGACTTTGTGGAACATATAGTCTAAAATTGGAATGAACACATCTGTTGATAAATAATAGTGTCAAATTACACAAATTCATTCTAAACAAAAGTCTCCTTAAATACTAATCTTTGCCAAATAATTTAATTACTATTTATCTGTTCCCTAAGACTACCTCCTGCCTTTTGAAAAGATAAGAGGTAATTAGGAAATCGGGTGTATTTACCTGAGATACGGAGTATATAGTGGTTGGGAATGCTGTGTTTTCGCCTCTCCCAAAATAACAGTCATTATAACTGTCCACTGAGTTACAATGTAATCACATTAATAAGCATGTATATTGTGCCATGTACCTGAATCCCCCAGTAGCAAGTTACACTGTTTAGAGTAGAAAATACATATCCCTATTACTTTTTATAAAAGAGAGCTGTCCTCAGTTACCAATAGTCCTGTCCATGGGAAAAATAAAAGGCTTAGGTCAGTATTCTAATTAAAAAATAATAATAATAATAAAAAAGCAACACAAACAGCATCATTTTAAAGAGGGAAATGTATTTGGATTGTACATCCTGACCTGCTTGACCCTGGGCTATGTTCTTGCTCTGTTAGTTTATTGAAACTAAATTCCCCATAAAATACAGTATGTTTTGTCCAACGTCCACTTCAAATCTGTGAATAAGAATAATGACCATTATCATTCTGTTATGCCTCACAGAAAACTAAAATGACTGAAAATAAATAATCCCAAAATCAGATTATGAGGAACATATGCTAGATACTTCTCACAGGTTACATGGCATCTCTCGCTTTCTCTTTCTTTTTTTTTTTTTTTGAGAGGTTTTTGCTATAGGGCTCATGCGCTCACCATAAAGACAGAGAGAGACAGAGAGATAGAAAGCGAGAAATCACCCCCTAGGGGGTATGGCCATGCTGCAATCCCTTCTCCTCCATTCTCCTCTTGGGATCTTGGGCATGCACACATGTGCACCCAGCATGAATTTAAGCCACCAGGTCTGGGACTCGAACTGCCATCGCATACATGGGAGTTCAACGACATAGCCATTATGCTAACTGCTGGTCCCTCAGCATCTCTCTTTTTGAGAAAAAAAAAAAAAAACTTCATTAGTTCATAATAACTTTCAGGAGTTCCCAAATTCATTAAATTATTCTTTTAAAAATAACACTTTTTAAAAATACATAAAGCAGCACAATTCTCAATAGTCTAATTATTTCCAAGTTTTAATAATCATAAGCTTAATTGGCTTTCATGTATCTTCAGCTTTCAAAAAGATATAACCAATAGTCTTCGTCTTACATATAGTCTAAATACTGTAGAATTAGACTGATTTTTAAAAAAACTCATTCTAAGTGGAAAATACAGAGTATGATTAGTCACAGTTTATAAATCTACTGCTACAATGTAATTTTATTCTAAAAAAAGTTTCATGTATAAATATTTCATTATAATAGGCTAACGTTTTCAAATTTTTATCTGAATTATAGAGAAAGTTACGTCTTTTTTCCAAATGCAGTTTTCCTTGGATTTTTATTTTTGTTGTTATTTTCCTATTTTCAAAGAAGAAAATGTCTATCAGCAATACATAAGGATTAGATAATATTGTGTAGCTTATCATATTATGTGGGCAACAATTTTTCTCAGTTATTGCTTTGCACCAGGGGTTTGCTAATAGTATATTACTTAGATCCCAAGGCACACAGATTATTTTACCACGGGGTTTAATCATATTTCTAGGATAAAAAGCTTCCTCCTTGACATTGTGGTGATAGGAAAGTGATTGTTCTTCATCGTGGAAGTGTAAAATAAGCACTTATATGGATAGATTATTTTTTCATTTTACCACATTAAGAACAAAAATGCCTGCAAAATATAGACTGTCACACACACACACACACCAGCTTTTCTTGCTGAATTTCCAATGATACATTTCAATGAAGCAAGTATTTCTTTTCAACACTGATCTTCATTTTAGGCCCAGGCTTTTCTAAAAATGTTGGAATCCCCCAAGAAAAATGTAAGTTGTTTTTAATAGAGAGGAATGTTCTGAGATATAATATTTCTACGGATATGTCTTCTCTTTCTCTATTCAATAATAATTTTATCTTATATACTGAAATTCCTGGGATGGTGCTTCCTTATGACAATTTCAATGACGCAATTTAAACAACTTACATAATTGTTACCAGGCCTAATCATCTGTTCTTATTTTTTTTTTATGGCCATTGGTTTTTTAAAAAACTTTAAAAGAACGATATAATCTCACTAGGCACACAGACAAGTACACACATGTACAATCATGGTTACATTAAATGCAGTTGATATAGATTATAGCCTTTATTACATATCAGATTCACATGACCTAACCTAATGTATAATCTTAACTCAAGATTTAATTATTTAGAGGAGAGAGGACAATTCTTTTTTTTTTTTTTTTAAGAGATTTTCCCTATAGGGCGCGTGCGCTCGCCAGACAGACAGAGAGAGACATAGAGACAGAAAGCAAGAAATTACCCCCCAGGGGGGATGGTCACACCGCAATCCCTTTTCCTCCATTCTCCTCTCAGGATCTTGGGCACGCCCGCACACGAACCAGGCGTGAGTTTTAAGCCACTGGGTCCGGGACACGAACCGTGGTCGACTACGTGGGAGTCCAGCAACATAGCCATTATGCTAACTGCTGGTTCCCGAGAGAGGAAAATTCTTACGAACACCTTTGTAAAGTCATAGTATTCATAATAAGCCAGATGACAGCAAATATCCATAATCATGTATTTCCTTTTATAAATAGGGCTAAATTTTTATATGGTTTATATGTTTAGGGCAAAAGGACTTTTATTTTAATAATTTATTTAATTTTATTATTTTATTTTTTCAATTTGACCAGAGAGAGAGATGGGGTGCAGGAGGTGAGAAAGTAAGCTGCCAGTTCTGGGACCCAAACTTGGTTGGCCATGTGGTAGTTCAATACTTTAACTACCATGCCACCTGCTGACTACCCAAAAGGACTTTTAAAAATGCCCTTTGGGACCAGCAGTTGGTGTAATGGCTATGTTGCTGGACTCCCATTTAGTCAACCGTGGTTTTAGTTCCAGATCCAGTGGCTTAAACTCACGCCAGGCATGTGTGTGTGTGCCCAAGATCCCAAGAGGAGAATGGAGAAGGGTTTGTGGCATGGCCAAACCCTCTGGGGGGTGATTTCTCACTTTCTGTCTCTCTATCTCCGTCTTTCTGGTGACTGCACATGCTCTATAGCAGAAACCACTCAAAAAAAAAAAATGCCCTTTAATCTTCTCTTTGTTTGGAATTCTTTTTATTCCCTCTAGATCTACTAATATTTATAGTATGCAAAGAGCATGACTGAATTTAGCTACTAAATTCTTTGTTAAAAAGTCTAGTACAATTTTAAAATCACACACACATTCTGAATTGTCCCCTAATTACAGTTTCAGTATAGGAATATTTTCTATGCAAGTTATAACTAAGGGTCAGAAAAACTTATGCAGCTGTGTTGGCGGTGCAGCAGCAATGAACAGCTCAAACCAAGCTGGATCCATGTGGAATACTATACGTTTGGTTTCCTAGTTAACCTCTATGTGCTGGGCATGGGCAACAATGATCCTGTCAGGCTAGGGAGGCTGAGGCAGGATCATGGTGTGAGACCCTATTTAGGGTGCTTCTCTCTCTCTCACTCATAAGACAAGTTAATAATCTAGATAGATAGACAGACAGACAGACAGATATACGATAGATGATAGATTTAAAAAAAAAGTTCTTGTGGAAGCTCCCTTCTCAGCAAAACTGCCTATCTCATTGATGCAAATTCAAATTGGTTGAACAAATAGGATTTGTCATTAATTGTGTCATTTATGTTTCATAGAAATTTGTTATTTGTAAAGAACTTTAAAGATATCAACATTCTTTTGGACCAGCAGTTGGCATGGAGGTTAAGTCACTGGATCCCACATGGCTGATTGAGTCATTTGAGTTCTGGACTTGACAGTTTGAAAATCATGCTGAGGGGAACCGGAAGTTAGCATAATGGCTATGTCACTGGACACCCACGTGATCGACCGCAGTTCGCTTCCTGGACCCGGTGGCTTAAAACTCACGCTAGGCCACGTGTGCGTGTGTGCCCAAGATCCTGAGAGGAGAATGGAGGAGAAGGGATTATGGCGTGGCCATCCCCCCGGGGGGTTATTTCTCGCTTTCTGTCTCTATGTCTCTCTCTGTCTGTCTGGTGAGCTCACGGGCCCTATAGTGAAAATCTCTCCAAAGAAAAAAAGAAAATCATGCTGGGTATATATGTGGTATACCCAGAATCCCAGAGGAGACTGAAAGAGAAGTGATTGCAGTATGCCCATCACCTTTGGTGGGGTGATTTCTCTCCCTCTCTCTGGTGAACATGAGCACACTTGCCTTTTTTTGAGCAAGGAATTCTTTCTCAACAATTACTTCCCCTTACCCTATTATTTCTTTCTTAACTAGGATACTTTAACTAGATTTTTATCAAACTGTTCCTCTCCCATGCTCTGATTTTTCAGGAATAGTTGTATAAACATGTCTATTTTCTTGACCGTCCCAACCATTCTGTAGGTAAATGTGGACAACTTTTATTCTTACTGAAATATTAATAGACTGTGAAGACTAACTATTGATTTGGAAAATCTGGATATGCAATTTTTAAACTGTTTAACAATAAAAGTTACCGTTAAATATCCCTGTTACTTGACTATGATATTTATGTAAGTACTCTTACTATTAATAATGTCTTGTATTTATGCATAAAATTGTGATTGTATTAGAAAATAGTAAAGGCTTCTCTGCTAATTGGCTATACTGATTTATGCTTAGAGTATAAAGAACTACAAATTATCAACAATGAGAGTATTTCTCTTACAGTTTAAATGTCTATCAAATATTATTTATTATATCTAAAAAAACTATTTATTTTATTTGTAAACTCATGAAGTGAAGAATGCTTATGATGTCAACAAAAATATAATCATTTTGTTAGAAATATTCAAAAACAATATTTAAGTGGAAGTTACCTGTGGAAACCAAAAAATATATTTTTTTAAATATCTGAGGTTATATTTTATGTTGTATCTTAACTATTCAAAAAGGGCCAAAAGGGAATAGCCAATGTGAAACTAAGCCTTCATCTTTCATTTATCTGTTTGAAAGTTTCACTGTTCCCTTTCTATCAAACTATTTCTTAAATAATTTGTTAGTTATCTTGCAAGTTGTTCTATATTTCAGCTTTAGAGCACTACACTTTTGAGGATTTTAAACATTGTTTATACTTTGTAGGTCCTTTATATTCATCTCCAGAGGAATTTCTTGATACAATATAAATATTCCAGCAAAGGGTGCTGTTTCATTATTGAAATCTTTGAGATGCCTTCAAAAAAAGAGTATTGTTACGTTAACTATCATTCTTCACAGAGTGACTTTCCATTTTTATTCTTGGTCTTTCTGTTCTCAAGTTGTCTGCATCTGGTAAAGAAAAACAGCTGGTCCACTATAGCCTAAATTGGGTACGGGAGCTAATTCCAGTACCCCTACTCAGTTTTTTGAATTGTGCTTATTTTCTGAAAGTTTAAATCACAAAACAGTGCAAAAATAAAATAATTAGCATTCATGTATTAAAATTCCAACATTAATAGATAGCTTTTTGTCATTTTTTTTCCGTTCAGTTTTCTTGGAAAGATTTAAAATTAACGTTTTACAAATATGTTGGCTGCCCATTTATTTTCTTTAATGTTGCATTTAAAAAAAAAAAACAACTACAAAAACTTACATTAAAATTTCCGCATAGCCAGGACATCATGGTTGTTAAGGTGCTGGACTCCCACTTGACTGACCACGGTTTGAGTCCCAGACCTGGAGGCTTGCTTTCCTACTTTCTCTCTCTCTCTCTGGTCAAATTAAATCAATAATAATGATGAGAATAAATGAAATAAAATAATTCTTTAAGGAAATAAGCTTCTACATAGGATTGCTATTTACAGAGCTATTGGAAAATTATTTTTTCAGTTTCATCTGCTGACATATCCTTTTTGTATATGATTTAAGTTTCTACCAGCTCTTGGTAATGAGCATCTTCTGTATCTTATCACCCTGGCCTGCCTTCAGTGATATTTCTGATAAATAAGCCTAAGAATTCACCTTACCTTTCATGTTTCCACTTCATAATTTTTCCTTCAGTAACCTGACCCTGCCACTTGGCTATAAATCCCTCCTTCCCCATGCTGCATTTGAAGTTGAGTCCAATTCTCATCCCACAGAGCAAGATCCCACTGGAGGGGTCATTAGAGCTACGTCTAACTGACCACGGTTTGAGTCCCAGACCTGGAGGCTTGCTTTCCTACTTTCTCTCTCTCTCTCTGGTCAAATTAAATCAATAATAATGATGAGAATAAATGAAATAAAATAATTCTTTAAGGAAATAAGCTTCTACATAGGATTGCTATTTACAGAGCTATTGGAAAATTATTTTTTCAGTTTCATCTGCTGACATATCCTTTTTGTATATGATTTAAGTTTCTACCAGCTCTTGGTAATGAGCATCTTCTGTATCTTATCACCCTGGCCTGCCTTCAGTGATATTTCTGATAAATAAGCCTAAGAATTCACCTTACCTTTCATGTTTCCACTTCATAATTTTTCCTTCAGTAACCTGACCCTGCCACTTGGCTATAAATCCCTCCTTCCCCATGCTGCATTTGAAGTTGAGTCCAATTCTCATCCCACAGAGCAAGATCCCACTGGAGGGGTCATTAGAGCTACGTCTACGGTCCCTCTTGAATAAAGTATGCCTTATTGACTTTAATAAGGGTCATAAATACTTTGTTTTCCAAACAGTGTACACACTTACCTGCAAGAGACAGAGAGGGGGAAAAAAAGCATCCCCCATTGAGGCATGGCCATACCATAATTCCTTGTCCATTTTTCCATCTTGCAGGATTTGGGGTACATATGCACATGTACCTGACATATTCCTCAAGCTGCCAGGGCCAGGATTTGAATCATGCCATTACAGTTCGAATTTTATTTTATGTATATTTAGAATCACATTGGATAGTGTTGTCATTTTTGCTTTGATAATCAAACATAATTTAGATAACTAAATAGAAGGAAAGTCAATTTCCTTATATTTTTCTTTATCACATCCTTTCTTTCTTTTTTTCCTGACATTCCAAGATTCCTTCTCCATTTCCTTTCTGTTTGGAGAACTTACTTTCGCTACTGTTTAGAAAAGCTCGATGGCTACAGATTCTCTTAGTTTTTCTTTATCGGAGAGTGTTCTGGTTTTCCCTCTAGTCCCAAAGGACATTTTCACCTGACAATGGATTTGAGGTTAACAGTTCTCTTATCATGTGGTATACATTATGCCACTTTCTTCTGGGTCCTGTTATTTCTGAAGTGAAGTCCACTGCCATTCAGATTGCTATTCTTCTATAGGATGCTATTTCTCTCACTTCTTCCCAGAATTTTTTTGTCTTTACTTTACACAAGTTTGACTGTATAATGCATTGGTGTGGATTCCTTTGGGTTTATCATGTTTGGGATTTGCTTGGCTTCTTGAATACGTGAGTTCATGTCTTTGAACAAATTTGCAAAGTTTTCAGAGGCAGAGCATTGATGGGACACGGAGATGTGGTGTAATCTGTTGAAGATATTTTGATCAACTGGACTGGGGAGAAATATTCACATATTGAAATGTTCACTTTGTAAACTAAATAATGTGATTGACTGTATAAAAAAATTAAAAAATGTTTCTTTGTCTCACTTGGATTTCCCTTTCTCTCCATACCCAAGTCATGCAAATATTAAATCTTTTATTATAGTTCCACAGGCAGCTGAGGATCTGTTGTTTGTTTGTTTGTTTGATCTATGTTCTCTCTGTTGCTTAGAGTGCATGAATTTTAATCTTTTATCTTCAAGTTTGCTGATTTTTACCTTCTTTCTAGTTTCTACATTACACGTTGAGCCAATGCATTTTTAATATATATTTTTGGCTATGATATTTTTCAGTCCGGAAGTTTCCATGCAGTTGTTTTTTTATATCCTCAGTTTCTTTAGTGAACCTATCTATGTGTTGAGACTTTTTAAATTATTTGTTTCAAGTTTGTTCATAGTTGATTATTGAAGTTTTAGTTTTTAATCATGCCTGCATTAATACTCTTTGCCTTTTTCCCCCTAGAGCTTGTGTGCTTATCAGAGACATAAATAGAAAAGACAGAGAAGGAAAAGTCCCTCCCCCCATAGGAAATAGGCATGCCACAATCCCTTCCCCTCTATTTCTCCCTTCTTTTGGGATTTTGGGAACACACTCATGTGCCTGGTGTGTTTCTCAAGCCACAGATCTGGGATTTGAACTATGTACTTGGCCATGTGTGACCTGGCTGCCTCAACCACCAAGTCATAGAGCTGGGCTGTCATATAATGTTAACGTATTTATTTTCTCAGCTTTCTTTTTCATTCAGGCTGGTATTTTCCTGGTTATTAGAATGATGAGCTGATTTCTACTGAAACCCAGACCCCTGAGGTACTATTCTATGAGACTCTGGATCTTATTAAAACTTTCTGCTGCTGCTGGCTTTTTCTTATTCTGCTCTGGCAGGAGAAGTGAGAGAGCCCCTGTCCCCTTATTACCAGAAAGTATCAGAACCCAGTTTCACTGCTTAACCCTGAGGGGTTGTGCTTCCTGGTTACTGATGATCAGCATGGAACACACTCATGTGCCTGGTGTGTTTCTCAAGCCACAGATCTGGGATTTGAACTATGTACTTGGCCATGTGTGACCTGGCTGCCTCAACCACCAAGTCATAGAGCTGGGCTGTCATATAATGTTAACGTATTTATTTTCTCAGCTTTCTTTTTCATTCAGGCTGGTATTTTCCTGGTTATTAGAATGATGAGCTGATTTCTACTGAAACCCAGACCCCTGAGGTACTATTCTATGAGACTCTGGATCTTATTAAAACTTTCTGCTGCTGCTGGCTTTTTCTTATTCTGCTCTGGCAGGAGAAGTGAGAGAGCCCCTGTCCCCTTATTACCAGAAAGTATCAGAACCCAGTTTCACTGCTTAACCCTGAGGGGTTGTGCTTCCTGGTTACTGATGATCAGCATGCGGACTCAGGATTTTCTGATCCCACTGTAGTAGGTGGTAGGGGTACTTCACTTCTATCACTTGGGGATGCTTAGAGTTTAAGCTCCATAGTCAGACTTCTCTGTTTTGGGTGGGGATTGATTACATTTTTTTTTTCTATTTATTTACCTGCTGGAGAGCAATTACTGTCTTAAAGTTTTCTCCTCCTAGATTTTCCCTACCCTGGTCTTTTGACTAGAGGAAAAAAAAAAGGATTTTGTTAGAGCCTCCCCCCATTTTTTCCTTTTGTCTGTGCCCATTGATGTTTCTGGGTTTTCTAGTTTCTTCAGTGTCAAGTCTTGGTTATTTGATACAAGAAGAAAACCTAAGGAATTCACCTATTCCTTGATTCCTGAGGTCCCTAGCTAGTTTTCCACCTTCCTTCCATATTTTAGTCTTTTTATGTTTATTTCAAATATAACTTTCAGTTATAATTATACTTAGGAAGAGAAAAGTATTTCTAGCCCATCTTCCCAGAAGCACACATTTTCTGATAATTTTAAAGTGATTTTTGTGGTGGGGGGAGGAAAGGGGCAAGCTTAAGTCTTAAGTCTTATCCCTTCTGTTATTAGAGAACAATGGAAATGTGTTAGAAACCTGGCCAGGACAGGGCTTTTACACATGGACTCTGGCTGTTTAACTAAAGGTTAGTTATCAACTCTTATTTTCTTCGTCTTTTCCAGAATGGTAAGGTGTGCTGTACCAGATATTAGCCATAACAGTAGGATGGCACAGAATAAAAAGGTCTTAAATGCAGATCCAAGCAAAAGAAAAAACAGTTCCATAGGACAAAAAGGAGTCACTCGCCTTCTAAATTTAAGGCTAATTGGTTTTCCTGTGCTTGTTTTTATTGCTGTAGGATCTATTTTTGACTAGGCCTTGGAATATGTCTTTTCTTAAAATGTTACTTCTTACTATGGGAGATTGTTAAAACATCCATAAATGGTCCCTTCCTGCACATATACTATTGTAATATGCCACTGCAGTCTTCCCATCCATCTTGAGTAGATGGAATTCTAAGACAGTCACCACTATTCCTACTCTCTGATCCACACAGTCTATACTATCACCTGTAGCGTATGGGCAAGACCAGTGACTAGGACGTGACCTTTCCCTCAATTAGGTTGTGTTGTATGGCAAAGGTGAAGATAGAATTAAGTCTTGCAGATATAATTAAGTCCCTAATCAGTTGAGTTCATTGAAAGGGAGAATAGTATAGCTAGACCTGGTTGAATCAGGTGAACCCCTTAAAACCTGGTGGTAAAGTAAGAGACAATATCCAGCAGCAAAATTTCTTATGAGCCTGGGAGAGAGAAGCTATTGTGAGTCCTACAGCTCCAAGGAAATGAATTCTGCCAATAACAGGTGAGCTTAGAAGAGGGCCCTGAGATTGATATGAGGTTTGGGCCATGCGGAACTTGTGAGTCCCTAAGTAATGGTCCAGCTGAGTCTTGCTTGAACCTTTTTTTTTCTTTCTTATTTATCTCATGAGTGTAAGAAACAGAGATATACAGTTAGCATCCCCACCAGGGTACCAACAACCCTATCTACACCCAGCTTCAGTCAGCCCCTGACCATTGGCTCAAGTGTGCTCGGTGCACTCAGGAAGTCTCTGAGAACTCACATGGTCTCTTCCCATGTGTGGATCATCCACACAGAGCATTTCCTTTTATCACTATGCCACCATTTGGTCACTTGCCTCGGCTTTTACTCCATGGACACTTTGAGACTAGCAAATCATGTTGGTTTAAGGCACAAACTTTGTGATAATTTGTTCATGGAACAATATAATAGCTAATGCAGGGTCCCTCTCCCTGCCCCTTGAATCATGGTTAACAACATGTCTTGTTTTGGCCAATAGAACAGTGATGGAAGTGGCAAAATCAGAGGTAGCTTGAAAACGTTGAGACTGCCATTCAGACAAGGCTGAGTTAGTCTTTTAAGTACCAGAGACATACTGTCTGGTTATCTTCATCACTCCAGATGCCACTGAGCAATGATGACCAGCTATGTGAGTGTGGCCATTCTGGGCCATTCAGATCTAGACGTGCAATCAGGTGAGCACCGATACAAGGTGGGCCATCAGTGCAGCTGAGCCAGCCCAGATGAGAGTGATTCCAAGTCACTACATTTTGGTGAGATGACTTAACAGCAAAAGCTAAATGATTTCCCATCTTACTCTGGGGAGTACCAGAATGACAACGTGAGTTCAAATTCCACCATTATCATTTACTAGTTGTTTGAGTTCTACTATCCACATTTTTCTCATCTACAAATAGTGTATAATATGCCTGCTTTATGGTGTTTTTTGCAGAGACCACAGACAATAGATGTAAAACTTGTTCTTAGTACATAGTACGTGTGATAGCTAATTCTTTGTGTCAACTTGGATAAACTGATACCTAGAAGTTTGGTCAAACATAATTCTAGAGTTTTCTCTGGGGGCATTTTAAAAATAAAATTTAAATTTAAAGCAGTAGACTTCATGAGGAATGACATTACCCCTCCATAGTCTGAGTGGGTCCAATAGTTGAAGACCTTAAGAGAAAAAGACTGACCTCCCAGGAGAAGAGGGAATTTTTCCAGAAGACTGCCTTTGGATTTGAATTTTAACTCTTCCCAGAGTTTCCAGCCTCCAGATCACCCGACAGATTTTGGATTGGCCAATCATCCACAATCACATTAGGCAATTCTTTAAAATCAAGTTCTCTTTCTTTTTCTTTCACCCTCTCTATATACGCATCCTCTTGCTTCCGTTTCTCTGGAGAAAACTGATTAATACAGTAAATGCACAATGGATACTAGCATCATTTTTCCTGGCTATACGTAATTAAAATATATTGAAATTGCTGTCCACTTAGTGATATCTGGTTCTAGCCTCATTTGCCCTTGGCTTTACTCTGATGACCCCTAGATTGTCGAGGCAGAATATAATGGATATGCTATAACTGAGGAGACAAAAATTCTGAATAAGTTTTCATAACCTAGTATGAAAACTCACAGAAACTAGTATTAAATTGACTATAACCTAAAAGAATTATATTAGGCAGATATATAATTTCTTTTCAAACCCAACCAATATTTATTATAGCATCATTTAATAATATATTAATATTTCAGCTATCACAGATAAAAATAAATGAACTGCATGGTGATTGCATTTTATAATTCCAAAATGTTATTATTTTATATTTGAACTGCTATAAAAAGAGCAGTGGTATATTAAAATAATATTTTATCTAAAATTCTTTTTTTCTTCCACTTTGTTTTATATTTAATCCTCATTAGAAATAAGAATGATAGATCACATTTTTCCCTTCCACAAGAGTTTTTGTTTTTGTTTTGATATGCTATTTTTAATATGTTCTTTTTTATTTAAATTTATTTTACACATTCAATCCCTATATATTACTTAGCTTGTAAAGTGAATTTACCCAACATAAACTGGACACACAAAATTTCAGGAGAAAATACATACATCCCTTGATAACCTCTGCATGTTACAAAAAAGTCTCCACGAATCTAATTGCTGATTTAATTTATAATCAAATATTTTTCTTCATGCCAAAATTTATAATCACATATGTTTTTTTCATATTAAAAACCCTCTTCCTGAATATTGCTTAAGTAACTGAGAAAATTTTGAAATGGATTATATTTTTCAAACAGTGCAGAAAACGAGCAAACTGACTTTACCAGAGGATGGGAAACAGGGTTGGGAGCCCTTGCAAATTTCTAGGAGATCTCATCTTCAAGAAGAGGTTCAACGACTTCAAACTCAGTACAAAATGTCCCTGCTTTGTACTTTTCACATTCAGTTACTAACTAGATGATTTTTCAATGGGAAAAAAATTAAAGATACAATAACTTTTTGTAGTGGTGTATGTATATGTAATTTTATTCATAATAGAAAACACATGTATGTACATGTTAAGAGAGAGATAGGGAGAGAGGCAGAGAGAGAGGAGTACCTCCACAGTGTCTAGTCATGCCTCAATTCCCTTCCTCCAGTTCCTACAGTACTGAAGATCTTAGGTACACACATGTGTGCTGGCATGTATCCATCTGACTGGGCCAGAATTCAAACTCTGGTAGTCTGGATCCAGCTTTTTGAGCAGTACATTAATATTGTACCATGGAGCCCTCTCTTTACACACACACATTCATGTGTGTATACACACACACACACACACATACATACATATATACACATATGTGTGTATATACACACACACACACACATATATATATATATACACACACACACACATAACCAAAGTACAAGTGTGGAAGAGAGACAAAGAAAGAGAGAAAATGAGCTCTCCCCACCGCCATGCGATGTGGTTATACCACAATCCTCTTTCCTTCATTCATCCATCATCCATCTGATCAGGATTTGGGCCGTGCCTGCACATGTGACAGCATGTTTCATGTTTTTCAGACTCCAGGCAGGATTTGAACCACAGCAGGCCATCTAGGATTCGGCTCCCCATGTGCAGGCCTTAACTTGCTGTGTTATGGGGCCAGTCCTAATCAAGTATTTTGAGCTGGAATGTTTGCCAGCAATTATACTTAGAAAACAATATAACAAAAGTGCTATTTTTTTTTTTTTGAGAAGTTTTTGCTATAGGGCACGTGCGCTTGCCAGACAGACAGAGGCATAGAGACAGAAGGCGAGAAATCACCCCCCAGGGGGGATGGCCACGCCGCAATCCCTTCTCCTCCATTCTCCTCTTGAGATCTTGGGCACGCACGCACACGCACCTGGTGTGAGTTTTAAGCCACCGGGTCTGGGACGTGAACTGTGGTCGACTACGTGGGAGTCCAGCGACATAGCCATTACGCTAACTGCTGGTTCCCAAAAGTGCTATTATTGTACTAAAGGTATAGAAATATAGCAAGAAATACTTAGCATATTTTTATTACCCACCTAATAAATTACATTTCATTTTGGGTCATGAAAAGGACATATGATACAAAAGCAAGTGATATTATCTTATATATTTTGAATTATTGTTTGTTCTCACAATATATCATTCTTCTATTATTTTTATTAAATTATTCATTTAATTTTATTTATTCATTTAATCATTTTCATTTGACCAGAGAAAGACAGACACACAGAGTAAAGGAAAGTGAGAAAGCAAGCTACAAGGTCCAGGACTCGAACTGTGGTCAGCCATGTGGGAGTGTGCAGTGCCTTCACCACCACACCACCTGTCAGCCCATCATTCTTTTAATTATGAGTATTATTATCCAAACATAGTAACAGTGAACAGAAAAAAAATGAAGTCAAGAAAATGTAAAGAATACATTCAGTCTACATGAAAAAAATTAGTGTTTTGATTAATATTTTAGACACAAACCAGGACATCAATGACAATGTATTTTTTTCAGATGGTTAATGAAATAGTTTGAAGTCTGTTTTTATTTCCCCCCACATTAGCTTACTTTTCACATATCTGAAATTGGTAGTGTAATGTTCTAAGTAAATAATAGAAATTAAATGCTGTAGGTTGCTAGTTTTACTAAATGTGTGTGTGTGTGTGTGTGTGTGTGTGTGTGTGCTTTTAATTTTGATGGAGAGCACATTTGATCACTTGGGAGAGACCAAGAGAGAGAGAGAGACTGCAAGCAAGCTCCCTCTATAGGGCAGAGTCATACCACAATCCCATCTCCTCCATTGCACCATTCTTTCAAATTTTGGGCATGCATGCACACATACCCTGCCTGTTTTTCAAGCTGCCAGGTCCAAGACTCAAACTGTGTGATAGGCCAGGTGTGATCCAGCCACCAGGCCAGAAAGTAGCCCCTTATTTATGTTTCAAACACTTTAGTATAATTATTTGTCTATGGTATTTGGAAGGCAATTGAAATATTATCAATAGCCTAGCAGAATACTGTAGACTATAATAATGACACATTCATGAAACATATAAACAGAAGATTGAAAGGGGTAAAGGATTCAAAATGAGATCTTTCAAATGTACGCTAAACAATATCAATCCAGCTAAATGTTTGTAAAATTTGCTTAAACCATTAATATACTATACCAAATTAATCTTACATAAAGAAACATTGGTATCATTTTGTCAAAATTTCTCTCATTACTAGTAGGTAGATGGTGGTCTGTGAGTAAACAAGAATTATCTCATCAGCCATAAATAAATTATAGTCAAAAAAGAGAAGGAAAAAGAAATTAAGCATTAATTCACATCAAAATGAAAGGCTGAGATATTATCTTGCATTGTAAAACTCATTGCAACATGATAGAGGAAGTAAGAGAATTTAAGTTTCTTTTTCATGCTAAGCACATTAAATTTATCAGTTCATGGGCCATTTGGGAGAAGCTGGATAGTACTCAGATTTGTTTTTTATTAGTCAGATATCTAGGATATGAAAACTTTTTAAAAAAATTATTAAATTTCCTCCTTCAGACCAATGAATTTATATCATAAAAGTTTCTGAGGGGGGCCAGCAAATGGTGTAGTGATTAAGCCACTGGAATCCCACATGACCAACAGCAGTTTGAGTACTGGACCTGGCAGCTTGAAACTCATGCTGGGTTCATGTGTGTGTGTGCCCAAAATCTTGAGAGGAGAACGGAGGAGAAGGGATTGTGGCAAGGCCATCCCCCTTGGGTGGTATTTTCTCTCTCTCTCTCTTTCTCTCTCTCTTTCTCTCTCTCTTTCTCTCCAGTGAGTGCATGCACCCTATCTATAGTAAAAAATCTCCCTTTAAAAAAATAAATAAAAAGTTTCTGAGAGATTCAACATATCAGGACTATATACTTCCTAATATCACAAAACAACTGAATATGGTAAACTTGCAACATTGCTATTCCCATTCATGAACATGTAGCTATTTATACTTTTTTTTTTTTAATTAATAAAGAGCATGTTCACTCACCAGAGGGGGAGAGGAGAGAAAGCATCCCCCAATGGGGTGCAGTCATGCCACAGTCCATTTTCCATTTCTCCATCCTGTGGGGATCTAGATCACGAATGCACATGTGCCTGCAAAGTTTTTTCAAGCTTCCAGGACCAGGATTTGAACTGCAGTTTTTAATATGAGATATATCTCCTGTAGGGGAGCTGGCCCCCTGGCTACTTACACTGGGATGAAATGCTATGCTGGAGCAGAGAGCAACTGAGATCACACTGCCTTGGGTTTTGGAAAAAGAAGAGCAATCCTGGTTCAAATTAAGCCACAATTTAAGAGGAACATCCTAGGTATTTTTTGAATAGGAATCTTGTTACATGATTTTTTTATAGCTTGAAATGACAATTTTTAGAATTAATCTAACTCCAGCTATTCTTGTGGAGCTCAGCTTTAAGAAAGAATGATTAGGCAGAAATTTCTATATATGAAACAAAATGAACAAAAAAAGGAAAAGCAATATCCTTAAAGTTTGGATGATTCATATGTCAAATGAGTCAATGATTTCTAGGTATATTACCAAACTTGGGAAATATTTGTATCATCTGAATTCTGTGAACATTTCATGAAACTGCTAAAATCAAAGTTGGAAGCCATCTGGTATATAACCCAGAATCAAATCACAATCAAGTTTCCTACAAATCGCACACAATAGCTCTTAAAATTAATTCAGACTGTTAGATGGCAGTGTTCTTTTGGAGCTCTTAAAAAACAAATGATGGATAACAACCAAAACATCAATGTTCTAGCAGTCCACAGGGTTTATAAAATTCATGGAGGGACCAACAGTTAGCGTAATGGCTATTTCACTGCACTCCCATGTAGTTGACCGTGGTTCAAGTCCTGGACCCGGTGGCTTAAACTCACGCTGGGTGCATGTGTGTGCATGCCCAGGATCCTGAGAGGAGAATGGAGGAGAAAGGATTGCAGTGTGTCCATCCCCCCATTGGGAGGGGGGATTTCTCACTTTCTGTCTCTGTGTCTCTCTCTGTCCTTCTGGGGAGCGCATGCCCCCTATAGCAAAAAAAAAAAAAAAAAATACAAAAAACAAAAAACCTCTCCAAAAATTCATGGGAAAAAACAGAACTAAACTACAAGATTATTTTGGTACACACACAAAAATGTATGGATAAATTTTTTCATAATACACATTTTCCATGATGTTTTTGAAGACTTGCTCACACATAGCTGTCCCACTAATTTCAGTAGCTACCCCTTTGACTACTGACATTTACTTCTATGAGATTCCAATGTGAGTTTTTATTTGAGATACCATTTTAAATGTTTACACTGCAAGTTACTTACAAACTACAGGAATATGGTAAAGCTTTGACCAACTAATTTTTCAAATGACTACACCATAAAATATCTGTATTGTCCAGGGAGGAGGAGTCAGAGAACTCCCATTTACTACTTTGAGGAAAAGGGCAAAACCACTAAGACAGTAACATACCGTTTATTTTCTGTCATGGTATACAGCATCCTGAATCAGATGGCCCTAAGGCAGACAAAATTCTTTTTGTTACAGAGTGATGTTTGAAATGCTCTGAGACATGAAATATAAAGTAGAGAAACAGTCAATAAAAATCTTTTGCTGGATGCTACCAGGACGGCATTAAGATCTGAACTGCTCGGTGAGCTGTCACCTGCTTTGAGTGTTCCACGTGGGAGACTTGGTGAAACAAGGACTCTACTTCACAAACAGCCAGATGAACAAAAGTAACCCACCACTGAAACACTCGCAAAGGTACTAATGGAATATGGCTCGACCTGCTGCTCCTTGATGAGCATTACATGTAAGATTTCTGCACCAGTGAGCACTGGTGGGATTCTGGGAGCCAGCCAGGGTGTGAGGAAGGGATGTGCAGAGTTGATGGTGTCGCTGTTCCCTGTGTCCTACTGCTTCCCTCTTTTTTGGTAACTCTTGGTTCCAGGCCCACCTAACATCTGACTATTTCTGTACAGCCATGTGAGTCGCTTTGCTTACCATTTCTTGTCAGCTATTTTCTTCTAAGATGGGCAATAAAATAGGCAATTGTTCGCCCTTCATTATTTACTAGCAGCATGGGCATGATGACAGGAGTACAAATATAGACTAGCTGAATGTGTAAAAAAAATAAAATAAAGAAAAAAAAAGATACCTACATGCTGCCTACAAGAAACTCACTTTACCTGTAAAAACATAGAGACTGAAAGCAAGGGATGGAAGATATTCCATGCAAATGGAAGCTGAAGATAAGCAGGAGTAGCTACATTGATACCGGAACAAAAAGAAAAATAAAAAAGGCCTCAATTCAAAAACTGTAAAAAAGAGAGACAGAGGCCATTACATAACAGTAAAGGAATCAATCTAGCGAGAAGACATAAAAAATGTGAATATATATGCACCAACAACATATCACCTAATTATATAAAATTATTATTTCTAGGATGAAAGTGAGAGAGAAACTCCGACATGGTAATAGATGGAGATTCCAATACCCCATACTCAACTTTGGACAGATCACCTAGACAGAGGATGATCAAAGAGACAATCTTAAACAGCACCACAGACCATATGAACCTAACAGACACGTATAGCACATTCCGTCCAACCACAGAACACGACACATTCGCCTCATCAACACATGGATCGTTTGCCTGATTAGACCACCTGCTAGGCCAAACAAAGCTCAAAACATTTTTTAAAAGGTTTTAAAACACAGGTTGATGTTTTTTTATCCTGCACCTTTATTAAATTTGTGTATCAGTTCTAGGATACAAACTGAACAAATTAGGTACACGCCGAAGGCCATATATGATAAATCCACAGTTACTATTGTACTGAAGCAAAAAAAAATGAAAGCTGTCTGTCCAAGAACTGGAAAAGATAGGCATGTCCATTTTCACCATTCTTATCCAACATAGTTCTAAAAGTCCTTGCCAGGGAAATAAGGCAGGAGACAGAAATAGAGGGCATCAGAATTGGAATGGAGCAAGTCAAACTGTCCTTGTTGACAGATGATATGATCTTATAAAAAACCCTGATGATTCTCCAAAAATATCCTACAACTCATACACAAAGTCCATAAAGATGCAGGATATAAAATCAACTTATAAAAACTGGTAGAATTTTTACACACTAATAATGAAATAGCTGAAAAAGAAATTAAAAACCCTCATTGCTAAGGCCCCAAAGAAAATAAAATATGAATAAAATCAATTGAGGTGGAAGATCTCCACAATGAAAATGCATATTAAAATTATTAACACACACTCACACAAAATGAAAAGTCATCCCCCAAACACCGTATTTACTGTGTTTTGACAGTAGTGATCTTAATGGATGAAGGTAGTACCTCATTGTGGGGCATTTGATATGTTTTAATAGCAATAAATATATTTGAATGAACTGAAAGTTGTAATGAAAATTCAATGCAATACAGTGGGGGTTAGGACTTGGAAGGACCTTGAATGTGAAGCTAAGAAATTTGGAATTTATTATAGGGAAAAGGAAGTTACAGAGGTTTTTAAGAAAAGAAGTCTATATTATAATATGTGTAAGCATTGTGTGGGGCTGAATAAAGCAGGAGAAAGACTGAATCCATATTATTTAAAATGGGAATCAAACATTGTGGCTAGTTTTACATGCAATATAAAAATGACTAGTCCAAAGGAAGTACACAAGGGGCCAGCAGGTGGCACAGTGGTTAAGGCACTGGACTCCCACATGGCCACCTGCAATTCGAGTCCTGGGTTTGGGAGCTTAAGATTCATGCCGTCACATCTTTGAGTGTGTGCCCAAGATTCTAGGAGGAGAGCAGAGGAGAAGGGATTGCGGTACGACCATATCCCTCAAAGGGTGATTTCTCACTTTCCCTTTCACTATCTCTGTCACTCTCTGGCTAAGTGCATGCATCTCCTGGCAAAACCTGAAAAAAATAATTGTATGAGCTGCATCTAACAAACTCAATCAGTAGAACTATCACTGGCCAAAATGTAAGGAATTTTGAGTTTAATCTCAATGTCTACCCTGGTTATTTACTTTTTACTTTTGTGACTTGATTTTTTTTTTTCTTTTATAAAATGAAGAGCTTAGATCATAGCCAAAGTCATAAGTTCTCAAACAAGTCTCAAATTATCTGACATATTTCGATGTTTATCTTGTTGGATATTTAAATGAGTTGCTAGTTATTTCTAAAAATTCAATCATATATTTTTATTTATTCAACACACAAAACAGTAAGACAGGAGGTAATAAAATATGTGAAATGCAAGGTCAAATGTAATACAGATGAAAGATTATTATAAGTATGAAGCTGTTTTCTTTTCCTTTCTTTTTTTTTTTTTTTTTTATAGAGGTATTTTGCTATAGGGCACGTGGGCTTGCCAGAAAGACAGACAGAGATAGAGAGACAGAAAGCGAGAAATCAGCCCCCAGGGGGGATGGCCACACTGCAATCCCTTCTCCTCTCGGGATCTTGGGCACGCACGCATACATGCCTGGCATGAGTTTAAACCACTGGGTCCAGTGACATAGTCATTACAACAACTGGTGGTCCTGAGGCTGTTTTCTAATGGCATCAATATTATAACATAAAAAAGGGTAAACATTAAGCAGTGTAAAATTTTTCCTATGTGCTGAGCTTCTCTTATGGTTTAAAATATTTTCTTAGAGGATTATATGGTTTTTGAAGCTGAAATAACTGTCCAAGACTACAAAACACCATTCAATTTTCAATGCAACATAGCACTAAAAATTTCCAAATTTTTACTCGGAAGTTTCCTAAGCCTTTTACAGGGTGCATAATGGAACCAAAGAGAAGTTGTAGGGGGGAGTTATGTAGCCCCCCCACCCCGCACCCCCCAGTCAGCCATAAAGAGAACCAATAACAAGATTAGCCAAAACTAACACACTATTTCATAACACTTAAAGCAACCTCTTCAAACAATGTTAGGTTGACCCATATAAAATTGCTATTGTTCTATTATTTTTACCCATAAAAAGACAATTTTGTATAGTCCAATTAATGATGGACTTTTAGTATTTTTCACTGGTATTTTAATCACTGTGGACACATTGAATTTACACATAAATAAGCCCTCACTCTAAAAACAAATAAACAGCACTAGAATTGAACTGTATTAGCACAGCATCGAATATTAGAAACCTCAGTATACTGCCGTTCACGTTTTGTACTGATTCTTTAGGTCAGGAGAGGTTTCTAATACTCACTATATTTCCTGACAGCACTTTAATATAGTAATCTGTACACAGGACATGCTGAATAAATATGTAATTTGATTTGGAATACAAATATAATCTATTTTCAATTGTCCAAGTCCTGATTTAACTAACAGATTATGTTTGGTACTATTTGCTCAACTCTGTTCACTGAGCAGAATAATTAAGAAATACCTAAATCGTTTTAATAAATTGAATTCTTTGACTTGATAGGAAAAGCCCCCAGGGGGGATGGCCACACTGCAATCCCTTCTCCTCTCGGGATCTTGGGCACGCACGCATACATGCCTGGCATGAGTTTAAACCACTGGGTCCAGTGACATAGTCATTACAACAACTGGTGGTCCTGAGGCTGTTTTCTAATGGCATCAATATTATAACATAAAAAAGGGTAAACATTAAGCAGTGTAAAATTTTTCCTATGTGCTGAGCTTCTCTTATGGTTTAAAATATTTTCTTAGAGGATTATATGGTTTTTGAAGCTGAAATAACTGTCCAAGACTACAAAACACCATTCAATTTTCAATGCAACATAGCACTAAAAATTTCCAAATTTTTACTCGGAAGTTTCCTAAGCCTTTTACAGGGTGCATAATGGAACCAAAGAGAAGTTGTAGGGGGGAGTTATGTAGCCCCCCCACCCCGCACCCCCCAGTCAGCCATAAAGAGCACCAATAACAAGATTAGCCAAAACTAACACACTATTTCATAACACTTAAAGCAACCTCTTCAAACAATGTTAGGTTGACCCATATAAAATTGCTATTGTTCTATTATTTTTACCCATAAAAAGACAATTTTGTATAGTCCAATTAATGATGGACTTTTAGTATTTTTCACTGGTATTTTAATCACTGTGGACACATTGAATTTACACATAAATAAGCCCTCACTCTAAAAACAAATAAACAGCACTAGAATTGAACTGTATTAGCACAGCATCGAATATTAGAAACCTCAGTATACTGCCGTTCACGTTTTGTACTGATTCTTTAGGTCAGGAGAGGTTTCTAATACTCACTATATTTCCTGACAGCACTTTAATATAGTAATCTGTACACAGGACATGCTGAATAAATATGTAATTTGATTTGGAATACAAATATAATCTATTTTCAATTGTCCAAGTCCTGATTTAACTAACAGATTATGTTTGGTACTATTTGCTCAACTCTGTTCACTGAGCAGAATAATTAAGAAATACCTAAATCGTTTTAATAAATTGAATTCTTTGACTTGATAGGAAAAAATGTTGCAAAAAGTAAAAAGGCATGATCTACCAACTATAACTCATTTCGAGTTTCTGTCAAAAATGTTTATAGTCTACCCATATTTTGAACTCTATATACCATTTTGATATAATTTATGAATTCAATTTCTAAATTCTAACATTAAATTGTTGAAGCAACTGCTTAAGTAAGAAGAGGAGTACTGAAGGTAAGGAAGGGCTGGAGGATATCAGATGAAGCAAATTAAACTCCACAGAGTATTTTATTTTTTCAAGTTTACCTATTTATTTCTGCCATGAGAAGGAGAGACAGCGAGGACCTGTGCAGTTTGAGTCTGGACCCAGCAGCTTGAAAAACATGCCAGGCATGTATATCTGTGTGCCCCAAATCTAAGAGAACAGAGGAAAGGGAATGGCAGCATGGTCACCTCCCCTGGAGGGGTGATTTCTTACATTCCGGTTCAATCTTTTTCTCTCTCTCTTTTTTTTTTTTGGAGAGGTTTTTGCTATAGAGCATGTGCACTTGCTAGACAGACAGAGAGAGACAGAGAGATAGAAAGCGAGAAATCATCCCCCAGGGGGGATGGCCATGCCGCAATCCCTTCTCCTCCATTCTCCTCTCGGGATCTTGGTCACGCACGCACACGCGCCTGGCAGGAGTTTAAGCCACCGGGTCTGGGACTCGAACTGCGGTCGGCTATATGGGAGTCCAGCAACATAGCCATTATGCTAACTGGTGGTCCCAGACACATTGATTTCTTGTTCTGACTCTAACATGTGAAAATTATATCATATTCATACAAAAAGACAAGTTTTTTGTTTGTTTGTTTGTTTTTAATTTTTAAGAATTTAGCTTCCTTCCAGTTTCCCAGCTCACTCATATAGATGGTTAGCGGGCTGGCCAGAGACCTCTAACTTATGTGGCCTCCACATCACTGTCCTCAGGCTCAGTCCCTATCTCTGGCAGGAAGGAAAACTGTGTTCACACTGGTGGGAGTGACAGCCTGTACCAAGTGGGCACAGTTGAGAAATTTAAGGCTTTGGACAGAGATCTTTAGAGAATCTGCATGAGCCAGCCACAGTGTCCTGCTGCTCCTGCTTCACTATTTGATGTGTCCAGGGTGAAACTACATCTCTCTCCATCCGTTATGGAGGACCCAGTATACCCTGGACTGAAAGTGGTCCAAGAAATAACAAGAACTGGAAAGCTCAGAGTCATCTTATTTTCTGCAACTGAAGCAAAACTTAGAAAATTTAAAAGTTGAATTTGAATTTCCTGTCATGGGTAGTTTAAATACACACACACACATACACACACACACACACACACTCTCTGAGGGTGCGTCACAAATAAAATTTTTGTCTTTTTAGCTCCAAATATTATGGCATTCAAGTAATCTATTCAGGACGAAATAGTATAAGAGCTGTCTGTCATACAGGCTAACCATAGTTTATCATATATTTGTTGTATGTGGTTAAACTTTAGCCCTTTTTATCAAATTAGAGTGAAATGTAACAGCCCATTTTGTTAGAACTATATTCTCCTTTTATACATATCTTGAGAATGATATTATAATATATTCTCTCAAGAGAATAGTGCACATATAAAATTCACTCCAGCGTAATGATCCTATTAGCAAGCATATTTTGATCTAGCATTAACAATTCTGGCTTTGTAACTCAAGTGTGCACATGAGAAATACATATTACATGACCTTTCATAGCACCTAGCACAGCACATGTGTATAAGAGGCATGCAATTTCTTCCATTATGCCCACTGGCCATTTAAGACAAAATTTAATGCCAATGAGATGGTTGCTACATTCTCAGATCATCAAGTATGGACATTGTACTTAGAATTTTGGAGGCTTGGGACCAGCAGATGGTGTAATAGTTACACCGTTGGGACTTCCACATGGCTGACCATGATTTGAGTACTAGACCCAGTGGCTTGACACTTACACAAAGGTGTGTGTGTGTTTGCTCAAGATTCTGGGAGGAAAATGGAGAAGGGACTGGGGCATGGACATTCCCCCATCCCCCCGGGGGGTATGATTTCTAGCTTTCTCTCTGTCTATCTCTGTCTCTTTAGCAAGTGCATGCACCTTATAGCAAAAACATCTCTCTAAAATGATACTACTACTACTGATAATAATAAATAATAAAAGAATTTGGGAGGCTCCTTACATTATCAAACACCCTGTAAAGTTAGACTGGGTTCCTGCTCTGCAAGCATTCTTTCTTCTCTCTCAATATGTAATGTTTCATCTACATCAAATACTAACTTTTCCATTCAGTTCATCCCAATTTCTTCTGAAATGCCACAGAACCCAGTCTCCATCATTGCAATGACACTTATTTGTCTGCACTTAATATCATAGTTTTTACCTACAGACTGTATGGCCTGTATATAAATGTAAATTCTCATAAGGCAAAAAGGTTACATCTGTCTTAAAACTGTATCTGCCAGTATCACCTAGCATTTAATAACAGGTGTTTCAGTGAGTGTAAGATGCAGGTAGAGTTAAACTTCCTGCAAGTACTTTGTATTTAATATCAAGCATGATATATGTGAAATGAATGGTCAACTACAGAAAAACACTGAAAAAATGCATCATGACTTTCCTGATGATCTACTAGGTTAATTGGAAACCGAATAATTCAGAAATTTTATGAAGAAACAGAGCAAGACTACCAGCTAGCATATTGCATGAGCAAATGTTTAATTAAAAAAAACCATACAAACACATTATTTTCTTTCTCACTTTTGACTTCTTTTCATTCTGAGTGTAAATACACATACCCACATATATACACAAAGTGTGTATACACACATGTATGTATATGTGTACACACATGTATATATACTGCATGCATATGTGTATATGTGTGTATGTGTGTGTATATACACATGCAAACACAAACATATTTGCTATATTTATATGAATAGTTGCCCTGGGTTGGTATACAAATTTGAAAAATAGACACTAATACTATTTCTAAGACAGGTTTATATCTTAACTGCATTTATTTTGTGGGGGCATTTATTTTTTATTAAGTCAACTCAAGCTTAAAATTCCACAAATGCATTTGCCCTTCTTTAGTCATCAATTACAAAGAAAACAAACTGGTCCAGGACATTTAAGTTAGTACTTGACAAACAATAGATATAATATATGATAAATGGTAAATACTTTTCATGTTGTGACATTTTTATATGATTAATCACATGCATACACTAGAAATGTGAGCTCTTTGAAAATTCATCTCTTAAAACGAATTGCAATAAAACTGTTACTGTGAATCGGATAATTTACCATTGGCTTTGGGAACAGAGTCAAACTATAATTTTTGTTTGTAAAGAAAGATTAGAAGGAGAATGTTTTAAATATAATTAGCACCCAGGGGGTTTCTGGTTCTAAATAGGACACATCTTCAGAAATAGGGCACCAAATTTGAAAATATCACTCTGCAAAGACACGCTAGCAAAAACTTACAACATTAACAACAGCAAAAGTATCATATTTTCCATAAGTAATCAGTGAAGATAGCTTATAAATGTATTAGTGATAAGAACAAAGAATTTACTATTCAATAACAAGAAGATCATGGCCTAGTTAGGTTAAGCAAGGTGGCCAGAATTTATCTTACAGCAAATGCCAATGATATACAAGAGATTCTAAGAATAGTGCAATCTATTCAGGGAGGTAGCAATGAGGGACAAATTTTCTGCCCACCTTCAGGCATAGAAGGTGACATAGAGTTAGTGAAATAAAGAGCCTATTGGCAGTCCATCTCTAGGTCTCTCCAGAAAAGGTTCTGCTGTGACTGATTCACACTGACTCACTTGGGACCCAGTTGGTCAGGATGTTTGCATTAAAATATTTTTGGTGGTATCATGTGCCAATCACTTCTTTCCTGTGCTGAAGGTATTTTTAAGTATAATTAGCTAGAAAGTTTTCTTTTGTCTGTCTGTTTTCTTTTTTCACAATGGTGCACATGTACATGAGAGAGAGACAGACAGACAGACAGACAGACAGACAAAGAGAGAAGCATCCTCCACATGGTCTATTTGAGCCATGATCTTCTTCCTCCACTCCTCTAACCCATCAGATGTTGGGCACTCATGCACATGCCCAGCATATTTTGGGCTAACCAGGTCAGGGATTCGAACTGAGGTCATAAGGTGGCAACTAGCAACTCTTGACTCTTACCATTATTATTACACCTCAGAGCTGGCCCAAGAAAACTTTCTATTACTAAAAATTTAAACAGTAACAGATTTTTTTTTCCC
>NW_006203784.1:192842-200702 GCF_000334495.1 Tupaia belangeri chinensis
AGAGGAGGACAGAGCTTAAAAAAAGAAGGGGAGGGGGGGGGGGAAGAAAGAAAGAGAAAAAAGAAAATAAAAGACAGTGACCTTAACTATTTAATTAAACTACAATTGATGTTTAAATGCTCCAAGCAGGAAGACTAAGACGTCTGTTTAAACTGTGTAAAATATCTTATATAAGGGTGTGAAGCAATTTACGTACAACCTGGCATATACAAAAGGAACTTGTTCAATAATAAACATTTAGGAAGATGGGATATAAGGACCGGCACAGAGACGCCTCCCACTATCACATATTGCCAAGAGTTTTATTTTCATTTTAATTTAATTTTTAGTTTTAGTGGGTTTTGTTGTTCCTGCTGCTGTTTTAGTTTTTGCTATAGAGGGTATCAGAGAGAGAGGGAGAGAGAGGGAAAGTGAGAAGTGACCACCGGGGGGGACAGCCACACTGCAATCTTTCTCCTCCATCCTCCTCTCAAGATTTTGGGTATATACACACATGGGACTGAATCTACCCATGCAGCTGGACATGTGGGATACAGCCACCTTCACCTCCATGCCACCTGCTACCCACCAAAGATTTTAATAAGGGCATGATGGATTAAGGCTGGAGGCCTCCTATTCCCTCACTCAGGATAAACACGCATGTATAAATACAGGAATTCATATACATATTTATACATAAGTATTCATATTCAATACAAGTATTCAATATAAGTATTCATATATATTCATGGAAAACATGGCCTTGTGTTTACATTAATTGTTTAAAAATGTCATAGAATTCTTTTTATAGTGTGGGTTTAGTAATTTTCAGTCAATCCTCTCTGGGGACAAGTATGAAATTTGGCCTACAATTATTATTTTGGACACAATTACACATAATTTTTTTAGAGGTTCTTGCCTTAGGGTGAGTGTACTTGCCACCAAAGAGAGAGAAAGAGACAGTGAGAGAGAAAGTGAAAAATCACCCTCCCCCCACCCCCAGAGGAATGGCCACACTGAAATCCCTTCTCCTCCATTCTCCTCCTGGGATCACGGGTATGTATGCACATGCAACTGGTGTGATTTTTCAAGATGCTGGGTCCAGGATTTGCACCATAGTGGAGTCCAGCGATGTAACCACTTCAACCCCACATAAATGTTTTTAAGGAAAGGGACTTAATGGCAACCATGGATTCTGGTTTCCTCAGCAAGCAGCTCTCCTACACTAAGAATGAAAAACAATTAGGAACATCCAAATGCCATGCCTTTGAGTCAACGTCCACTAGGGTACTATTTACATACAGACCTTTCCATTAGATAAATTTACTGAGTGATTAATTTAATGGATTTTAATTAGTTCCACAGTGTGATCATTGAAGGATGAATGTCTAAATTAACCACTCTGAGTATGAAAGCAGCCTGAGTAACTGTCAAAAAATAAAAGAAAGTCCTCAGGTAGTTTAGGTTAAAGTAGCAGCTAGTCAGTTAACCAATCAATCTCTCTCTCTCCCTCTTCCTCCCTCTCTCTCTCCCCCTCCCTACCTCTCTCTCCCCCTCCCTACCTCTCTCTCTCTCCCTCTTCTTCTTCCTCTCTCTCTCCTCTCTTCACTTCTCTAGACCTTTGTAAAAGTCCTTCACTAGAAATACTAACAATATTTTATCTCAGATATACCCCAAATGCAAGCAAATCCTACTTTATTGAATTTCACCTCAAAATTCTAGGCTGGCACTTTTTTAAACGATGAAAGGACCCATTTCGGCAGATGATGAGATATTATGCCAAGACTGCCTTGAGCAATAAGTAAATGTGTTTCAGGTTAAATAAAGTTAAGTTCATTTCCTTTGTAGCTTGGGTACTCCACTGCCTTTGCTCTTGATATTTCAGTCATGGTTTCTCCGGCATGTGACTCTAACGTGAAGCACTTTTCCACAGGGTCGACCTCTCCAGCCATGGCCATCCTTTACAGTGGACTAGAGTTCTATTCTGAGAGGCTCACTGGACATTTCCTTTCCTGATAGAATATTTTTTCTACAGCTCACACTGTAACAAAACTTAAAAAATATCTACACAAAGGAGACTGTTTTGGAAGCTGCTACAAATGTTTTCAACACTTGTCTGGTGCTGGAGTCCCTTGACACTCTTCCTTTTGTTCTTCCATATTAAAATAATTTGCTTTTACATCTGTGGGTTCATTAGCTCTACTTTGGTAATTCCCAGATAATATTCTGTTGCTTCTTGTCCCTGTGGACACCGATACAATGTGTCCTGGCTAGCCTGAGTGATGACATTTGTTCAACAGATATTTTGTTAAATCAAATTAAGTTTTTACCTTGGTTGTCTTGGTTAGCCATGTTTTTTATAGAATGGCAATTTAAACCCTGTAAATGTGTATACATTTGTGTATTAAAATCCAGAGTTCATACAGCAAGTGGGTTGAAACTGGATAAAGTTTTCTCAGAAGACAGAAAAAAAGGCTAAAAAATAAGTACAATGATTAAATTTAGAAAAGATCGGGTAGGATGCAGTCTTCCTACTTAATGCACTTGATATGTACTCTGTAACTTGGGATATTTGAAATTACCAAGTGAGGAGTATTAGAATAAAAAACTATTAAAAATAGGAAGGCGGTAAAAATATCAAAATTAAAAAAGCCTTGAATGTAGCAGATTAAATTCTATAACAGAGAGACTACACCTGTCAAAATCATGGAATCATATTCAAATAACATGGAAGAGTAAAGAGAAGGTAATCAATTTGGTTATAAATTAGTTTGTTAAGATGACTATTAGCTTTATCTTTTTTAAGAATTATTTAATTTATTATTATTTTAATTTGCTATAGGGCACACATACTCATGAGAGAGAGTGTGTGTGAGAGAGAGAGAGAAAAATTGAGAAAGCAAGCTGCCAGGTCCAGGACTTGGACTGAGTTCAACCATGTGGAAGTCCAGCACCTTAACCGCCATGCCATCTGCTGGCTCCTAACTTTATCATCCCTTTGCTAGCTGGTAGGGCAAATGAAAATGAGTATTGAACTAGATCTTTACTGTAGCTTTACTTTTCTTTAAAAGCTTTCAATAGCATCTACCATCTGCTACATGACTTTTTGCATTAACTCAATAGTTTCATTTGTATATTGTGATTTACAATGTAAGGTCACAAACAGCATAATTAGAACTTTCTTTTAGAATGTTTCTGTGACTAGGCATCAGATAGCCAGCTTAAACTTATTTTGCAAGTACTGAGTCATGTAGCATTAATCAACATATCAATTTGAGCTTTTAAAAACATTGAGGTGAAATAGTTTGTTTCCAGACTGTATAATAAAGTTGCAAGCAGTATTAAATAATGTAGTAAAGTGATACTTCTAAATCTCTTTGAAATATTTATTTTTTTCAATTGTTAAGATCACTTTTGTCAAAATTTTCTTTCATTAACTAGTTAAATCATGAATTGTAGCTAAGTTATTAAGAAAAAGGCAAGTATTAATAAATATAGAATGGGGACCAGCAAATAGCATAATCATTACATCGCTGAGCTTCCACACAGTTGATCATAGTTTAAGTCCCAGACCTGGAGGCTTAAAACTCACGCTGGGCATGTGTGCATGCATGCCAAAATCCCGAGAGGAGAATGGAGGAGAAGGTATTACTGCATGGCCATCCTCCCTGGGGGATGATTTCTTGCTTTCTGTCTCTCTGGCGAGCACATGTGCCCTATAGCAAAAAATCTCTCAGAACAAAAGAAGGACACGTTTCTAGAAAAATCAGTCTTCTGAAAGACAACTTCAAATATGCGCAGTGTTGTTTAGAGTCACTGAATTTAATTAGGTATGCATGTGATTCAGAATTACATGATTTACAGAGAGATATATCTTGTTTTATTCTTCTTTTACTTAAAAATTAAGAAACATAGGGTCAGCAGGTGGTGAAGAGTTTAAGGAACCTGGAGCCCACATGCCTGGCAGTGCTATTTGTTTTGCAGACTAAAACATGCCAGGTACATGTGTGTGTGACCCAAAATTCCAAAAGGAGAGTGAAGGAGAAAGGACTGCAGCATGACCACCACCCCGGGAGGTGATTTGGCACTTTCCCTCCCATTTCTCTGTCTCTCTCTTTTGACCATCCATGCCCTATAGCAAACTAAAAATAAATAAATAAAATAATTGAGGAAAAATTATAATAAATATAAATGCCTATTTATCTGATTAGAAAATATATGTCTACACTGAAAGCATAATATTAAAATTTTACTAGTGAGTTAATTATTAATTCATTAAAAATAAGATTTTTAACCCCATTATTCTAAATAAATACAGTGATTCACGAAATTGTGAAAAACATGTAAATGCACAAGAAGAAAAATTGTCAGTTATGTTAGAGAAGAAAAGTTGTTGGCTAATATATTTCCAGAAATAAATTTTTTAAGGAGAGATCAAGAATGATATGAATGTAGTACAATAACTAGGGTCTTCTAGATCTGGCTATTTATTTTTAAGATTTCTTGCCATAGGCATATGTACTCACTAGAGAGACAGAGAGAGAAAGTGAATCACCCCCCGACCTCTGCCCCATGAGGGAGGGGGAGTGGCCACACTGCAATCCCTTCTCCTCCAGTCTTCTTTCGGGATTTTAGAAATGCAACACACTTGTACCCAGAGTGATTTTCTAAGCCATTAGGTCTGCTACTGGCACTGCGGTTGGCCATGTGGGAATTTAGCACTCTAACCACCATGCCACCTGTAGGACTGTACATCTGTTTTTATTATACACAGAATTTAATATTCCTATAAACTAAATAGCTTCATTTGAATTTTCACATGCTTTATTTAGTCACTTCTATGCTTTTGGACAGTAAGTTTTCTCCAGATTCCTCTACCACAATTTTGGGGGGATTTTATGATTATCATTTAGAAACATTTTTTAAAAATCTATCTCTTCATCACCTCTGTGAGTGAAGAACCCAGACAGAGAGCTAAAGAGAGACTGGCATCCCCAACAGTGTTCGGTGCTGCAATCCACCCCAGCCTTCAGCCAGCCCTGGGCCATAGGCAGGCACAGGGCCAGCACACAGCCCTCCAGCCTTCAGCCAGCCCTGGGCCGTAGGCAAGTACAGGCCCAGCACACATGGCAAGATCCTGGACCTAAACTGGGAACCTTCCCATGTGTGATTGCCAGTCAGAGCATCTTGTATGGCTGAGTCACCACTAGGTTCCTGAATACCAAGTTAAAAAAATGCTCAGAGGAGCCAGCAGGTGGAGTAGTGGTTAAGGCATTGGTGTGGTCCAACAGGGTTTCAGTTCTGGCCCTAGCGGCTTGAAACTCATTGCCA
The DNA here is from genome assembly GCF_000334495.1 of Tupaia belangeri chinensis. NCBI lineage: Eukaryota > Metazoa > Chordata > Mammalia > Scandentia > Tupaiidae > Tupaia > Tupaia belangeri. The sequence goes on from NW_006203784.1 coordinate 198,153, forward strand.
GACGTGTGCATGTGTGAACCCAAAATCCTGAGAAGGGAGAGAAAGGACGGTGGCATGGTCACCCCCACTGGAGACTGTTTTCTTACTTTTTCTCTTTCTGTCTCTCTCCATGTCTCTGGCGAGTGCAAACATCCTATGGCAAAAACCTCTCTCCCCAACACCCCAAAAAACTGCCCAAAAGTGCTAATATTAGGTTGATGACTAAATATTTTTGCTTCTGGTGAAAATGGATGTTTTTAGGCTTTGGATGTAAATCAGTTTCAGACCTTTAATCTATTTATAGAAGCACCTCTCTGCTAGTTTTCATTTCACCACACCTCCCCAAGCCCAGGCATAATTATTTACAATTATTATTCTGTTAACTTGAATGTCTTAATATGTATAATTGTTTTCTCTAATGTTTTTGTGCATTCTATATTAATTCTATTCTTTAGAGATTTTCTTTTTATTAAAACTAAACCTTGTATTTGCTTCTATTATAAAGTATTGCTGATATAGAGAAATATTATAAAATTAATAAATTAATCTTCTATCAAGATCTTCCTGAATATTCATTTTTGTCCTCAAATTCTCAAATTCTATTGGAGTGTATAAAACTAATTATATTATTTTAAGCTAATAGCGAGGGGGTTGTGTCTGCCTTTGATTCCAACTTCTTAAATTATTGGCCAGGATTCAAATAGTACATCAATATAGTACAGGCTAGCCCTAAATTTTTCCTCTTCTTAAAGGGAATTTACCTGAGTTATGATTAGCAAATTTTTTTTTTTTTGGAGAGATTTTCACTGTAGGGCGCGTGCGCTCGCCAGACAGACAGAGAGAGACATAGAGACAGAAAGCGAGAAATCACCCCCCAGGGGGGATGGTCACGCCGCAATCCCTTCTCCTCCATTCTCCTCTCGGGATCTTGGGCATGCACGCACACACGCCCAGCGTGAGTTTTAAGCCACCGGGTCCGGGACACAAACCGCGGTCGACTACGTGGCAGTCCAGCAACATAGCCATTATGCTAACTGCTGGTTCCCCCAGCAAAATATTTTTTTATGACTATAGAAAATTCAAAACAAATCCAGAGGGACCAGCAGTTAGTGTAATGGTTATATCGCTGGACTCCCATGTAGTCGACCGCGGTTTGTGTCCCGGACCCGGTGGCTTAAAACTCACGCTGGGCGTGTGTGCGTGCATGCCCAAGATCCCGAGAGGAGAATGGAGAAGGGATTGCGGCGTGACCATCCCCCCTGGGGGGTGATTTCTCGCTTTCTGTCTCTATGTCTCTCTCTGTCTGTCTGGCGAGTGCACACGCACTATAGCAAAAACCTCTCCAAAAAAAAAAAAAAAAGCCAGTATCATTTAAAACAATAAGATACACTAGACAGGTATAGTTCAAAACAATACAAAAGATGTCTGACAATGTTTGAACTACTCTAAGTATTATTTAAGTCACTATTATTATTTATTAAATAACCGCATTTTGAGGTAAAATATAGGAAATAAAATTTTATAATTTTGGGAAAGTCATTCGGTTAATAGTTAAATGAGCATTGATTAGTGAACTTTATTAAATAAGTTTAAATCATTAATTAAAGGTAAAGAAAATTGCTTAATGATTTTAAAGATTAAGCAAATAAACTATACAGTAATATCGTATAAAGTTTAGAAAAAGTGAAATAATTATGTTTAAGTCTGTTTACAAAATAATGATAGGCATGTATCTGTGTGTGCATGTGTGTGTGTGTGCATGTGTGTGTGTGTGTGTGTGTGCCCAAAGTCTCAGGCTGTCAGTGCAGGAAAATAATTGCACTCTGGTCATCCCCTCCAGGGGAGGAGTGCTTTCTTTGTCTCTTTGTCTCTCTCTGGAGAGTGGATGTACCCTGTAGCAAGTAAAATAAATAAATATAAATTCTATTAAAACTTCCATTTGGGTACCCTTAAGAAGATAATTATAATAGTCAAGAACAGAGTAAATCTGAGAAAGCTCAAATTCCTCTGGGAAACAGCAATGTAGTTTATAAACTTACTCATCCTTTTATCTATTTATAAATCAGAAAAAAAATGATAACCTTGCTAAAAATTTCAAACTATATCAATATAATTATAATTCTATTCATTGATCCCACAGTGCAAAAGCAAAAAAAAAAAAAAAAAAAAAAAGGCTGTCAGCTAACTGTAAACTTTCTAAACTATTTGGAATGAGGATGTGAGGATGTCTCTAAAACAAATCAAATCGTCTCTGGCCAAAATGATACAAAACATCTCCATTCTCTTCTTTACTATGCTCTGATGTCCTGGTATGGCTTATGTGTTCTCATTAATGACATTAATGATGTTATAGTTTTTACAATTGAATCTAACATTTTCAAAAATAAAGTTCTTCAATACCGTACATGAGGAAATTCAATTAAAACACAAATTTTAGATAGAGGGGAGAACTGTGTGTTGATGTTTTCATTAATTATTCAGAAAATTACAAAGCTGCTCCCACACTAATGGAGCAGCGCTCTCAATGTGACTCCATGGAGCCCTGCTGATAAATGCCTGGGAGGCCTTTCT
>NW_006203784.1:201217-255637 GCF_000334495.1 Tupaia belangeri chinensis
ACTTAAAAGGACAGTGCTGTTAATTTTACAAAATGTAAATAGCCAAAATTTTAGTCTTTCAAGTTAAAGCAATCAGAATTTAACCCCTGCCAAAGTAGTTGATAGTCCTAAAGCAGCAAGTGTAAGCCCATCTAAGGAAACCAGCAAGATTCAGATCATCGGCTCTCTTGCCTCTTTCTGAGCTACAAACCAAACCCTTATACACAGTAGCTCCTTTCTACAGCTGTGCTATTCGTTTTCAGAGTATCCCTTTGAGAGGCTGATTTCACTACAACATTTATGATATTATAGGGAGAAAATGCCACATTGTCTTGCTTGATTGTTTTTACTATGGAGTCATAGTCAAAATGACTACTGATAAGCATTATACTCCAATAAATTATGTAGTAATAGCAAATGATGCATTAACATTTTGTGGTGCTTTATATTTTAAAAGTGTTTTCATAGACTTCTGATTTTTGCCCCAACACATAGAGTTTGAAAGTCATTCCTGTCCTTATGCAAAAAAAAAAAACAAAAACAAAAAACAAAAAAACAAACAAACAAACAAAAAAAACCTAAAGGAACTGAAAATCACTGACTCTTCTGGGACCCTTCAGAGAAATTAAGTTGTAGGACAAGCTATCATGCTGAAATTTAGTGTCAGGCAGAGAGACAGAACCAAGGATTTACTTATTTAAAGCATAAATTGATAAATTCTATAAACAGGTAGAAACAAGCTGTAATTTTGATTAAATGCTGAAGGCTGAGTATGAAATGGCTTGAATATGAGAAGCTCCTGGAGGCCAGGGTCAAAGGGGGAGGAGTTCATGCTGTTGAGGCTTTTTCCCTAGGAACCCCATAATGTACTCCTGAGGATGAGAAAACTGTTCAACATGGCTCCTGGAAGCCAGAGGGAAGAGTAGCCATTAAGAAACCTTCTCAGTCCCTAAGCCCTTATATACTCCTAGGCCCCTGGATGAAGACTTAGGATAGTGTGAGACACTTTCTATACTAAATCTCTTCTTGTTGATTCTGTCTCTCTGGATACTCCTGACCAATACTGTAACAATCTAAGGTATACTTTAAAATGTCTAGAAGAAAGAATTTTGAATGTTCACAACATAATTAATAAATATTTGAGATAATGGATAAGGTAACTGCCATGATTTGATCTTTTTGTTTTTAACTTTATTTATTTATTTATTTTTATTTGAACAGAGAAGGACAGAGTGAGAGAGTGAGCGAGAGAGAGGGAAAGTGAGAAAACAAGCTGCCAGGTCTGGGACTTGAACAATGATCTGCCATGGGGGAGTCCAGTGCCCTTAACCACCATGCCACCTGCAGGCCCCACTTTGATTTGATCTTTATACACCATATTTTTGTATTGAAAAATCACACTATATTCCAAAAACATGTACATCTGTATGTCAGTTAAAATTATAATTTAAAAAATTATAGAAATAAATACTTTTCATCTTACTTCACATGACATTCATTACCATAACACTAAAATAGATGAAGAAATTATGAGTCAATTACAGAAAAAAAATCTCTAAGGGATATAAATACAAAAAATCTTGAACACATGTTAATAAACTCTATTTACCAATGCATAAAATAAGATTATATATCATGATTAAGAAGAATTCATTCCCTGAACTACAGCTGGTTCAAACTCATAAATTAGTCAATCAAATTTATTGTGTTAGCAGACAAAACAAAACAATACAACATATGATTGTATGTACCGTGCAGAAAAAAACTCAACAATGTTTAATATCTTTTCCTGATAAAACTAAAAGTAAGAAAACTGTCAATTATTTATATACTTCATGATGACAGACTGAGCGATAAAAATAAATGACAAAGTATCCACTCTCACCACTCATATTCAGCAGCACACTGGAAGTTCTAGCTAATGCAGTAAGACAAGAATGAAAAAAGAGAATGTGAGCATTTGGGAAATAGAAAAGTAGAACTGTTTTTCCCCATTAACAACATGACAGACTACATCAAAAATTCCAAACAATCTACAGATAAAACACACCAGAATCAAACAAATACTCCTGAAACTAGTAACCTAACTTAGCATGGTTGCAGGATAAAAGTTAGTCACTCTCCTAGATACAAGCGGGTCTTCAAAAAGTTAAAAGAAAATGTGTACTAAAGGCTGATCCCATAGCACAGTGATTAAGACAGCTATTCCACACGGCTGACCATGGCTGGAACCCTGAACCTGGAAACTTGAGAGACAGACTGGGCATATATACGTGTGCTTGTGTGTGTGTCTGTGTGTGTATGCCCCAAATCCTGATGGGTAGGAGAAATGAAGAAAAAATAATTATGGCATGACCCCACTCCATTGAGGGAAGCTCTCTCTCTCTCTCTCTCTCTCTCTGTCTTTCTCTCTCTCTCTGATAAACACATATGTTCTCTGTCAAAAAAATGTGTACTATGAAAAACATGTATGGACTTCAGTATTTTTGACCAAAATAAACGTGTACTTTAATTCCATATCTTCATGAAGTTTTTAAAGTCTCCTTGTACCAGCAATGAACAACTGCAACTCAAAATGAAGAAAAAATACACTAACTAATATAGGATTATCAAAATTAAGTAGTTAAGCATAAATCTGACTCAGTTTGTACAGAATTTAAGTGCAAGATACTATAAAATAATGGCGACAGAAATCAAAGAAGGGAAGATACTATATGTTCATGGATTGGATGCCTCATTATGGCTAATATGGCAAAGCCTTTGCAATTTGATCTACAGATGCAACAGGATTCAAGTAAAATTCCCAGTAAGCTTTTTTTGGTAGATATTGAGAAACTTCTTTCAAAGAGTGCATGGTAAACCATAGGTGGTAGTGCACACAATAGAATTCTGAAAAAGAATAAACATTATCTAATTTCAAGATTTACAGTAAGCCACAGTCATCAAAACAGCATGGAATGGCAAAAGAAAAGACACATGATCAGTGAAACATTATATAAGACACAGAAATACATCCACGCAAATAGAGCCACCTAACTTTTGACAAAAATGCAAAGGCAACTCAACTGGTCCTGAAAAAATGGGATGTTTATATGCTAGGAAAAAAGAACAAACCCACAGACTGTATACCACACACAAACTTATTTGTATGGTATTACATACCTTATTCTATAATGTAAAATTATAAATCTATAAGAAAACCTAGGAAAAGAATCTGTGTGATCTTACATTTAGTGATGAAATTTTATAGAAAACACCAAAAGAATGACATGTAAAAGGAAAAAAAGATACATTTGACTTTATTAAATCTAAAAACTTTTGATTTGCAAATGACATTGGGAATAAAAAAATAAAAAGAGAATTCACAGAAGGGAGAAAATACGTTCACAGCACATGTCTGATAAAAAATTTACACCTGAAATGTACAAAGAACTCTGAAAACTCAGCCCAAGTAAAAAGTAGGCCAAAGATCTGAATAGATGCCCTACTATAAGATATGTACAGATGGCAAATAAACATATGGAAAGATACCCAACATCGTTTTTCCTTAGGGGAATACAAATGAAAATGAGACAACAGTACACACCTATTAGGACAGCTGTCATTCAAAAAACAAGCATTAGGAAATGCTGGATGCAGAAAAACCATGACAAAATCTAGCACCCATTTATGATGAAAACTCTTAGTAAACTAGGAATAGAGGGAAACTTCCAAAATTTGATATTAAATATGTGTAGGGGACTTACAGAAATACTATACTTAATAGTGAGAAACTCAAAAGTTTTCCCACTAAGAAAACACAAGCCTGGATGTCCCTTCTCATTGCTGCTTTTCACCATAGTATTGAAAGTTGTAATAGATAGTGTTGAAAGCTAATGCAGTAAGATAAGTAAAGAAAAGAAGGGATTGGCAGGTGGTGTGGTGGTGAAGAGCACTAGACTCCCACATGGCCAACACGGCCGACCAAGGTTTGAGTCCCAGACCCGGCATCCTGCTTTCTTATTCTCTCTCTTACTTTGTCCCTCTCTGGTCAAATTAAAATAAATAGGTAGGTAAGCAAGGAAGTAAGTAACTAAATAAGTAAGTAGATAAATAAATAAATAAATGACTTTATCTTTTAAAAAAAATGAAGCAAAAGAAAAGGAAATAAATTGGACAGAGACTGGAAAAGAATAAATGAAACTGTTTCTGGTCACAGATGGTATGATCATCTCTGTAGAAAAGCTTAAATAACTGACAGAGAAACTCCAAGAACTAATAAGCAATTACAGCAAGGTTGCAGGATACATTATTATATTATTAGTAAACGAAAGTTAATTGCTTTCCTATGTATCACTGATGAACAAATGGAATTAGAAATTAAAAGCACAATACCATTTTTATTAGCACCCCTAACATGAAATATTTAGATATGTATTTTTAGAAGTACAAGATTTAAAAAATATTAAATATAAAACTCTGAAGAAACAAATCAAAAAAGACTAAAAACACAGAGAAATACTACATTTTCATGGATAGATTCAATGTTATTGAGGTGTGCTGGTTTTTTTCCCAGCTTGATCTATAAATTCAATGCACTAACAATCAAAATCTCAAGTAATTTTTTGAATATGAAGAAAATGATTCTGTAGTTTATAAAGAGAAGCAAAAGACTCAAATAGCCAATTCAATATTGTAGAACAAGTTGGAAGATAAACTTCCTGATTCAAACATTATTATAAAGCTACAGTAATAAAGAGAGTGTAGCATTGGCAAAGGAACAGACAAGTAGGACAGAAATACTCCAGAAATAGAATCACTTAAACACAAAGCGTATAGATTTCAATAATTTTTTAACACAAAAATAGACTTCCTCCTTTATTTATTTATTTGTTTGTTTATTCATTTATTTATTTATTTGTTTGTTTGTTTGTTTGTTTATTTATTTGCCAGAGGGGACATATGCTTCCTGGGGAGAGAAGAGAGAGAAAGAGAAAGTCACTCTCCATGGGGAATGGTCACACTGTGTTTTTCAAGCCACCAGGTCTCGATGTCAAACCATGCAGTCAGCCACGTGGGTATCTGGCTGTCTTCACCACCACAACACTGACTGTCCCCCCTTGTTCTTTACTTCCATTTTTCTATGAACTGATTAAAAGCCTCTCATTTGGTCTCTTAATCTTTTACAATAAAGCAAAAGAAATATAATGGGGAAAAATAATTTTAACAAATGGTGTTGTAACAACTGGACATTTTCTTGCATAAAAATGAACCTAGACACAGATCTTATAAACTTTACAAAAATTAACTCAAAATGGCCGACAGACCTAAATGCACAATGAGAAACCATAAAACTCTTAGAAGAAAAATATTATATAATCTTGGTATTGGTGTTATCTTTTTGATATACCACCAAAGGAAGGACCTATGAAAGAAAGAGATGCTAATTTAGATTTTATTAAAATTATAAAGTTCTGCTTTGTGAAAGACATTGTCAGGAGAATGAAAAGATAAAGCAATACTAGCCATGCTATAAAGAAATGAGGTATCTTTTCGTAAGAAACATGAAGAAAATTTAAATATTACTATTAGTTCTACTACATAGGTGTTTTCTACGCAAAAATGCATCGAGACTATTTTGACAACCTAAATAAAAAAAGCCAATATAAAAAGACTACATACTTCATGATTCCAATATTATGAAAAGGCAAATCAATGGAAACAGCAACAAAAACAAAAAATAATTAGGCATTGCCAGAAGTTAGTTATCAGAGATAAATGGCCCAACACAAAGAATTATGATGGGGCCAGGTAGCCAGCAAGGCACTGGAATCCCACATGGTCAACCACAGTTCAAGTCTCAAACCTGGCGGTTTGAAAATCACGCCAGTCACATGTGTTTGAGTACCAAAAATCCCAGAAGGAAAATAGAGGAGAAGGGGTTGCAGTGTGGGCATCCCCCTAAAGTTGATTTCTCACCTTGCCTCTGTCTGTCTGTCTCTCTCCAGCAAACACATGTGCCCGATGTCAAAAACAATAAATAAAGGGAACCAGCAGTTAGCGTAATGGCTATGTCGCTGGACTCCCACGTAGTCGCCTGCGGTTCGCATCCCGGACGCGGTGGCTTAAAACTCACGCCGGGCACATGCGCGTGCGTGCCCAAGATCCTGAGAGGAGAATGGAGGAGAAGGGATTGTGGTGTGGCCATTCCCCCGGGGGGTGATTTCTCGCTTTCTGTCTCTATGTCTCTCTCTGTCTGGCGAGCGCATGCGCCCTATAGTGAAAACCTCTCAAAAATAAATAAATAAATAAATAAATACTATGGCAGTAAACTACTCCACATGATACTATAATGGTGGATACATGTCATTATTAATTTGTCCCAGTCCATAGAATGTACAATACTAACAGTCACCTGGAATGTTAACTAGATTTTAAGTGATAGTGATGTGTCAGTGTAATTTCATCGATTATAACAAATACATTAGTTTGTGGGGAGGGAGGATGTCAATAACAGATGAAACTATACATGTGTGAACATAGATGATACTGATATATGGGAAAACTCTGCTCTGTTTCTTCAATATTGCTGTGAACTTAAACTGTTATATAACTAATGTCTATTCTTTGAGAATAATGGTGTAGATAAATTCTAATGTTCCTTCTTTAAGATTGTTACTAGTATATTATTTTTATTTCTGACTAATATATTTAAACATTTCATTTATTTAATTTCAACAATTATTTTCTGACCACCTCTAGAGAGGCAAGAGGAATAGATTGAAAAGGAAAGAGAAGAAGCAAAGAAGTATCAGAGAGTTCCAGAGCCTGTGTATTCACTAAGAAGCACGGGAGAATTTGATAGTGACAGTGTGGAGAGGCGACTTCTCAGGTGTTTTCTGTGTGCATAGACATCTTAACACAGCTTTTGTTCCAGGCTATTATTTCAAAGATGTTTTTTGGCAAATATTCTTGGGAGATTGAGAGAGTGTCCTCCTACAGAGCGAAGGACACATTTGCTGCTGACCAGAATAATAAACCTAACATCTTTCTCTAATTAGACAAGTTTATCAAGAGCACCTTTATAAGAATAAGGATTTCCTGAGTTTGAGGTTCCTCAGCTGTGGCTCCGTTCCACTGAGTGTAGCATTCTCTTGGGATGCTCTGAATCGCTCCTGCCAGGTTTGTGGTCAAGGGGAATAAATGTAGACATGAAATTCTTCTTATGAGCAATAAAGTTCCATGTCTCCAACTAGGTGCCTCCTGTCTGCTGCTTTTATCTGTAAATCTGTGGTCAACTAGCTTGTTAGCTTTCAAACAGAGAAAATCTAAGATTCATGAAACAGACATTCTCATTTAGGTATTCTGCTAAGAACACTGTATCTAGTTAATAAAATTTAATCTTATAAATACCTACTGGATTTTGTTTTACCTATATTATAAAGGAAAACACTGAACATCAAAGTGTTTCACTAACCTCAAGTTCAAACTTCAAGTCCATGCTAGGATCACCACGTGAGTGACTATGTGATAGCCACGACGCCTGTTGAGTTTAACCAACTATGATTTAACTGACTCCCTCGATACTTGGGATTTAAATAGAAGACTTTATAATGATCATACTTTTTAGAAATGTAAATTGTGGAACTTGATATGGAACTCGATACATGCAAAACGACAGAAAATTAGGCCACATGCAAATTTAATATCCTATTGGAAGAAGTAATCCCTAAAGTTATAGAATTTTAATAAAATTTGTTTTTTCCTGACCTAGTTAAGTAATGAGATCAATGCTTTCGATTTATATGAATAGACTACAATGTCAGAAATTTGTGCTAATCTGCTTAATGGTGAAACATTTTGTCTTAAACAAATCATTGTCTATCTTTATGGTTGTTATGCTTAAATGTGGCCAAAATCTCTAAGAAAAGTGACCAATAGAAGAGTGGCTGACATACAGTGTTTTTAAAAGGACACACCAAGATAGTTATCGTATTCAGAATACATAAATCACAATGACACGCAAGGATTTATGATATGGTTATTATTACTTTTGGAAATCAATATTTTTTCCATCATATCCCTGCATATTTATAATATAAGAAGCTGAAACTATATGATTAAAATATTTACTTTTGGAAAAAGTTATATCTCTAGTTACATACACAGATTTGGACTTTCTAGAATGTATACTTTTTTAGTCTGTAAGTAAATCACTAGGTTTATTGGTTATAATACTATGACATTCTCTTTAGATATTCATATGGCATTTGATATAATATAAAGAATATTACTGTTATTTTAAAAAGTCAGAAGACAAAAATCAATATCTTCAAATACTGCAGGATTATGGTATTTTCTCTGGCATTAAATTCTCAGCTGCAATATTTACTCACCTTATGATCACAATAAAGACTTTTCTGATATTGAAGTTCTCAAAATATCTACCACTCGCACACCTCTTTTAAGAAAATATTAAAGGATATAGATATCGTCAAGAAAACTAAAGGAGACAACATAAGGAAAAGGAAAATATTAAATGTGAACACTGGTCAACGTAGAGGAGTGAAGTTCTGAGAGTGACAGATGAGAGACTGCTGCAGGCTTAGATAACAACAGATCTGCACTGGAGTGAAAGGGGAGAAAGGTCCAGAATAGAAATGGCTACATGGAAGGCAAATGTTTACTAAGCTGCCAAAAGCTAAACTGTTGCTTGTCACATTTCCTCAATTGTCGGTCATTGAAACGATTCCAGAAGAAGTTAGACAGTGTATTACTCATAGCGCCACATGCCCCATAGGGGAATACTAGGAGGGTCCAGTGGAATGCAGAGCACGCAGTGGGTCTATTGCACTGCTGAGAAACACGGAGTTTAGAAAAAGCACAATCCTGTTAGGGAACTGTTAGGAAACATATTCATTGTTGTCTTGAAGAAAGATACATCTTTATTACTATGGAATGTAAACAAACCTCAGACATGCAAAGAACTTGACTATAAATCCATTAATCAATTAACCTAGAGAGAAATACTATTGTGAGGAAACTTGCTTGAAAAGATAGTTCAAGACTTGCAGAAATATTATAAAGAATTGGTTTCCTACATATTACTGGGAATGCGAGAGGCATTTTCTTACCATTGAAAAGACTAAAGGGTTTTGAAACTATGGTAGTTGAGCAATTTCAAAGTAAAAGGGCTGGACTAATGCTATTATATTTAGCCCTCATTAATACATGCTTGACATTTTAGCATTTTATCCTTTCAAAACAAGAAAGAAAAGGAAGCTATTTAGAAACTGCAGGGAAGAGAGTTAAGAAACCAGAAAAACAGAAACTAAGGCCTAGGGATAAATTTAGCATAAAACGAATGCAAATAAGTAAGTAAAAGCAGGACAAGGAGAAGGCATTGTGGTGACATAACTGGATTCCCATGAGGGATGTCCTTGGTTCAAGTCTCAGTGCTTTCCTGAGCACACCAAGTGTTGCAAATACCCATCATAGGGGCTGACTGAACCCAAGGATGGATGGCACCATAAGACCCTTTTGAGGGGCCTTGACTTTCTCTTTTGCTGTGTCTTTCCCTCTCAGGTAAAAGTAAAATAAATGAACTTAAAGTGCAATCAGGAAAATGTCAACTAAAGTTTGACATGATTTTAAGCAACTGCTAGGGTCAAAAAGAATTCATTTGATCTTCACATTCTCTTGAATAAGCACAAGGATTCACAGTGTTGGATGGGGCGTCGGCATTTACCTAGCATAGTAAATACATCACACTGTACTAAAAATCATTTACAAATATAATAAAACAGCATTTGTTGATTTTTAACATTTAGAATCAAACTCCAGGCACTTCACAGAGACGTATTTCAGTTAAACAAAGATAAAATACATACAGGTGAAAAGAAGAGGATGTGAATGAGTAGATGTTGCAGAATATTTACATCTGGTGACACTTTCCTGAAGTTGGTGGAACAGAAAAATATTTCCATTTATTATTAAAGTTTATCAATTACCGATAGAATAGCTTTAATAATGGCTAGTTATCACCATTGGGAGGTAGCAGGTGGCATAGTAAATAAGCTAAATCTTGATTTTTCAAAACTGACAGGAGATACTGTCTTTGTTGCTTCTCATAAGTGAAAGGATACATATATAGGCTAGAGTTAGGTATGGCAGGAACCACCAAAAGAAGTCAAATACAATAATTGTTAAAATATTTACCTCCGATCAATTAAATAGAATAGACATGGACAGAGAAATCTCAAGACACAAGACTGGACTTTTCTTTATGGCCTCAGTATAACTGAGTATTGCATTACCATCAATAATGCAAGGGCTGACTAATAAGATAAGATTTTAAGGGCTTATGCAGTTGATCTCATTATTTCTTGAGTTATACTATTAATAGTTTTTTAAAACTATGTACATGGATAAGTTCTAGGTGTAAAAAAACACTCTTATATGAATTGAATTTATGAAACATTAGAAGATATTTTAAATTATTCCTCTAGTATTATCAAACATTATTTGATTACTCTGCCAGAAGTTAGTCAAGATTGTAGGTGACCTAGCCAATAAATGTTCAGATTTTCAACAAGCACCCCCAAATTATTTAGTATTGCTTTTCTTAAATGTATACAGAATTCTTTGCCTTCACTCAATTTGCTTTTAAACTCTAATGACTTGATGTATCTGTTTGGTAATAGCCAACATGATACAAGTACTATCAGTTATTTGGCACATCTCATCAAATGATATGTTTCTATGAAAAGAGCACATATGACCATTGTAGAAAAGAGAGCCCGAACAGCTAGTATGATCGCGTAGTTCACGAGCTTCAAATCCTCACTCTGATAATTAGCTGTGTGACATCGGACTGCTTATTTAACTTTTCCGTGATTCAATTTAATCATCTCTAAAGGGAGGATACAAATAGCACCTGTTTATTGAGTGTTGAAGGATTCAATGAAAGAATACAGGTAAATCACCTAGAGGAGTGTGGAGCATAGATTAATGAGGGCTAAATATCATAGCATCAGTCCAGCCCTTTTACTTCGTTATTGCTGAAAGTTTAAGCCCACAGATTAAGCCATTTAACCAAAGTTTACAAAAGTGGCAACCCTAGGTCGAAATTTTTCATCCTTGGAAAAAACATTCAATGTGGACTTGAAAGACAAAAAGTAACTGATAAACTATTTTAAATTAAAGGAATCTCTCTTAATTCTTGGACATTCATTTCATGTGTCCAATGGGTCTACCAATAATAGCTACGTGTTTTGAGAAGAAAATGAAACAATGAAGGCAAAGTACCTGGCACATACTAGATGTCAGATATTTATTATTTTTAGCACTTTTTCTCACATTCTACATCTGTATTGTGTTCTCTCAACCCGATCAAATTGATTAAAACGCATTTGTGTTGGAAGTCAGAGATGAACAATGGTGAGAGAAGAAACATTTACTGTGTACCTGTTACATGTGCCAAGTGATTTTTATATTGTTTTCTTTTTTTTTTTTTTAACAAAGTGTATTTATGCATTTGAATGAAAGTGGAAGAGAGAGTGTACTATAGAAAGACTGGAATCCCCAGTAAGGTCTTCAAACTACTATCGACTTGAAGCTTTAGCCAGCCCAGATGATGGACATGCACACCTGCATACAGAGGGAGGACCCAGCAGCACACCCTGAATCATGTCATGTGGTACAGTTGACTGGTCCCTATTTACAGTATTTTACTCAACTCCCACTAAGCTGACAGAGGTGTTTTTACAGTCACTATTGACATTGGGATTGCTAAAGTCTGTGGCCATTTCTTGGGTTTCAAATTACCGAACATTCCTGTATTCAAGAGTTAAGCTATCTCTTTCAAGTCAAAATTTATTCTTCAGTGTTGAATACTGTTCTCTCCTGCTTCTCAATTTGACCCCATTAAGTCCTCCATAGGTTTTTCTTCCTTTTCTGAACCTGGGTATATTAGTTTTTCCCAGACCTCTCACTCTGCTTTTCTCACTTTTTGTACCTCAGTGGATCTCATTCCTTCTCAGGGTTTGATATGTTACCTGCTAATTCTCCAGTGTTTACTCTAACTCTGACCTCTTATATGTTAGCACAAACATGTCGCACCTGAATGGGAAATAAACACCTTACACACGGTGTGGAATATTGAGTTTAAGAACTTCCCATTTAAATCAGATATTCTAATGATTTTTTTCATCTGTTTTATAACTATAATCATTGCAGCAGTTACCAGTAATTATCCTCTCCTTCCCTAAAGTCAATTAATCAACAAGTCCTAAACATTTAAGTTCCTAAACATTTCTTCAATCCATCATCTGCTTCCTTCCCCAAAACTTTAATCACCATCATTACAATCCTTAATTACTAGTAACCCCCCTACAGCTCCTGGGTCTCCATTCTTAATCCATCATATTTAACCTTCACATATCCCATACATAAATTTAAATTATGTATTTTAAAATGTACATATCTTCTCTCATACATGCTGAAGTCACTGAATATCTTTGTGGACTGGATTATATGATTTCAAAAATAACTAATCAAACTAATGATGAAAAGATACAATAGAAACTCAGAAAATCATGAATAGTTTCAAAATATGGTCTTCAAATTATTTGTTGAGTTATACAGAATGCAATGTAAGTCAACAGTCAATTTTACTTTAGTAATTTTTTTCAGATTGAAACTTACATAGTCTGGGGAACCAGCAGTTAGCATAATGGCTATGTTGCTAGATTCCCACGTAGTCGACCGTGGTTCGTGTCCTGGACCCAGTGGCTTAAAACTCACGCCGGGCGCGTGTGCGTGCGTGCCCAAGATCCCAAGAGGAGAATGGAGGAGAAGGGATTGCGGCGTGACCATCCCCCCGGGGGGTGATTTCTCGCTTTCTGTCTCTATGTCTCTCTCTGTCTGTCTGGCGAGCGCACGCGCCCTACAGTGAAAATCTCTCCAAAAAAAAAAAAAAAAAAAAAAACTTACATAGTCTGTATTTTTTAACCCATATGTAGAAATATCAATCACATAATCGTATCATTTTTTCTTTTATTTTAAATACTTGCAAAGAAAAAAGTATTTTCTATATCATTAACAGAAGTTGTTTTATATCTAAAATAATTCTTTCATTTAAAATTTATTTAAATCTAGTAAATTCATGAATCATGATTCATCAAATGAGTTAAAAGTATTTTTATAAAATAAGACTTAGACTTCATTGTACAGGCAGTAGGACACTTTTGTGTGAAACTGAAGCCACATGGAAGGTCTAAAAAGTATTTTCTATATCATTAACAGAAGTTGTTTTATATCTAAAATAATTCTTTCATTTAAAATTTATTTAAATCTAGTAAATTCATGAATCATGATTCATCAAATGAGTTAAAAGTATTTTTATAAAATAAGACTTAGACTTCATTGTACAGGCAGTAGGACACTTTTGTGTGAAACTGAAGCCACATGGAAGGTCCAGGTTTGGACTCTGGGTTGACCCAGATGTTCTGGCTGGCTAGGAAGCTGGGGGAAGAATTGAAACATAGGGAGACCCTATAAGGGTACTTCTCTCTCTCCTAAATAAATAAACTTTTAAAACAAAAAGTATTATTATAAAATAATTATATATTCAATGCCTTTAGTTCAATTAAATTACAATTTTTCTTTTTCTTTTCTTTTTTTTTTTTTTTTTGTTTTTTTTGAGTGATTAGGGCACGTGCACTCAACAGAGAGACAGAAAGTGAGAAATCACCCCCTAAGGGGGATAGCCACACTGCAATACCATCTCCAACTTTCTCCTCTTGGGATTTTGGGCACACATGCACACATCATAAGTATGAATTTTAAGTGGCTCGCTCTGGGACTTGAATCATGTTCGACAATGTGGGAGCCCAGTAGCCCAGTGACATAACCATTAACACCATTTCTGGTCCCCTAAATTACAACCGTACATAAGCTTTACAGAAGATTATATTCTCACTTTTTGAGGTTAATTTAATCTGATATCTTGTCATTTTTTTCCCTAATCAAAAGAATAGATATTTCTGTAATTTATATTTAAAATCTGTAAGTTATGGTTTTAAAAGACTAAAAATAAAATTACAAGGGACAAGATATAAAAATCTCCTATAACTTAAAGATTTTAATAGTACTTTACTTATAAGTAATTTAAATAAAACTGAAATGCAAAGATGGTTTAATAAGAGGAAATATATCCATAAATCCTAAAATTTACAGTTTCTAGTTTACACATGAAGAAACAGACTCATAAACTTTAATATATTGCTAAAAACCTCACAGTGCAGAACTGGGAATCTAAAATTTGCACTCCTGATTGATAAATTATGCTATCATAAAGGATAAGAATACATAAATCAGAAATTTTGTTAAATAATTAAAGACACATACACAATCAAAATTAGGAGAAAATTAGTCTTATGTGCAGGCTTATAGAATTATGTGACTAAGCATCTATTTCATTCTGATACTGTTAGAAAACAGGCATTAAAAAATATGATGACTCACATGATGCTCAATTTTTTATCAAAGGAATTCCCCCCTCCCCAACAAAATGTAGATGACTCTATAATAGAAAGAATGAGTCACAGGCTGAGATAAATAATTATTTTGGGGGGCCAGCAGGCAGCATGGTGGTTGGAGGCTCTGGATTCCCGCATGGCCAATAGTGACTTAGGACCCAGACCTGAGGGCTTGCTTTTTTCCTTTCCCTTTCTCTCTCTGTCTGATAAAATTAAAATAATAATAATAACAAATGAAATTAAATAGATAATTTTTAAATATTCTTTTTTGCCAACATTCTAAAAATCACCAAGACTATTAAACTCAGAATTATCTTTGACACATTCCTTTTCTTCGTCCATCACATCCAA
Source organism: Tupaia belangeri chinensis (assembly GCF_000334495.1). Classification (NCBI taxonomy): domain Eukaryota; kingdom Metazoa; phylum Chordata; class Mammalia; order Scandentia; family Tupaiidae; genus Tupaia; species Tupaia belangeri. The sequence goes on from NW_006203784.1 coordinate 216,067, forward strand.
TTGGATTTCAAACCTTGTAAAGTCCATCTCAGCAATATTACTCAAATTCAATTTCTTACCTTATTTCTCTATCTACTATCTTCCCCAGAACCTGACTGCCTTCTTTATGAAGTACTGAAATAGATTCTAAACATGTCCCCATCATCACCATTCCTATACCAAACAAATGATTACTCCGTATCACAACAACAGAAGTAAGATACAGGAAAACAGTTTTGAAAATGTTAAGACTCTGCTTAACCCTAACCCTTTTCATGTATCTAAATCTAATAAATTAATTTCAAAGCTTTCATCTCTGACCATGACCAATTTGCACTGTATCTGCCTGAAAAGCACTCAGCATCCCAGCACAAGGGAATATGTTTTTTCTTGATTGTGCCCTATGCCTTTAGGTTTATATTTTCTTTTTCTAGTAGTCCTAGCTCAGGTAAAAATACTTCACCTGTTGATATCCCCCTTTCTCTTTGTCTCCACTCAAGTTAAACATTTCAAACCATAAAGGTATGTGAGTGTGTTTTTATACGCATGTGGGAATGATACTAAAGAAATTTTAAAGTAACCCACAATAGAGGAGGGAAACTAGCAAAGATCTTAACCCATATCATGGATAAGTAGAGGAACACACAGCTACAGAAATACACTCCCACAAAGTAGGAAGAAATGCCTATATCACCAAATGACTAAAAATCAAAGCAGAGCACCAAGAAATAGGAAAAATTCAGAAAATCCCTCCCTCTCAGAGGCTCATCACTCCTCACCAATAACAAATAAAATACAAGATACCACAGAAATGTCAGAGAAAAAAAAACAAAACTCAGAACATTCATTGTATCAAACAACAATCAACAATATACGAGAAGACAGAGAACCAATGATAGGAATGAGAAAATCCTTTTATCACATGATAGAGGCAATCCATAAGGAGATAGACACATTAAAAAGAATCAGATAGAACTTCTGGAGATAGATCTCTGACCTTGTAGACAAAATCTCTGATTTAGTCCAAGCAATAAAAAATATAGAAAAATAAACATTAAAATGAGGACAGCATAATGGCTGTGTCGCTGGATTCCACGTAGTCGACCGCGGCTCGCATCCCGGACCCGGTGGCTTAGAACTCACGCCGGGTGCGTGTGCGTGCATGCCCAAGATCCCGAGAGGAGAATGGAGGAGAAGCGATTGCGGCATGACCATCCTCCCTGGGGGGTGATTTCTTGCTTTCTGTCTCTATGTCTCTCTCTGTCTGGCAAGCACACGTGCCCTATGGCGAAAACCTCTTAAAAAAAAAAAAATAGAAATGAGGACAATAGGCTAACTGGTGACATGGTGCTTAAAGCACTAGACTCCCACATGGCCAACCGTGGTTCAAGTCCCAGACCTGACAGCTTGCTTTCTCACTTTCTTTCTCACTCTCATCAAATAATAAAATTAAACAAATAATTATTTTTTAAAGAATGAGGACAATAAATAGGAAATCCTAGATACTATTCAATGGCAAAATGTTCACATACCACATGTTCTAGAAGATCTGAGGAGACAAGAAAAGGTACAGAAAGTATCTGTCGTAATATACGAGCTGAAGACTTTCCAAATTTATAGAGGCATGCAGACATCCACATTCAGAAGATACAAAGGACATCAAATAGATATAAGAAGATCCTCTCTAAGGCATATCATTTTAGCCAAATTGATAAAAATCAAAGAGAAGGACAAAATTAAAAATGTCAAGAGAGAAATGCCAAGTTACTCCATTAGACTAACAACAGATCTCTCAGCTGAAACAATGCAAGCAAGGAAAGAATGGGAAGATAAATATAAAACTCTGAAAGAAAAACAACTTCAGCCAAGAGTACTACAGTCAGCAAGATTATCCTTTCATTGGGAAGGAGAAATGAAATCACTCCCAGATAAACAAAGGTTAAAAAATTCACCAACATGAAACTGGCTCTTTGGGAAATACTTAAGGGATTACTACCCCAGGAAAGCTAAAGGGAGACAAATAGAAGTAAGACAACACAGAACAACTAGAAAACAAAATAAAGGGTAGGTACACACATATTGATAATAACATTGAATGTTGGGACTAAATGTAGATTTAAATATTTTACACACAATTTGTATTATAAATATAATTTTAAATATAACTAATTTTTGATATTTGTCTCCACAGGTTTCAATTTGTATATTTATTATAATTATTACTCTTTGTATAAAACTAGATAATAGAGGAAAAGTCCAAAATGTTACAGCATAGTCTTTTTTTTGGAATGAATTTTAAAAAAAAAGAAAAGAAAAAAGAAAAAGCTAAAATCAAGAACTTTGTAAAGCCAATAAATCATCAAATTACCGGTTTTACCAGGTTTTTACCTTTAAACATCTCTTTCCAATTTTGTTTTATTTTTGCTTTTTTGAAGACTTCTTTCTTTATGCACAGTGCAGTACTATGGTCTTATAAGAACACCCAGTGTGTGAGTAAAAGTGTTCTTTTTTTGTTATTTTACTAATGAGCAATTATTATGTACAAATTTATCTCTAAATACACCGATGATTGAAACCTACGGATATTTTCAGATTATAAACTTCCATCTTCCCTAGTCCTCTTCATGGAAATTAAGAAGTCTTCTTTCACTGGCTATATTAAGATTAACTTTGTTAATTTATGGGGTTCGTTGCCTGATTCTTAATCAATGTTTTTCTTTACAACTGTACCACACAGTAAAGAAAGTCATTGACCACTCCGCACATGCTTGCAGAAGAACCATTGGAGTGACTTTCAAATGTTCACCACATAATGTTAAATGTTGAAAGTTGTGAATATGTTTATATCCTCAATTTGTTAATTATACACCATATACATGCTTTCGAAGACCATTATTATGTAACCTACAAAATATGTAATGAATCTGGAAATCATAAATTATAATAAATATTTAAAAAGAAAAAATTAAAGTAAAATTATTTAAAATTAATAAAATGTTTATATATATATATGTATGTGTGTGTGTGTGTGTGTGTGTGTGTGTGTCTGTGTGTGTAAATTCATAATAGCTGCCTAAATCCATAACCATAAGGAAAGTATTTTGGTCTATAGAATACTCAAATATGAAACAAAAGAAAACTGTCAGTTAAAATTCTCTTCTGAACATAATTAATGAATGAATAAGCATTTGAACACTTGATATATCATAAGCCTAAAGTTTACTTTATGTAATATGTACCACTGCTATATAAATAATTTAAGGCATTTATAGAGTAGAGATCTTAGAGTTTGGATTTATCAGTTCAAAATAAATTCTTTTTAAAGTCTTTTCTAATGCTCTTGATTTGTTCTCCAGGTTCTTTCTGAGATTCGTAATTTTGGTATATTAGAATTTAGAATTTTATCTTTATATATAAAATCTGTGGAAAATGGTCCATTTGTAATCCATGCTCACAACTGTGAATCTCATATCTTGCTGTCTATATAAAATACTAGGACCCTTTAAAACTCAGTTGAAATGTCAATTATGGAAATGTCAACATTATTTTAATAAAGTTGGCCTATCTTCCCAGAGTGATACTCTGTATGTATGTGTATGATGGAACAGTGAATTTTAAAAAAATGTAAGAAGGAAAAAAGGAAGGAATATTTTTTAAGGAACCCAGAAGCACCAGCCTTTGTAATCATGATTTTATAAGTTAGAAAATCAGAAAACTATATAATTAAGTTGCTGATTGAATAGAAGTATGCTTATCTACTTAGGAAAGTTGGAATCCAAGATTTTCAAAAATGGAAATCATCTATTATCTGCTTTTCTTTATTTAGGATACTTGCATGTATATACTTGAATCACTTTCTACATATCTATTACTGAATACTTTAGGGAATAGAGGAGAACTTAACTTTCTCCTTGTTTATAATGAAAATCTATTTTTATTAGTTTTAATATATTTCAAGTAGATTTATTTCACATAGTGAAAACATACAATCGTGTCAATTTGACCTCAAATGTAGGAGTTCAGAAAAATTTTAGACATATTTCATTGTTGGTAGTTTCTTCTTCACTTTTTCTAGATAGAAAATTAAGTCGCAGTTCCTATAAGACATAGTCTACCCAAGGTATGCTACTAATATAAATGGCAGCTGAAAGATTAGAAGCGATACTGCACTCAGTTTTACATTTCCCTTGTCTCTCAGCCTTTGGCACTAGGTAGAAATGACATTCAAAATTTTCTGCACTGCTTTTCCATAGCAGCTAGCAAAATGCTGTACTCGCTTTGCCCTGACATCTATCAGAGCAGGATTAGTTTAAATTCTCCTTCTCTTTCTACGCACAATTGAACACAAATGATCTTTATCCCCTGATGATATGAATTTAAGAAAAGTTTCCTTCTTGACACATTAATATAAACACTGTACAGAAAATTAGAGAAACATAAAACATAATTATTGTTTATACACAGGGGCTCCTCTTCTCAGATGTGGTACCTTGCATGTTTAATGCATATTGAGTTCCTTTCGCGGTTTGTGGAGATTATGATCAACTGGTACCACATAAAACATGTCTTCTCATTCAAAAGTCAGTTAAAGTCAAGAAATCTTATTCGAGGGAAATCTGGGATGTATTAGAGGTGTCCACTAATTATGACTACTCCTTAGATGTTCTTTGACTCCAGTAAAGGATAAGAAAAAGTTAAACATGGTTGAATTTATTTCATACCTGAAGCAATTTTCAGAAAAAAAGTATTAAGAGTATTAAGATATATATATGTGTGTGTGTGTGTGTGTGTGTGTATATATATATATATATATATATTTAATTTGCCAGTATGGCACGAGCTCACTGGAGAGAACTCCAATGGGAGGAAGGCTAGGGAGAAGAAAGCATCTCTATGTTCCCCCACGGGGAACAGTCACAGTGCGAACCCCTTCACCTCTATCTCGCTCTCCTTTCAGAATTTGGGGCATGTGTTCACACATGTCTGGAGCATTTCTCAAGTCATGAATCTGGGACTTGAACTATGCAGTGGTGATATCCCACTCTTAACAACTAGGCAATGGCCTAGCCCCTAAATTGTATGTTTATTTCAGTTATGAAAATATATTTAAAGAAATTGGGGACCAGCAGTTGGCATAATGGCTATGTCACTGGACCCCATGTAGTCAACCACAGTTCAAGTCCTGGACCGGGTGTTTTAAACTCACATTGGGTGGTGTGCGTACGTGTCCAAGATCCTGAGAGGAGAATGGAGGAAAAGGGATTGTGGCTCGGCCATCCTTCTTGGGGGGTGATTTCTCGCTTTTTATCTCTATCTTTCTGGCAAGCGCATGTGCCCTATAGCAAAAACCTCTCAAAAAATAAATAAATAAAATAAAAAGAAAAGAAATTGAGGATGAGGAAAGTCTCAGAGCCTCAATTTCAAAATAACTGTAATAGGCTCTTGATTTCTTTGTAGTCTCCCTGATATATTCAAGGTAGGTTTAAAAGTTCTTCTTTTGCTATGTTGGTGAGAATAGGTAAGGGAGCTAGAGATTGCAGAGGGAACCCAGGTCTAAAGCTGAGCCCAGACTGGTATGAGGCAGCAAGGATGAAGCTTAAAGAACTGGGCTCCTGCGGGACCAGCAGATGGCAAAATGGTCACATCACTGAAGTTGACCACGGTATGAGTCCCAGACCCGATGGCTTAAAACTAATGCTAGGCACGTGTACTTGCGTGCCCAAAATCCTGGGAGGAAGACAAAGTGAAGGGATTATGATGTGACTATACCACCTGGGGGTGATTTCTCTTTCTGTCTCTCTACTTCTCTGTCTCTCAGGTGAGTGCACGTGCTCTATAGTAAAAATCTCTCTGGAAAACCAACAAACAAAACTGAGAACAGAACTGGGCTGCTGGAAGGCACCGCAGCAGCTTTCTTTCACCAGCTAGTGTCATTCTGCACATGGCTTAATATTACAGCACTACGTTACCATCGCTAGAGGGTGGGCACACTCACTGAAAAGAGATAGAAGGAGAACTAGAGCAAGAAAATGAGAAGGCACCCAACATGGAGCATGGGCACGCTATAGTTCCTTCTCCATTTCTCCCTCCTTTCGGGATTTTGGGCACACATGCCCACTTGCTAAGTGTGTTTTTTTTTTTGGAGAGATTTTCACTGTAGGGCGCGGGCGCTTGCCAGACAGACAGAGAGAGACATAGAGACAGAAAGCGAGAAATCACCCCCCAGGGGGGATGGTCACGCCGCAATCCCTTCTCCTCCCGGGATCTTGGGCACGCACGCACACGCGCCCGGCGTGAGTTTTAAGCCACCGGGTCCGGGACACAAACCACGGTCGACTACGTGGGAATCCAGCGACATAGCCGTTATGCTAACTGCTGGTTCCCTTGCTAAGTGTGTTTTTCAAGCCACTGGTCTGGGACTCAAACCTTGCAGTCAGCCTTGTGGAATCCAGCTGCCTTAATTAGCACACCACTGGCTGGCCCCATTAATTTTCAAATTCAATAATGTAATAATAAAAATGACTAGTTGCTTTATTAAAGGCAGTGATATAATTTTATTTAAAATTTTTATCTTAAAAATTAATGAGTAATGACTAATATATGAAATATAAGTGAAGTTCAGAAGTTATATCTGTCAAAATATTTGCTATGGCATTATGACTTGGAGGAGCAAGTATACCATATTCAAGAAAATAAGGCAGTTTATATTAAATACATTTCACATATATTTATCCCTATCTGCATATCCTTCATCTTATTTTTTCAGGGAAACAAAGGCAAAAATCAATTTTCTAGATTAAAAAGGCACTTGATAATAATTCTTAAATTAAAATGGTCAAATAGTTATAATATACTTGCTAACTGTTGATGATAGTGATCTGTAATATAGCTTTTCTCTTAAAGAAACAGCAATTTTCGGAACCAGCAGTTAATGTATGTTGCTGGACTCCCATGTAGTTGACCGCGGTTCGTGTCCCAGACCCTGTGGCTTAAAACTCATGCTGGGCACGTGTGTGTGCGTGCCCAAGATCCCGAGAGGAGAATGGAGAAGAAGGGATTGCGGCGTGGCCATCCCCCTGGGGGGTGATTTCTCGCTTTCTCTCTGTCTCTCTCTGTCTGTCTGGCAAGTGCACGCACCCTATAGCAAAAACTTCTCCAAACAAACAAACAAAATGAAACATCACTTTTCGAGTCCAGAAGATGGTGTAATGGTTGCATCGCTGGATTCCCACATGGCTAACTATGGTTCAAGTCTCAGACTGATGACTTGAAACATGCTGGGCATGTGTGCGTGCATGCCTAAAATCTCAAGAGGAGACTGGAGGAGAAGGGATTGCCATATGTCTAGTCTCCTTGGGGCAGGGGGGAGAGTTCTCACTTTCTAACTCTCTCTGTCTTTCTGGAGAACACATGCCCACCCTATAGCCAAAATCTCTCTTAAAAAAAAAAAAAAGAAACATCAGGGCCAGAAGATGGCATGGTGGTTAAGGCACTGGAATTCCCACATGGCTGACTGTGGTTCGAGTCCCATACCTGGCGGCTTGCTTCCCCTCTCTCTCTTTCTCTGACAAAAACTTATGTTAAAAAAAAAAAATAAGTAAATAAATAAAATAAATAATTCTTTTTAAAAAAGAATAATCTATTTTCTGTACTTCTTTAACTATCACTGTGGAGGACTGTAATTAGCAGCTATGGAGACTTTTTAAAAGGCAAAGACGATATCCAAATATACATACATAACACTAGTCTCATGAAACCTATAACAAATAATATTCAAAAAATCAAATGTATACCATAGTACATCTTGGATTAAATGCATTTCATTATTTTATTAGCTATCAAGCCACTAAAAAAATAAAGATGTAACAACTTCATCTACTCAAAAGTAAGTTAGTGCAATTATTCCATAGAAAATTACATGTGCACACACATAGTTATATATACATATACACATTCATATATGTGTATATGTATGTATGTATATACATATAGTCATCTGGAAAGTCATGATACATTTTTGCATAGAAAAATAGAAAAATACATCATGACTTTCCTGGCGACCTAATACATAGTATGTACGTAGGTATATGTTAGTATATAAATGGTAGCTGTATTTATTTAAAACAGTAACAACTCACTGAGTGGTTTAACCTGTGATCAAACTACCTTATCACTCACTTCCTACTTTATCATTGATCAGTTCCTTGTTCTGAAAGAAAAAAATGGATCTAAAAGACATATTTTGGATAAAATGACTTGTCAAAGACATTGTTTTAGATTTCTTACAAATGGCAATCATATAGGAAAGAACCATCTACAATTACTACCAAAATAAGTGAAAAGCTATAGAAAACCTATTACTTGCTATAAAAGAGTGTAAAGTAGAAACTAAGACTTCACTGATACAGTAATTACTTATAATCATACAAATAGAATCAAACTTCATTGTCTATTTAATGACAATATTTACTGTAAAACATTTTAATACAGTAGACCCACATAAAACTATAAATACATTTTTATCACTTACCTCTCTTAACATTTCTGCTTGTACTTGCGGATTTATCTGAAGGACATGGACAATGTCCGTCGCATTTGACGGAGATGTGTTTTCCAAAGACACATGCTTGATAGTCTAGTTTGCACTGTAAATGGAGAATAAAAATGGTCATATAAATACATTTAGTTATCTCAGTAGAGAATCAAGAAATAGAAAAATAACATGTATATAATTTGAAAATCTTTCTGCTGGATAACGTATTTCTAATACTATGGGGTAATTTTATACACTTTTGAGTGATTGCTCTAGAAAGGAGGCAGGAGTGCAGTTCCTGGGTATCTCTCTGGTGAGCAGTCACTGAGAAATATAATAACCTTAAAAGTTGTTTCTAGCTAGTCAGTTCTGTTATATGAATGGAGTATAGAATTTTAAATTAAATGGACAGATGGATAATATAGTTTGGGAGTACATCTTCTGTGTCCCCTTTAAGTATAATCTTGGTTTTTAAATAGTTGAGTAAGAATGTCTTATCTTTCTTATTGGACTTTAAGTTTTGGGTACAGGTACTGTATGCATTACTCTTTAGCCAGGGATTTCCACATCATTTAATGACCTATCGTGTGGGGACACGTTTAAGAGAGAGAGTCTGAGGTGTGGGGACATGCTCTGAGCAAACACCACATGCTCTTTTGGGGTTTGACAGAACCTTGTAACTTGTCTTTCCCTGACCTTGGCTGCCCACAGAGCAAGAGTGGAAATTACTAGGGGCGTTCCAACAGACACATCTGATGGACTTCAAGAAACATCTTGACCCCAATTAGTGAAGTCCAATCCCTGCTCTGCATCTGAAAGGTTCTTTAGACTTCTCTGGGTGTGGCGGTACACTACTTATGGAGAAGTTCTTTAGCTCCTTCCCCACACCTAACAGCTAGTTCTCTGCATTAGAAAGGGAGATTAACTCTAGATGGGATTACCACCAAGGGATACACCTTGCCCCTGGTATGACTAATCCCTTATAGATTTGTTAACTGCTTCTCATTGTCTGTAACCTGACAACTAATCCATGAAGTGTCATGAAACATACATGTGTAATGTCTCCTTGTACTATAAATAAAGACATCCAGTTCATCTGGGCGGGACAAGTTGCTTGGGCTACCTAGGCTCAGGCTGCCTGTGTCTGTTTCTACTCTATCCCTTTGTCTCATTCTTTCCAATTCCCAGGTCCTGGCAAGATGGAGGGCTTTCTCTTTCTCGTCCTCTTTCTCTTCCTCACCAGCAGCCCTCTGATCATGATTCAGCCAGACCCAAGCCCTGGGGCAGACGCCGACAGTCCCCTTGGGAGGTGCTTTCTCCTTCAACTTCCCCCTCTCTCTCTGTGTCTCTGGCAAGCACAAGTACCTTCTGGCAATTAAAACAACACAAAAAGATGCCCACACACATATACATGAAGCTATTTCAAGAAGTAATATGATTATGGAAATCCTTATCTGATTTTGAGGTTTAGAGTAGAAAAATTAAACTTTCTCCATATTTTGGTGTAAACATCAATGACTCACGAACTTTATAGAATGTAAATCTCTCGGCCCTGTCCCAGGTTGTTTTGAAAGTCCCAAGGACACACTTTGAGAGCCAACAAATAGAAGGTTAAAGAAGAAGGTGTCCCAGGAGGCCGTATCACCCCCTATAGTAATATGGAGGTATTAGTAACCTCCATGTGAGATGTGAGTAAGGGACCCAAGCCCTCACCCGGGCCTGCAGATGGCCAGGAGGAAGGCATGGTTGTGCCTCCTGTGGAAGGAACAACTTTATCAAATTATAAAAGTAATGCAATTATACTATATTCAATTTGAAAAGGAAACACATATTATAATCTGATTACTCTAAACATGTTACCTCTTATCTAATAATATTTTATTTCCATCTTTTTTTACAGATGCTTTATTTTAGAGTTATAATCACAGGACATACATTTATAACTTGTGTCTCTTCCTCTCCTCCCTGTTTTATTCCACTTAAGTCTTATTTAGTGTCTTTTCATGGTCTTAGACATAACAGTAAAGAACTCCATACTGTTCTTTTTAAAATACAATTTCTTGTTAACATTTAATTGTTGTACATCTTTATGGCATACAATATTGTTTGTCAAAGCATGCATGTATGTGTAATAATCAAGTCAAGGATAATACCATATACATCATTTTAAACAAAGAACATTACATTCTTGAATCTATTAAATGCATTTTAGCTGAGCCACTCTCACCCCCTGCCCCCAACTCCATTATTCAATCTCCTCCCTTACAGACTCGGGTATCTACACTTGCCCTGCCCACTATTATGTCTTTGAATCTTTCAATTTCTGTTATAGAGTGCAACCGTTCAGTATATATTGAGGAGGGATACAGAATTTTTGTCTTTCATAGTCAAATTTATTTCACTTAGCATTAAACCTTCTTTTTTCATCTATTTTTTATCAAATGGCAGACTCACTGTTCTTTATGTCTGAGTAGTATTCCATCCTGTATATGTGCCACATTCTTTCAATTCAGTCAACAGTGGTTGGGCACGTAGGTTGATTCTATGTCTTAGCAATTACCAATAATGCTGCAATAAACATAGAAGTGCAAGTGTTTTTTCAATGAAGTGTTTTGAGTAAATATCAAGGAGTGGGATTACTGGGTCATATGTAGATTTTGAGAAACCTCCATACTGTTTTCCACAGTGTCTGTACTAATTTACATTTTCTCCAACAGTATAGTTCCCTTTTCACCCCAGCCTTGCCAGCATTTGTCATTGTTTGTTTTATTGATCATAGCAATTCTGATTGATGTTAAGTGATATTTCATTGTGATTTTGATTTGCATTTCCTTTATGATAAGAGAAATTAAATATTTTTAAAACATGCTTTTTGGCCATTGGCATATCTCCCTTAGAGACTTATCTGTTCAGTTTATTTGCTCAGTTTTTTAGAGAGAGAGATTTTTGCTATAGGGTACCAGAAAGTGCTCACAGGAGAGCAACAGAGAGACAGAAAGTGACCCCCACCCCACCCCACCTTATCCCCAGCGGGGATGGCCATGCCACAATCCCTTCTCCTCCATTCTCCTCTTGGGATCTTGGGCATGCACATACACGTGTACTGGGCCCAGGATTTGAACAGCAGTCAACTACATGGGAGTCCAGTGACATAACCTTTATGCCATCTGCTGATCCCTATTTGCTCATTTAAAAAATTGGATTATTATTTATTTTCTGCAGATGAGCTGCTTGAGTTCCCTTCATGTTAACAATCCCTTATTTGAAGCGTAGTTTGCCAATATTTTCTCCCAATCTGTGGGCTGTCTCTTCATGCTACTTATTGTTTCATTTGCTACACACAAGCTTTTTTTTTTTAAATTTTTTTAGACGTTTTGGTTATAGGGCACATGTGCTCGCCAGACAGACAGAGACAGACAGACAGAAAGCGAGAAATCACCCCCGGGGGGGTGGCCATGCCACAATCCCTTCTCCTCCATTCTCCTCTCGGGATCTTGGGCACGCACGCACATGCACCCGGCGTGCGTTTTAAGCCACCCGGTCTGGGACGCGAACCGCGGTCGACTACGTGGGAGTCCAGCAACATAGCCATTATGCTAACTGCTGGTTCCCAAGCTTCTTATCTTTTTTATTTGCATTCACTCCCTTGCTGACCTCACCTAATCTCATGGTTTTTAATGTTATTTATATGATGATGACTCACACATGTATTGCTGTAGCTCTAATCTACTGTTTCCTGTGTCCCAGTTATCGCACTGGCTACTCACTTTCTTCATTTGGATGACTGATAGTCTGGAATTTAACAAAGATGCATACCTGTCTATACACAAGGGTACTTCAAAAAGGTCACGATAAAATTGGAATTAAAGTGTAAGTTTATTTTATTGTAAAACATTCTTGAAATCCACGCGTAGCTTTTTCATAATACATATTTTCTATGAACCCTTTGAAGATCCTTTATCTAGTCACTTCATGGTCTATCCATTTATTTCTAGGAATGCTTGATCTTTCACTTGTACCCTGCCCACCCACCCCATATCTTTATCACAGGACATGGCCACTCATGGTCTTCCTCCAGCAGCTCAGGACACATTGGGATCAGCTGCATTTCATCGCTTTCTCTCACAGTCCAAATCCAATCCAGCAATACATCCCAATGAACTGTCTTTCACAGCATATCTAGAAATCTATCACGTTTGCCATCCTCCATGACCAGCCGGTCCAAACTGCTGAACTATTACCTGAATTCACTTAGCACACCTCCCTAGTGTTGTCTTTGCTCGTCTATATTTTGTCTCAGTACAACTACTAGAGTGATACCTTTTAAAAGTCAAATTAGAATCAGTAGGTGTAGTTAAGGCACTGGACTTCCACATGGCCTCCTATGGTTCAAGTCCTAGACCCAGTGGCTTGAAACTCACACTGGGTACATGTGTATCAGTGCCCAAAATTCTGAGAGAAGAATGGAGGAGAAAGGATTGTGGTATGGTCATCCCCTTTGGGCACTGATTTTTCACTTTCCCTCTGTCTGTCTCTTCTCTGGTGAGTGCATGCATCATATGGCAAAAATCTCAAAAAAAAAAAAAAAAAGAAAGAAAAGAAAAAAGAAAAAGAAAGAAAAAAAAAGTAAATCAAATTATATTACTGATCTATTCAAAACCTGTTAATAATTTTCCATCTCCCTCTTAGAGAAAACCAGTCTTTACAATGAAAACAAAGTAACCACAGAGCCTCAAACCATCCAGTCCAGTGTACAGATCCTTTCCCTCTGCAGGTGTGAGGCAGACTCATCTCCTGTTTCACTCTGGGTGTTTTCTATAAATGCATCTATGTAAATCTCTACAGTGCAGTTTCATAATCTGCAACTCCAACAGAGTGACAGGGATGTCTCATCTTCCTCAAGACAGGTTTTCTGTTCTTTGGTGCCAATAATGACAACAACGATGATAACATAACAGCACGAGGCAGGTGCATGTGGTTAGCTCCATGGCGAAATTCAGCTTCTCCAGGTCACCACACCTCAAAGATGAGTAGGCTCAGGCTGCCTGTGTCTGTTTCTACTCTATCCTTTTGTCTCATTTTTTCTGCTTCTTCCATATTAACCCTAAGCCCGGGGGCAGACGCCGACACTATCATATGATGCACTAGGAAAGTAATTGTAAAATATGTATTTTTAAATTGATGTTTTTACAAAGTACTCCCATGGTTACTTGTAGTTTCCTACAAAGATACCAAATAAGAGGTCAGCCCTCGGCTAGGCAGTTAAGGAGGCTGGATCCCATATGAAAGACCATGCTGTTCTAGTTCCAGACCCGGTGGTGAAAAGCAAGCTGTACATGTGTGCCTGTGTGCCCCAAATCCTAAAAGGACAGAGAAATGGAGAGGAGGGGATTGTGGAGTGACCATGGCCATGTGCTTTCTCACATCCCCCTCTCTGGTGATTGCAGCGATCCTCTGACAAAATTAAAAAAAAAAAAAGTAATACAATATCTTAGATATATACTGAACACACATATTTATGTATGCGTAAATAAATATATATATATATAGCCTTTACGTGAGTCCTTTTTATAAAATACTATACGTGTATATATAGTTCATGTACATTTTTGTTAGGATCATTTAATAGTGCCTCTCTTAATCTCCTATGGCAATGTTTTTTCACTGGGTTTCCCATAGTCTGACATTTGAACAAATGAGCAGTCATAATAGAATGTCACAAAAGACTGTGTCTATAAGCCATGGAGATAGATTCACTTGTTACTCCAAAAAGTACAGCAGGTCCAACTTAGGAGCACTTCTGACCACAGCATTAGCTATGAATAAGGGATTGATAATAGCACTTTTGTTGTTCAATTATATATCTGCTATAGAAAAAAAGATAAATTGATGACATAGAAATTATACCTTAATTCAAATCTTATGAGAACGATTCCCTACGTGTAGCACTTACAACTAGCTTCTCAAAGAGTTTCAGCCTTAAATTTCTCATATAATAATTAGGATCATAACATCTAATCTCTAGAGTTTTAAGAATCAGTCAACTTTTTTTCCAGTGCATTAGCTCTCATGAAATGATTCTCAGTAAATGTAAATAAAAGCTCAATGAAATTCAGGTAAAACAATAAAATAGTTGGCATATGAGTTTTTCCTTTGTTTGTAGTTTAGTTTACTTTTGATTTGGTTTGGCTTTATTTTCTTTGTAAACACTACTGTTTATAGACTGTGAAGCCTGAGTATCTGCATTCATCCTTAAGACACTTTTTTTTTTGTAGCTGCACATTTGACATGTTTAAAAAAAACCCATAAACCTATTCCATCGTCTAAGGTGGAGTAATCATCTTCCTACACTAAGAGAAATAGATCTTACTAATTTTGAAGTAATCTGGTTTTTTAGTGGCTATTTCCATAATTTACTCAGAGAAAATCATTTTAAAATGAAGTAGGGTAGACTTTCTGGCTCCACTTGACAAATGTTAGCAGTGGCTAATTTAATTCAGCTTTGGCTGATACCAAGAGGCACTGAATGCACCCTATGACTAATCCGATTACACTCATCTCTACACCATTTTAGTTTTCCTTGTCAAATAACCGTTTAACTAATAGGCAACACTCTTCGGTAGCTCTGCAACAAATTATTAAAAATTATTAAGCACTTTTAACATATTTATAGTGGCATAGTGGTCCTTTTTGGAGGAACTAACACTTTGAAAATATCAGTATTTTTCATTATTCAGTATTTAAATAATTTTAAAAATAATTTTATCCTATGAAATCACAAAACATTTTAAATATAATTAAAAATGTCCACTAGCTACTCAAAAACAGAAACAATTAAGCAATAAGAATGTTTTAAAAGAAAGCCAAATGAGTTATATCAAACTCTGAGACTACATGGGACTAGCAGATGGCATAATGGTTCTGTTGCTGGACTCCCACATGGTTGACTGTGGTTCAAGTCTCTCGGGCTTGGCAACTTAAAACTCAGGCCTGGTGTATGTGTATGCGTGCCCCAAGATCCTGAGAGGTAAACAGAGGAGGAGAGATTGCAGTGTAATCACTCCCCCTGGGGAGTGGGGGTATGATTTCTTGCTTTCTGTTTCTCTCTCTCTCACCAGTGAGTGCATGCTCCCTTTAGCAAAAATCTCTCTTAAACAAACAAACAAAAACAAAGAACAAAACATTCTTTACTATAACTTCTTTTAACTAAATATTTCAGAACCCTGGACCTGGTCATATGAAAGTTCTGAATCATGATGTAATTAATAAAAGATTAAAAGCCACTGTAATTGGCAAATGAAAAGATAAAGCCAAAAGTCAATATTAATTACAGCCAATATTGCATTTTGCCATTTGAAAATATGCTAGCTCTATTAGAAGATGTACTATACCACACTTATTTTCATATTAAATGCTTTTTGTCTTAGCAGGTTTTTTTTTTTTTTTTTAAATATAAAGAGCATAAAATTCCACGTAATACCTGGATAAACAACAAAAATGCAAGACCTCTTAGTTTAATAAAAAAGAAGAATCACATATTTTCTGCTAAAAAATTGATGATTCACTTTTTATATTGTTAGGCACTAAAAAAATTGTTATGTCTTTAATAAAGTTGAAATATAACATTTAAAAATTTTGATCAAGTTTTAATCAAAAATTTCTTTTACTCTATGTAAAATGTGAAATTGATATAAAAATTTTAGAAAGACAAAGAAGAAACTACTTTGAAAAAACTATGGAAGACATTTTAGAATAACTGAGAAAATGTGAATGTGGGCTGGGTAATAAACAGTTAACACAAAACAAACAAAAAATACTTCTTACCTAACTTTCCTTGTCATAATTAAAATTAAAAATTTTCAAGTCGTCTTTAAGATTTGTATATGATAAAATTTTAACTGCAAAAATTACTTCATAAATGAAATAATTTTTCTTGCAGAATGATTTTACTGAACTCCTAATTTCTAATTTCCCTATGCATTTCTTTTTTTTTTTTTTTTTTGAAGAAGTTTTTGCTATAGGGCGTTGCACTCACCAGATGGACAGAGAAAGACAGAGAGACAGAAATGAGAAATCACCCCCTATGGGAGGATGGCCACACTGCAATCCCTTTTCCTCCATTCTCCTCTTAGGATCTCAAGCATGCCCACACACATGCCCTGCATGAGTTTAAGCTACCAGGTCCGGGACTCAAACTGTGGTCGACTACTTAAGAGTTCAGTGTCATAACCATTACACTAACTACTGGTCCCTCTCTATGCATTTCTGTAAAGAGCAATGGAATTGGGTCTGCAGGTTAAGGAGATTGAGGAACTGCTGTATCCCACATGATAAACTGCATGGTTCAAGTCCCACACTCAGTGGTTTGAAAATCATGCCAGGCATTGGTGCATGCATGCCCAAAATCCTAAGAGAAGAATGGATGGGAAGAGACTGATATATGGCCAGTCCCCCAAGGATAACTGCTCACTTTCCCTCTCTCTGTCTCTGTCTCTCTCTTTCTCTTTCTCTAGGAAACACAAAAACCCTATAGGAAAAACTTAAGAAAAAAAAAGTAGAGAGCGACAGAATCAAATATATAGCAAATATTCTTCATGTGTAATAATAATGTGAATTTAATTGCCTATAATCAGAAAACTACTTAGTTTTATTTACTTACGGATTGATTTTGGGTGAAAAATTATCATGAGGAATTTTACTTAAAGAATATTAGAACATTAAAAATGCCATATTTAATAAATTTTTTAGCTATAGCCACTGATTACATTTCTAATTAATAATGTTCAATTTACTTAATTACTACAAAGCTGAAATATTTATAAAGGTATAAGTGAACTAAAATATCACTTAAAGGGTATGCTCATTAGTCTGTAATTATCAAGATATGCAAATAAAATAGAGAAAGGCATGATTACCACAATCCTCATTAGCCAAAACCCTGAGTATTAAGAACACAAGTTATGTATTTTTTGTGACAAGTAAGACTGCCAAATGATTTTGACACTAGTCATGCAAAGTTATCTTATAGTCATTTATTCAATAACAGCATCAGAGAAAAAAACTAAGATCTTACTGTAGGAGAGATCTATAGCATACCAAAAAAGATCCCAAAACATCAAGGTCAGGAAACATGGGAACAGGTTATTTGTTCCAGTGTTCAAGGTGATGCAATCACCATAGCATGGTCTGTGGCTTAGAACAGAAGTTCTACTGGTAAGGATCATTCCTCTCCCTTTTCCAGGGATATCTGGAGACATTTGTGTTAAGTTGTTTAGTTTTTACAACTGGGTGCAAAGAATGGAATTGTTGCTGCTGATGGTATCTACTGGTTAGAAGCCAGAAATGCTGTTCCACTTCTTAAAATGCCCAGGACAGTCCTTACTGCACAACAGAAAATCATCTGGCTCAAAATATCACTGTGCTGCTGAAAGACAATGAGACGAACTAAATTCTCTTCTATATTTTCCTTAAGAAATTTTTCTGTATAATTCACTAAAGTAATCCATATAAAATAAAAGCAGTAATATAAAACAAATATCAGCCACTAGTACTGATTATCCAGAGAAACTAGAAAACACAAACCAGCTCTAACAACAAAATACACAGTTGACAATGGCCTACTTACATTAAGGTGACTGTATGTCTAACATTGTGTTAAGCAGTTTTGATGTATTATTCTTTTGATCATCAAAATAAGTACATTTTTCACAATAAATTTCATAAGAGAAGTTTTGAGAGCTTATGCAACTGATAAAAATTACATGGCAGAAATAGGATTTAAACACTATTTTATAGTTTGTCTCATATAGAACAAGTATATAATTAGTAGTAGGAGATAGCAATGTTGTGCTTTTATTCTTTTTTGAAAGTTTTGCTATAGGTCACCACATGCACTCATGAGAGAGAGAGAAAGAGAAAGCAAGGACTCATCCCCTAAGGTAGATGGCCATGCCACAATCCCTTCTCCTCCATCTTCCCCTTAGGATCTTGGACACAAGTGCACAAGCACCCACCATGATTTTCAAGTCACTGGGTCTGAGACTTGAACCATAGAGTAGTCCACGTGGGATCAAGCATCTTAATCTCTACATGGCCTTCTGGGCTAGGAATTCTTGCTCTAATTATTACAATAAAAATGTTATGGAAGTAAAAATTAAGTCAGGAAACGCAGACTGTCATGAGTCACTTTTTTATTGCCTGTTTTAAAATGTCTTGGACAGGTTAATATCTTATACTTCTTTAAAGCCCTAGACAACCAATATTGAAGACACAATCTAAACTCTCATGGGTAGAATTCCTCATGCTCAGCTATACCTCGCCGATTTCCTAGCAAATTTCTCCACCTGAGCTCCTCTGATGCCCATTTTGATGTTTCCCATGCAAAAACAACCAGAGGAGGAAATAAGAGAGTCAGTTCAGGCTTAAATACATTAAGTCATTCAGTGAACCCATACCATTTTCACAGACATATCACAGTTGTAACATACATAAGCAAGGAGTTAAACATAGAAACAGCAACACTGAAAATCCTTTGCACTGTACTACACATGTCTCCATGTAATGCATGACTTTATGTCAAGGAATAATCCTCTGCTCATTTGGGGAAGCTTTCCCTTTTCTCACTAGAATTTTTATTTTGGGAGATTTCATTTTCTATTACAAAATGATTTATTGTACCCCTCTCACCAAAGGGAAAAACCCATGCAATATGAACAGGTCAGAGTCACTTTCCTGCATTCTTAATTTTATTGGAGGGAAGAGCAGCAGGCCCTCTGTTGAGACAACACTAGAGATTTGAGAACAGATGCTATTAAGCAAATTTAAAATGAGAAAAAAACCAACTGAGTCCAGAGCATATTAAATTCCTTAATTCAACAATCTCCAGGGCTCACTGATATTGAGTCAATTTCTTCCTTATATCTTACACTTTATACTCTTTTATTCAAGTCAGCACCTAGAAACTGGGTATAGTAAAACTGGGTATAGCTGAATTTTTGCTAACTAAACTAAGATTTAAGCTGAGTTGCAGCTGTCATGAAATGAGGAAAATAGGCCCTTAATCCAGGTTAATACATTTACAATCCTTGTCATGTAGTCACAAACCAGTTAAAATATTGCTCCAGTTGGTTATCAGATTAACTAAGGAGACTACTAGGAACACAACAAAATACTATAGTATACCTCTTCTTTATCTAACTAAACATTCATTGAAATGTAGTAATATACCATCTGGTTAGTATATCTGTAATATTTCAAACAGGAATTGCTATTGTATTGTTTTCTTCAAGATTAAATACATCACAATATATCTAGCAGTAACTTCTCATTAAGCATAGAACTTACCCTTTTTTTTTTTTTTGAGAGGTTTTTGCTATAGGGCTCATGCACTTGCCAGAAAGACAGAGAGAGACAGAGAGACAGAAAGCGAGAAATCACCCCCCAGAGGGGGATGGCCACGCTGCAATCTCTTCTCCTCCATTCTCCCCTTGGGATCTAGAGCATGCATGCACACGCAGCCAGTGTGAGTTTAAGCCACCAGGCCCAGGACTCCCAGCGACATAGCCATTACGCTAACTGCTGGTTCCCTGCATTGTTTTCTTCAAGATTAAATACATCATGATATATCTAGCAGTAACTTCTCATTAAGCATAGAACTTACCCTATCTTTTTTTTTTTGAGAGGTTTTTGCTATAGGGCGCGTGCGCTTGCCAGGAAGACAGAGAGAGACAGAGAGACAGAAAGCGAGAAATCACCCCCCAGGGGGGATGGCCACGCTGCAATCTCTTCTCCTCCATTCTCCCCTTGGGATCTAGAGCATGCATGCACACGCAGCCAGTGTGAGTTTAAGCCACCAGGCCCAGGACTCGAACTGCAGTCGGCTACATGGGAGTCCAGTGACATAGCCATTATGCCAACTGCTGGTCCCAAATTTACCCTATCTTGTGGTGCAATTTGCTAAAAATGCTAAGGAGAAAACAACTTGACACATGGATTATGAATTTAGAACTGGATGCAGGTTTGGTTTCTGCATGGCATCCTTTTAGAAAGCATCTGAACATATTCACCAATATACTTGGGACTACCATATCACATTCTGCTTTAAGCTCAATTTAATTAAAAGTAATCCTAAAATGCTAAAATTGCATGATCTCTGACCACAGATGAAATGGTGAGTGTAGGCTAGTAAATTGCTTATTCTTTTTTGTATGACTGAATTATTTAGGTGAGTTATAGTGTTATCTGTAGTCAAACATCTTTAATGTTATGATTTGTGTGCCTATTACCATGTCTATGTTCACTTTTGAATTTTCCTCTTTGTGAAGTCATTATTATAAACAGCCTGGACTTTAAAATCTCATAATTAAAGAAATGAAAAGATTGAGTAGTATGCTTATTTTATATTCATCTTATTCTTATTTTACTAATTCTGTCATTAAAACTAAAATTCTTATTGAAATTATTCTAGACAAATGCTACTTTCAATTAAAATAATTTCGAAATGTGTATTTCTCAAATGGACTGATGAGAAACGTATACATGTTGGAATACGCACTTTGTAAACTAAGTGACATATGTGATAGAATGTATAAAAGAAATTGAAATAAAAGATATATAAAAAGAAAATCCTGGAACCAGCAGTTGGCGTAATGACTATGTTGGTGGACTCCCATGTCAGTTCGAGTCCTGGACCTGGTGGCTTAAACTCATGCTGGGCACATGTGCGTGCATGCCCAAGATCCTGAGACAAGAATGTAGGAAAAGGTATTGCGGCATGGTCATCCCCCCCAGGGGGTGATTTCTCGCTTTCTGACTCTCTGTCTCTCTCTGTCTTTCTGGCAAATGCAAGCACCCTATAGCAAAAATCTGTCAGAAAATTAAATAAATAAAAGAAAAGAAAACCCTATAAAAAGTGATGTATATAGTACATGCACCATGTTAGTAAAAGTCATTTTAAGTTACCATTAATTTATATTTTCATTATTACCTGTATATAGATAGATATAACTAAAAGAATTTTCTAGAAAGGTATAGAACAGTTAATAAAAAATGGGATGAGACTAGAAGGTCACAATGCCAAATACAGCTAAAAATGAGGATGACATTTCAGAGAAAATGATTTTTACAGATATAAATGGGATGGAATTTTTTTTAAGAAAGTACAGGAGTAAGCAATAAGGAATGCATTTAAAAGAAAATAGAAGGAGATGAAAGATTCAGGACAGAAGGTTAAATTTAGCTAACAAGAAAAAAAAGATGCTGAAGATCTCAAAGTAGTAGATAGCTTCTACAATTATATAAATGAATAAAGCTAAACAGTAATAGTTTGTACATACATTTCAATGACTGTAGGGCTTACATATTAACTGCATAAAAATTAACTTTTTATATTAACTTTATAAAAATTAAAGGAGAAGGAATTTTTGTGTTTATTATGCTCACCAAGCGCTTATTTTAAAATATATACTATTCTTATTGCTAAGGATATATAGCTTCCCAGCAGGTTTCCAGGTAACAAATAGGATCAAAGGAGGCCATATACACCTACTTTAAACATTCAGGATTTTTCCTTACTTCTCCCAACAGCAACCACAGGCTAGTCTGGTTGTTTTGCCCTCCAGGTGGCAGTCTATTCAAAGAGGGCCTTAGGGATAGAAACACAATTCTAGATCACACTGCTCATTGAATCCTCCCACCATAGTCCACATAGGACAAAGTTGGAAACATAATGGGGCCCTCTAACTTTTACAAAAATGCCCTTATACCTACTGGACTTGATCCTTACAGATGAAATGTTAGGTGTGGAGTTTAGGAGTTGTTGGAAAAAAATGGAAATTTTCAATTATAGTGGAATTCACTAATTTTGGGGTGACTGAAAGAGAACTATAACTGGGTACTGGGGAGACAAACACCTAAGACAGAGAGAAATGGAAGAGACAGAGAGACATTAATGATCTTTTGTCTTTCAAAGCTAACTCTACTGCTGTTCTCCCCAAAGAAAATCCCCTTGTGTGGCTCTCCCAAAGTATAGCAAGCATTTTCAAATATCTTACATTTAACTAACTGCCAGATCTGCCTGCCCCACACAATCCCGTCCTCATTCTGCTTAATCGTACAGAAAAGTCATCTAGAAACAGAAGGGGATGGAACAAGCTCCTCAACCTTGCACGCTAAACATATTGGCACTTCTGTTCTCAGTCATAGTATAAGGCAGATAAAGGCCACCAGTCTGATTGCTTGGCAAAACAGGACAGATTATACTACCTCCAAGTGAAGTGGAGTGACCACCTCCAAGCTGTCACTCCAAAAACAAGTAGACGCTTACCTCTAACTGAATTGGGAAACCTAAGATCTGACACCAGGCTGGTGGGACATATTTGATGCACTATCAACCTGAGGTCCCAATGTAAACAATGTATGGGTCTCCCCTGCAGGTCACACAAATGTTCTCAACACTTTCTCTTCTGGGCTGCTAGCACTGTACTTTTTGAAAGACAGCAGGCACTAACTTGTTTCTGTACTGAAACTATGATGACTTACACTTCAGGACTGGTTTAAGAGACGTTCAGCTGCTATAGGAAACACTAGCACTACCAGTACTCTTCAGCCAACTGAGCAATCTTTCTAAAATGAATCCACCCCTGACTACTTAATTTTACTTGGAATACCTGATGCAGTATTTATGAATACCTTGCATAAAACTCTGACAATAATAGTAGATACCCAATTTTAAAAGTTGTTTAAACATTTGTCACAGACTGTAGGTGAAGGGATAAATAACAACACATTGTTTCTGGAAGGCATTCCTATCAGCTTCAACTCTCTGGTTAGTTTTTTGGATAACTGCCACCTTATAGGTCAAATGGTAGGGTCTATGCAATCAACAATGCACCCTGCTATACATGGATTAAATCCCTGGACCAAGTAGAATGGCCAAGACAGAAACTTAAGTGAGGCCATCCAGATTTCTGAGAGAGTTTTTGGTCATTTATGGTACATGTTCAGGTAGGCAAGTCTGGAATGGGGAGTGAGAAACACTGCTGAGGTCAGTATTGCTGGCCGATTTATCTCATCCCTCTGCTTGGAGTTCTTTGATGCTATCCTTCGTCAAATGTGACATGAGGCTAATAGGACAGATTTGGTGCAGGCACCTGCTGATGGTGGCCTCATTACCAGAATATTTAGTAGAGGCCAAGATGTGGAACCATGGGGAGAATATTATGTGGTCATTCTCTTTAGTTCACTCACATTTCTGAACATCACTCAATCAGAGACAATGACATCTTTTGCTATGTATAGTCTCTTCAAGGATCTTTGTGTAGCATGTTGTCTTGGAAGATATTTTTCCCTGAAGTACTTGCTTCTACACTTTAACTTTCTTTCAATATTTTAAGTGCTTTTCCACTTTCCAAATCACTTTAATCTTGCTGAAATGCTTTTACTGTTGGTGTGGTGTATAATGTTTTTGGTGGGTCAATATGGCTTTCTGTCTATGTAGGTTTTACTTTGGTAACCTGTCATTGTACTATACTGTGTCCAGGTCTAAATTTATTCCTCCTTATCTTACTTAGTTCACACTGTGTTTCTTGTATTATAAATCATGCCTTTCATCATTTCAGGAGAACTCTCAATGCATATTTTCTCTGCCTTATTCTTTGTAGTTTCTTTTTTCTATGCTTCAGATTAAATTTTATGATACCTTCTCACTCTATGTTGTATTTTCTATATCTCTCTTGGCATAATTTTTCAGAAATATGTGTACAACATACACATACAAATATTTGCATATATTACATCTTATTATTTTTTTTTTCTGAAGTGGCAGAATAAAAGCTAGAGAATTGTTAGAAGATGAATTCACGGTATTTTTCTACAGAGGTTTATACTGAGGCTTCCAAGTATTGAAGATAATGAATAAATGGAATCCCTTAAATCATTTCATCCTGTGCTTTCCTGACCTCTATGCTGTAGGAGTGTGCCCAAAACCACTAGTCTTGAAAGAGCAGGTAGAAAGTATAAATATTATACCATAATAATAGTGGTATTATTTGGTATTATTACCGAAAGCTACTTTCAGACAAATAGGTTACTTTTCAGATTCTTAGTGCCTAATAACAGATACATTCCACTTTTTATTTATTTGTTATTTATTTATTTATTTTTAGGTTTTTGCCATAGGGTGCTTGTGCTTGCTAGAGAGAGACAGCTTGTGCTTGCTAGAGAGAGACAGAGAGAGAAAAGTGAAAAATCACTCCCCCAGGGAGGATGGCCACACCGCAATCTCTTCTCTTTTATTCTCCTCTCAGTATTTTGGGCAGGTACATACACATGCCTG
This sequence comes from Tupaia belangeri chinensis, assembly GCF_000334495.1. NCBI lineage: Eukaryota > Metazoa > Chordata > Mammalia > Scandentia > Tupaiidae > Tupaia > Tupaia belangeri. Next base: position 240,912 of record NW_006203784.1, read on the forward strand.
GCATGGATTTTAAGACACTGGGTCTGGGACTCAAACTGCAGTCAGCCATGTGGGAGTCCAGTGCCTTAACCACCATGTCTGCCTGCTGACCCCAATTATTTATACTTTCTGTCTCTGAGGGTACAGCTGTTTAAAGGTTGCCCTGCTCAGCTATATCACTATGCTTGCAAATAAAACCTGATCTTTCATTCATTCACAGGTCATTTATCTTCATATTTTATGATTCTAGCTATTCAAGTCCTTCCCCCGCCTCTGTTTTTATACTGGAGTTAACTTACTACCTAGTTTCAGTTGACTGTTGTTTATTTCAGATATAAAACATATTTAACCCTTGTCAATTCTTGAAACAAGACTAATTTTCTTGATAGAGAACATTTATGGTAGAGGGAAGTTAAAGAACACTAAAACATACAGTGGTCACACAGTATATGCAGAAGGATTCCAGGAAAATATATAATATACCCATGAATTCCCTGAAAATATGACAGTCATATTCCCTTGTGTTTATTCTATAATTAATATGGTTATAAATTTATATAAGTAGATATTACATACAACATACTATGTTTTCCTTTGTCTTAAAAATCATTTTCATCGTATTAACTTTCAAATCAAATTTTTATATTATCTATATCATTTATATATCATACTAGTATCTAGTTATACTCAAAACAGGTTATACAAAATTATTTTATAATATTATACTTTTATCTAACCCATATTTTTATTCATATCCATGCTATTAACCCTATCTATCTACCAGCTCTTATAAATACATCTTTCTTTATATATATTTTTGGCCATACATTGCATGCGCTTGAAGGAGAAAGACAGAGAGAGAGAGAGAGAAAGGCACCCCCTCTAGAGGAAATGGCCATAGTGTGCTCCCTTCTCCTCCACTCTCCTCTCAGGATTCACATGCACATGCACCTGGTTCATTTTTCAATCCATTTACTCTGGGACTTGAACCACGCAGCCAGCTATGTGGGATGTAGTCCTAACCACTATGCCACTGGCTGGTCCTATATTTAATATTTCTATGCTCCAGATTACTCATCTTTAAAACACGGATAACATTAGGGTACATTATATGTCTTATTGTTATAAGAAAAAAATGAAAACACACATAAATACATGAACTTATTAATTAGTGCATTGATATATTAATTTAAGACACTGATTAATACATATTAGGCATTCACTCAATGTTAGAGTTTTAAGCATCTTTTCTTTGTTGATATGCCTTGTGGGCCTTTGCTGAAAGGTTTCCAAAGAATCTGTATGCATTCATTTCAAACTACCTTGAAACTTCAGAATATCTCAGCTGGAATAACTTCTACCTACAGAGCAAGAATTGCATACGCTAGAGTTATCTTTACACATGGGTCACTTATTTACCTTGCTACCCCCTAAGTTTTGAAAGAGTTGGAATATACATTGCTTCCTAAAATCTTTTCTCTTGCCTCCCATGGTTTTGTATTCTTGGCAAAGTGATGAATAATTGGTGTTACAAAGGACAGCATTAAGGCAAAATCCACATGGGATTAAAGGCCCCAGTCGGGATCTTGCTGGCAGTGTGACTACGTAGAACAGCACTGTGGTGCATTCTCTAGTGTCTCCTCTTCCTGCCCTGCTCATAACAGCTTGATAGCTGCTAGGAGACTACTTTTCTTTATCTATAAATTAAGGATCATTATAGACTATGTCTTACAAGTTTGTTTCTAAAGTCAAATTATCACACATATAAAATACTTAGACTATCGCCCTATGTCATTGACCAACTATTTTACAAGTACTAATAGCACTTACTGATGCTTTTATGGCACAACTAGTATATGCCTGGTATTATTAGCATTGGTATTAATGTATTTTACATTTATATATACATATATATATTTATAGACATATATTTAACATTTACTTTAATACTTTAATTAAATATTAATACATATTATATATTATATTGATATATCATAAAATATTTATGCTAAAATTCATGTATATAAATATATTAATTTATTTATTTTCAAGGGCCAGATGGTGGTGTGATTGTAATTGCAACTCTGAAGGTTGCTTGTTCAAGTCTAGAGGCCTCCCAGAGTACTTTGGGCAAACACCTGCCCATAATCTGGATCTGGCTAAAGGCTGAAGGTGGATTACAGCGTCAAGATCTTGTTGAGGGTACTGTCTCTCTCTCTCTCTCAGTCACTCATAGGAAAAATAAATAAATTTAAAATAAAAGATATGTATATTCTTTCATGTTTTACACATTGTAAAACTTTTAGAAAAACTGGTACCTTATTGCTATGGTTTCAGTGTATCTTCCTGATATTCATGGACATGGAATTTGATTGTATTGTGAAGGTATTAAAAGGAGACTTAATGTGATTATTGTGTTAAAAGATACGGCCTTTAGGAAGTAATTAGGCATTAGGTAATTAGGGTGGGGTTCCCAGGATTAAGGCCTGGTGGGTTTATAAGAGAATATGTGGACAGAGACCTATAGCCATAGACACATTTACTTTTGCCCTTTTCTGTGTGACCCCCAGCAAGAATATCCTCATCAGATGTGATCCCTGGATCTTAGACCTCCAAACTGTGAGTAAATACACCTCTATTCTTCTGTGTCACCATTTTCAGGCATTTTTACAACAGAGTGGACTAGACCAATGAAGATACAAACTATGGGGCCAGGCAATGGCATGGTGGTATGGCAATTGGATCCCACATGGCTGATACATGGTTGGAGTCATGGACACAGTGACTTGAAAACCACACCAGGCACATGTTAGGTGAATACCCTAAATCCTGAAAGGAGAAATGGAAGGGAAGCAGCATGATCATTAGAGGTGAGTTCTAATTTTTTCTCTTCCTCTCTCCTGTAATCAATCACACATCCTCTCTAGCAAATTTATATATATGTGTATATATTATAAACATACATATACACACACACACAAATTATATGGAATATTTATAAAGTATAAGAACCTTTTATCAAAAAGGTGTTATCTATGAAATAAAAGTTGACATAAAAATTCCACAAGTAAATATGTAATATTATTCTTCTTAAGTACATAGTAACACAAAATACAGACACTGATACTATATGTTCTGTCCTATAATGGCTACAGAAAACCTGATTAACAGTGGCTTAAGGTACATTAAGGGTTTTACTATTTATGTATGTATATTTTGAGATATCTTTGCTATAGGGTATGTGCACTTGCTGGAGAGACAGAGAGGGACAGAGAGACAGGAAGCAAGAAATCACCACCCAGGGGCAATGGCCACATAACAATCTCTTCTTCATTCTCCTCTTGGGATTCTGGGCATGCAGGCATACACACTATCCTGAGTTTCAAGCCACCTGGCCTGGAATTTGACCCGTGGTTGCCCATGTGGGAGTCCAGCAACATAACCATTTTGCCATCTGCTTCTCCCAAGGGTTTAATTTCTTAACAACCGAAAACCTATAGGTGATTTTGTAACTAAGGATGAAAATACTGAATAATTTCCTTCCAAATGGGGACTAAGGCAGGAAGGGACATTGAATTATACTGGAAGGCCTAGCCAGATTAAGGCAAGTATTAAAATAAAAGGCATAAAAATATAGAAAAGGAAGACCTAAGTCTGCTTCTATTCATAGAGCATGACTATATTTAGAAAATCCTAAGACATTTATAAAACTGTAACAGAAATCATAATTCACTGATCCAAGGGACAGGGGCCATGTCTGATGGGCATCTTGAAAAGGCTTAATCATATCAAGGGTGAAAGCGGAGCAGAGTGGAGAAGCTGTCCCTGTACTAGGCCCATGCCTTCACCTTAAAGTCCCATCAGAACTCAGTTACGGGGCTCCACCCTAATTATCTAATCTTTTCCCAGGGTCTCATCTATAGAAACCACACGTTTACACCCTGTTAATTCTATTATAATACTGAACACATGACTCTGAGGGGACCAGATTAAACTAAAGAATCTATATTGCTGGTAAATGCTGCCAACTGTTTTGGTGAAGGCATGGAAACAGAAGCCCTTTCTTAATGTGTTACAGAATTGATGAAGAAGTAAGTGAAGCAAGTAGATCAAAACAGTTTAGATTTACATAGTATAATTACCAATATATTAGGTTTGTGAGTGGCCAAAGTAGCCAGCAGAATCACAACTGGGCTCCACATAGGAAGGTCCTATGTTCATGACACAATACCTCCTTGAGCACACTGGTGCATGCCCAAGATCTGTGTTCATGGCATGAACACTCTGTTGAAGGTGACTCTGTGTGTGTGTTTGTCTCTCATTGCCATAGCAATTGCACTATTTATAGTTGAAAAGGTGGACAACTTCTTTGACTATTTAATAATATAAAAGTGATTAGTTCACTATAACAAAAGCAGCACATTGTTTAAACTTAATTCCTTTTTTCTTAAAGAAAAAAAATCATTTATGGCTATCCATTATTATTCTCCTTATGTTTTTGTGTATATTTAAAAACATTAGTAATAAAATAGTATAGCACTAAGTTGCTCACTACATAATGCTTCCTACATACAAAATATTATTATGAGAAAACAAATATAAGATTAAAGAGCAAAATGATCAGAATTATCTACAGTCTATTTTTCTACAAATATTTAAGTATTATGATCATTCATGTTTTTTGTTTATTTATTTATTTTTTGGAGAGCTTATTGCTATAGGGCGTGTGTGCTCACGAGAAAGACAGAGAGAGACAGAGAGACAGAAAGCAAGAAGTCACCCCCTGGGGGGATGGCCACACCACAATCCCTTCTCCTCCATTCTCCTCTTGGGATCTTGGGCATGCACGCACATGCACCAGGTGTGAGTTTAAGCCACTGGGTCCAGGACTTGAACAGCGATCAACTACCTGGGAGTCCAGTGACATAGACATTATGCCAATTGCTGGTTCCTCATGGGTTATTTTTAATTCTTCAAATTTAACTGACAGGAAAAAAAATCTTATTTTACTTTTGCTTGATAATTTTTAACCAAGTATATAATCATTACAGAAAAGGAGTATATTAATAACACAAATTTTGGAAAAATGATTTGATCAATGAAACAACTTGAAAGAACATCTTTTTGTTGGCAAGAACAAAAACAATATAGTGGAAGTTTTCTTTAATAAACATGCAAAGAAATAACTTGTGCCCACCAATGCTGAGAGATGAAGGCTCTTAAGTGACTACAGTTTATTTTTATGAAGTGAATTTTGTGTTCCCAGTTCATACATTTTGGTTCCTAAATCTGTGAATAATAACAGAAGATAGTATGGTATTTATGTAACTTTAATTCAATATGATTTAATATGATTAAAGTGCATAATAAATGACTAGGTTTTTAAAGAAAACAATAATGAATGTATCAGACTCAATGAAGATGATATCTAAATTGATATCTATTTCTTGAAGAGCTGTTCTACTTTGGGTGAATTCTTCTACCTTTTTTTAATCTAAGAATGATTTTATTTCTCTTTCCCATTTGAAGGATAATCCTGAGGTATATAACATTCTTGATTGAAACTTTCTTTCCGAGTTTTAAATATGTGTTCCTATTATTTATATTTTTTTCTCTTGAGACAGATTTTTGCTATAGGGTACATGCACTTGCCGGAGAGATAGAGACACAGAAACTGAGAAATCACCCCCAAGGGGGGGATGCCCAAGCCACAGGCTCTTCTCCTCTTGGAATTTTGAACATGCACACACTTGTGTCCAGGGTGAGTTTTAAGCTGCTGGGTCTGGAATTCAAACCGCGGTTAACTATGTGAAAGTACAAAGATGTGACCATTACACCATCTGCTAGTCCCACTATTCTTTCCTTGCCTGTATTGTTTCAATGGAAAGATCTAATGTTAGCCTAATGGAGTAACCTTTGTAAATAACTTGGCATTTCTCTCATCCCATTTTTAGAATTTTGTCTTTGTCTTTGATTTTTACCAGTTTGACTATGATGTGCCTTGGAGAAGATCTTAGGTTAACTCTAATGCTTCTTCTTTGTATTTCCTGGATTTGGATTTTTGTATGCCTCTCCAAATTAAAACAAAACAAAACAAAAAAACTCAGCTAATACATCAATCATGAATGAGATTTTCAAGCCATTATCCATCTTTTTGCCTTCCAGAATACTCATTTGTGAATATTAATGTGTGCAAGATAATTCTAAAAGAGCAGAGGTACAGTTTTATAAAAACTAAATAATATTCTACCTTTTATCTTATCTTTTAGCTTCTTGCTCCATTTTAAATGTCCAAATTAGGAGTTTGTATATTTACCAATAACTAAAGACAATAGACTATGTATTGGGTTGTCAGAAAAGTCACGATGTATTTTTTTCTATGTAAAAATGTGTCATGGCTTTTCTGAAACTCAATAATTTGTGCTTCAATGTATGTCTTCATTGGGTAAATATATGTATTGTTAGAATGGCAAATCAGTATAAGGAGGAGAAAATGTTTCTGACTATTAGAAAACTCCTCAAATATAGTAGTTTATCTTACAAAACATAATACCATATCAGGGACTTAGCTATTATGTAGAAGTTCATCCTATATGTCCTGTTGTGTTTCTTTTTTTGAGAGAGAGAGATTTTTGCATAGGGCACATTCACTCACCAGAGAGACAGAGAGAGAGAAGACAAGAAATCATCCCCCTTGGGGGATGATCACACCACAATTCCTTCTCCTCCAGCCTCCTCTCAGGAATTTGGGTATGCATACACATGCACCCGCCATGAGTTTTAAGCTACTGGGTCTGGGACTGAAACCACAGTCAACCTTGTGGGAGTCCAGTGATTTAATCATTACTTCATCTGCTGGTCCCTGTTGTGTTCCTTTTAAGTCTGAGATTTGAAGATAAAGTTTATTCATCTATTTTTTATAATTTTTAGTGCTTTAATAAGAGCTTATCCCAATAGATGATCATGTTAATATGCTGGAGTTATAATATTAAACAAATTGACACTCCTTAATTCAAAAGGCAAAAATAGTCTAAGTTGACAAGGTGTTTGATAAAAACAACACACATCTATTTCCGAGAGCTGATCTCCCAACATCAAGTTATCTCAACTCAAAGTATTCAGAAGATGGAAAACAGGACGACTAAATATGAAATATTAGTTGAAACATGTAAAATTTCTAATGATAAGATGTCAGAAATGATCTATCTTTTAAAATGTCCATACAATTATTAGATTTGGTAACTAGTAAGAAAAAGTAACAACAATATGCATTAAACATGAAGAAATTAATGGTGGAAAGATGAAAACATAACAGTAGAAGCTGACAATTTAAATAGGCTTTTTTCAAATTACTGCAAAAATATATGCTTTCCCCTTTAACACCACTATTATATTATGTTCGTCTGTGTGTGTGTGTGTGTGTGTGTGTGTAAAGAGTGTATGTGAAAAAAACTGTGTGTGGAATTCAAAAAACTTTTGCCCCAAAATGAACTCATAATTTAGTTCCTTTTTTTTTGAACTATTTTAAGTCCACACACATACACACACACACACACACACCCCTTTATTTTAAAGAACTTAAAAAGAATTAGTTTGAAGGGAAGCCACATAGTTCTCAAACATGGCACAAATTACATGTTTAAAAACACTGGCTAGAAGCTTTTAAAAATTCAGATACATGAGGCCTTTTACCAAATTAATTCAAACAGTATTTCTGCAATTGGAATTAAAATTTCTAGTATAAAACAAATAAGCTTTCTATTTGTCTTTCAACAACACCTCCAATACACAGATTTTTTTTTTTTTTTGGAGATTTTTTTTGCTATAGGGCACGTGCGCTCACCAGTCAGACAGAGAGACAGAGAGATAGAAAGTGAGAAATCACCCCTCAGGGGGGATGGCCATGCCGCAATCCATTCTCCTCCATTCTCCTCTCAGGATCTTGAGCACGCACGCACACGCGCCTGGCATGAGTTTTAAGCCACTGGATCCAGGACGCGAACCACAATCGACTACATGGGAGTCCAGTGACGTAGCCATTACACTAACTGCTGGTCCCGACAATACACAGTTTTATAAACAATGCTCATTCCTAAGAAATTTGCCATTATTTAATTAGCACTTCATGGTTAAATGTACCAGAAAAGAGCTCAAAATCATCCACTGCTGTCCTTTGTGAATGTGTATCATGGATGCCATGCTCAGTTCTAAACCATTGGTATTATTTATTGACTTGCGCTCACAGCAAATGTTATATACAATTTACATAAGAAAATGACAAGTGTATCCGTGATCTAACACAGATGCTATATTGGAGAACAATTCCTATTTCTTACTGAAGCTTGACAATACAATGAAAATAGACTTTGCCTGAAGTAAAGAAACAAAAACCTTTATCTATTGTGTCAATTTCAGGAATGATTGCCTCTCAAATAACCTTGAACAGACTTGTATTTTGATTTCCTGGTACTGCTGAATTTAAAAGAATTCAGAAAACATTGGTTCTTTTACAAAGAAAGATTAAAGGCTTCTAAAAACAGTCAATGACTTTCTTAACAGGATGAAAAAAAAAGACAATGACAACATTACAAAAATACTTCATATGAAAATCGCAATGGCAAGTATCCCAATATTTTTCTGTAGTTCTTCATCTATTCGTTTGTCTATTTGTGTATGTGGTTTTACAATACTCTGCTAAGAGGTTCTTGAAAAGCTCATAAGCGTCACAGTTTGAACTCTAATAACATAGTTATTCAAAATTGGTCACATTGCAAAACAAGATATGCTTTCAAAATTGTATCCTAGTTAGGTCATTTGACTAACATCTTCCTTGGAATACCTTAAGTTAACCCTCTCTCCCAATCCATTCACCAGTTCCTGCACATGCTACCTTTTGTCTTGATCTCACCACCAATTAAATTGAGAATATCATTTATAGTCCCACTTCTATAGTTTGAGCTGAACGCAATAGCACTGTATGTACATACTAGAACCCTTAGGGATATTTTTTGTATATTTTTAAAAGAACTTTATATTAATGGGGAAGGAGAGACTCCAAAATACAAAGAGATGAATAAGAAAAGTCTTTAGAAGCAGAATTGCTCTTCCACTCTGGAGTTAGGGTCCCACACCCAGGACCAATAGTACCTGATTTCCAGTCAAATTTTAACATCAGGATTATTCAACTAAGGGATTAAATATTTCAAGCAAGAGACTTCATGAATGGTACTGAGCTTGGAACTTAATGTACAATTACTCTGAACTCAGTTGCCTACAAATCTCCCAAAAGTTGTTCACTACCCTATGATAGTTTACATTGTCTATAGGCAATAAGCCAAATTTGGTGAACCAAGAGACAGACAGATCTTGTGAACCCTATATCCATCTTCTATTTTTATCTTTTGATAAGTGTATGTTAGAAAATGACAAAATGACCTTTTCAAAAAGGCACTGGTTCTGTGATCTTTGTTCCTAATATAGTACCAACATAGCCTTGCACCACATGCAGAATGTTAGAATGGAAGTTCTTTTTATTTTTTAAAGAATTGTTTTTTTATTTAACTTTATTTATTTGTGTGTTTGTTTTAATGTGAACAGAGAGGGATGGAGTGAGAGAGAGAAAAAGAGAGAGAGGAAAAGAGAGGAAAAGCGAGAAAGAAAGCCACTAGGTCCAGGACTCGAACGGTAGTCGACTAGGTGGAAGTCCAGCACCCTTAACTACTGCTGGCCCCAGAATGGAAGTTCTTAACTCTAATTTCAAATTTAATAAACTAAGAAAGTTCTAGCAAGAGTTTAAAAAGTTTAAACTGAGCTAAGAGTGCTATGTAGTCTTAATTGTTTCATATAGCTCAACCCAGCACTGTTGCCAATACAGACATTATAATTAGGATGGCTAGTCCAAAGTGGAAAAGCCATCGAGTTAAATGAGAATACACAGTGATAAAGATGGTGATTTGGGGTTACTATAGACCAGTATTTATTTGCAATATGTCCTTTCCACAACTTTCTATGTAAATAAAGCATTTATTGAAAGTGGAACTTTTGCAAATAAATATTAAAATAATAATTCCACTATGGATTATTTCCAAAGGTGTGTTTTATTGACAATATTAATAAGATGATATTATTTGTAAGATAAGGCTCACAGTGTGCCAGTTCACCAGGAGAACCATAGGGAAACTCATGGAAATGAAAATATTCATTCTTGCATGGGAAAGGTTGACGGTTTCTTAAATGCTTAGTAACACCAAAACCATTAAGCAAAGTAGAAATCACTTTTGATTAAAAATTGATATTCTGTGAGAATAAATAGGAAAAGAGAGGACCACTTGGCAAGAGCATCCTAAAAAATGCTCCCCAGAGGTAGGTGGTGAGCTACCATAAACACTCTATAGGATATGCTGGGGACAAACATATCCATATTGTTTACACATAAATGTATAATGCTGAGAAATACTTAAGGATAGGTCTTAGCTGGCTGTCACTAAAATTTCCAGTCTCTCCACTATCTGAACTTCAATCATTAATGTTCATTAAGTAAAGTTAGAATTAAGATTTGTTTTTCATGTAGTTCTTATCTACCAGTTTGATTATAATCTACACCCTCTATTGTAACTTAATATATTAGTATAATGATTTATACATTATTATTGTATAGAATTTGATAATGAGAGATAGATTTACTCTCCCATGTAGTGACAACATGAATTTCCTAAACTTGGAATGTTAAGCTCATGAAAAGATCAAAGCTATGTTGAAATAATCTCTCCCATGCTCCCCTCTCTCTTAGCAATAACTTCATTTCTATATACACCTTTAAACTTTAGCAGATAGATACATGGTTGCTTCACTAAGATCACACAGTACTTGGCATCCAGTAAGTATCATTGTATATATTTATGGACTGAATTAATCTACTTTATTATTTTACTGGTCTTACCAATATTTGCAAGTGCAAAATGTAAATGAAAGTAGCAGTGAAATACTTAGACATATTTCACTTTATAAACAGTTACTCAAAAAGCAACAATTTTTAAAAGTAAAAAGAAATAAATTGGAATTAACATCAGCAAGAAAAATCAGGTATGAACTCACAAAAGGTTATTTTATAGTCTTCATGTATACTATTTAATGGGTATATCCAAATAGTTCCGTAAAGAGACGTTAATATGTTTAATGATAGGGTAAGGTCTTAGAGGAGATACTGTATAATATGTTCATTACTTTTCTAAAGTTTATATTTTTAAAAAATTCCATCCATAGGGTGTGAGGAAAGAGGCTATGAGCCTTTATTCCTTTCTGTCACATAAATCAGAAGAAACTCATCAATGTCTTATTTAGGTAAAATTCTTCAAATCGTGTAAATATTTTTATAATATAAAACACCAAGAAGGGAGTCAATAGAGGGGGGACTAGCAGGTGGTATGCTGGTTAAGGTGCTGGACACGCCCATATGGCCAACTATGTAAAAGGAAGATCATTGAATCAAAGATGACATTAAATTGGCTTCAATGTCACCTAAATATGTGAAACTTGTCAAATTGCTATACCGTTCTGATTCTCAGTTTTCTTATCTAGTGAAAGGGTTCAGAGGACACATAAATGAGATAATATAGGATATAACATATGAGATTATTTTTAAAAGTTGTTGCCATAGGACGCATACTCTTACTGGAGAGGAGAGAGACAAAGGCAGTGGGAGGGAAAGTGAGAAATCACTCCCAAGGAAGATGGCCATGCAGCAATCCCTTTCCCTCCATTGTCCTCCTAGGATTTGGGGCATGCACCCAGTGTGATTTTCAAGCCATCAGTTCTGGGACTCAAACTACAGTTGGCCATGTGGGAGTCCAAGGCCTTAACCATCATGCCACCTGCTGACCCACACATACAATTATTTCTTTTTATTAAAGTAATAATCCTGACGTATTATAGCAGCAACTTTGTTAGAGTAATAATGACTTTTTTGGGGAAAAAAGAGCTGATAAAGTTTACTCATAAAAAGAAAAATACAAATTAAAATAATAAGAAACAGTTTTGCTAACCAGATCAGCAACAATGAAAATCTTTTTTTTTCTTATTTTTCTTATTCTTTTTATTTTTTGTCTTTTTTTGGAGAGGTTTTCGCTATAGGGTGCATGTGCTCACCAGAAAGACAGAGAGAGACAGAGAGACAGAAAGCAAGAAATCACCCCCTAAGGGGGATGGCCACGCCGCAATCCCTTCTCCTCCATTCTCCTCTCAGGATATTGGGCACACACATACATGCACCTGGCGTGAGTTTAAGCCACTGGGTCCAAGACTCAAACCATGGTCGACTACATGGGAGTCCAGCAACATAGCCATTATGCTAACTTCTGGTTCCAACAATGAAAATCTTTGATAACACATGGCATTTGCAAAGGTTAAGGCAAACAAGCTTTCTTGTACATTGTTAGACAAGGAACTGGCAGAACATTTATTAGTACATGTAATCTTTACCCCAGCAATGTCATCTCTAGGAACTGTTCCTATAGAGAAATACATGTATTTATAAAATTATTTAATTACACATTCCCCCACTGCAATGTTAGCAATATAGTGTCATCAGAATGAGGCAGCTTTATATACTGAGGTGGATAATTTTCAAGATACATTGTTTGATGAGAACATGAAAACTATTGGGTCATTAGAAAAGTTATGATGAATTTTTGCATAGAAAAATAAGTCATGACTTTTTTTTTGGGGGGGGGATTTTCACTGTAGGGCGCGTGCGCTCGCCAGACAGACAGAGAGAGACATAGAGACAGAAAGCGAGAAATCACCCCCCAGGGGGGATGGTCACACCGCAATCCCTTCTCCTCCATTCTCCTCTTGGGATCTTGGGCACGCACACACACGCGCCCGGCGTGAGTTTTAAGCCACCAGGTCCGGGACACGAACTGCGGTCGACTACGTGGGAGTCCAGCAACATAGCCATTACGTTAACTGCTGGTTCCCAAGTCATGACTTTTTCAATGACCAGCGATATGTCACAGCTTTCATATGTAATAAATATTTTTTAGAAAAGAAAATGTTCCTATGCACAAAATTCATTCATAAGTGTAACTGGTAATACTGGTTTTATCTGGGGAGGGAACTGAAGCACACAGGTTGCACTTTATAAAGCTTACACTATGCATGTGCTACTGTAAAACATGCCAATATTTCTAACCTCTTACATAGTATCATGAAATAAAATGTCAGTTTTTAATATTTGAGGGTTCACCATGTTCACAGCTTTAGAATTTAAAATCTTAAAAAATTTCTGATACAGGAGAAACAAATATACATTGAATCATATTCCAAACCAGTGAGATTATTTATATTATTTTAAAAGTTCAGCAAATCATTTGGATGACTACATTAGATGGTAATAGTTCTAATTACTTACAAACATGTATGCACTATTTAATTCATATTAAATGACTATAGGTGTCTTTACCTGAGAGGCGTAAGTGTGACCATCTGAACCACAAACTGGGTTGGTATGAATCATTGGGCACTGCTTGCAGGTGGATGATATGGGACCCCGCCATTGCTTATGGCTTACTCCTGCTTCTTTCACACTGTAAAGAAACAAAAAAACCCACATTTAGTACATTTATTTAATTATTTATTTTGTTATTTTTTGAGAGAGATATTTGCGATACAGTGGGTGCACTCACTAGAGAGACAGAGAGAGACAGGAAGTGAGAAATCACCCCCCAAGAGGATGACCATGCTGCAATCCCTTCTCCTCCAGTATCCTCTTGGGATTTTTGGGCATGCATGCTCATGTGCCCAGTGTGAGTTTTAAGTCACCGGGTCCAGAACTTGAACTGTGGTCAGCTACATGGGAGTCCAGTGATGTAACCATTATGTCATCTGCTGGTCCCAGTGCATTTATTTTTTAAAAATACATTCCTATGCATCATTCTTTTTCTCGGCCCTGAATCCAACTTTTGGAGATAAACATGAATCTGTAAACTGTATTATCATTTTCAATGTATTAATTCATACAGTGTTCTTCATTATAATTTATCACTATATAGCTCAAGAATTTTGTTTCATAAAACAAGAATATATTCTCCTTGTCACTCAGTTCTATTTTGTCATATAGATTCTTTTGTTTTAGGTTATGGCTGTAACTGTGTGGTTGATAGTCCCAGGAACAGAAGCAATGCTTGCTTAGCAATAAAGGACTCACACATCTGGCACCTTCTTGTATTCTATTAGGAACAGTATTGAAAACACAGACATCTAATTTACTGGGTGCTTGATAATAAAGAGCAGCTTACTTTTAGAGAAAACTGCAATAAAAGACTATAATTTGCGAACATCTAACAGTATTTAGAAAGCTACATTGGTATGTTTGGCAATAGCAAGTCCCCCTTCATTATGTCGAAGTGTCTCAAAATAGATCCTTTAGGCTTTGATCTAGAATAACTTGGGAAAAACTATTCTCTTCTGCGACCTATACTTGGAATTTATTTGTCTCCCCACTCTGATTAAATTGCTTTGTACCTTAGATTACGTGTGTGAACATTTTACACAGAGACAAGGAAAGGACTTAAAATCAAAGGTAAAGTAATGGAGTACATACAAGAATAGTGACTGTTTACAAGGTCTCTAGTAAATCAGTACTTATTGATTACAATTGTTTATGGAGAGAGTCATTTCATACCTAAGGCAGGATAAAAAAAAAAAAAAAAAAAAAAAAAAAAAACAGTTTTAAAAAAAAACACGGGTTG
>NW_006203784.1:255726-259990 GCF_000334495.1 Tupaia belangeri chinensis
GAAAGAAATTCAAACTATGTGTTTAAAATTTTGCTAAAATTTGGATGGCATTAAAAGACCTTTATTTCTCTCTAGTTCTCTCTCCCTCCCTTCCTCTTCCTCACTCCCTATCCTCTTTTAAAATTTATTTCATGAATCTAGTCATAGTTCCAAATACGTTCTTTTCATTTCAGTATTATAAATTCTGCCAAAAAACACATTAAAACCCTGTTTGGCTACATAGCACGTGTCACAGTAGATGCAACGGGGAAAAACACTATGCTGTTATTCCTGATTAAATAATCAGCCCAACATCCTAATGGGAATTAAAGCAATCATGGAAAAACCTGGAAAATGATTCTATCCTACTTCAAGATTTCAATGAAACAGAGAGAAATAGTAAAAAAGTTAAAACACTTTACTTGCTCTATGTTTTTATTCTGTATAATCAAAATGAATAAAATTATGCAAATTATTTGCCCTTCAGAAGCATTAGCTGCATTAGGAGAAAGTATTACTAAGTTTAGACTTCTAATAAATTAAAGTGCTTTATTAGAAATAAACTAGATTTATAGTATTATAAAAAGTATATGTTCTTTTCCTTTGAAATATTATATGAGCCTATGACTACTTTCTTCTTACCCATCCCCTTTCCTAACATATATAATTTTAAAATCTTAAACAAAATATGAAAACTAAAGAATTATTACAGTAATGATTTTCATGGAAACATACAAGTTTATGACTCAGTAGAAAATCTTCCATATTTAAATTAAAAAGAATGTATATGAATAAAATATTCTAAAAATTCAAAGATGTATCAGAAATTCTTGAAATTGAAACAAGCTTTTAAAAAGCAAAATTATGATGTATGTATAAATTGGGTTTTGAGTTAAAAAAAATTAGTCATTCTTAGTCCCTCTTAAGTCAACCTGGTATTCCCAGCTATTTGATGCTGAAGCAACATGGGAATCATGGTTTTAGAACATGCATTGACCTGAGCAGGCTGGTTGTACCCAAAAGCACTTCTGGTCCTGATTGGCTGGGATGATGGGAGTTGGATCACATCATGGAGAGACCTTGTCAGTACTACAGAGGAGTGTGCATGTATTTTCTCTTACCAAAAAAATGAAAATAAGCAATACATTAAATTAAAAAGTCAACCATGCTGAACACTAAAGAAACATTTTCAGAATACTAAAGTATGTCAAGAAAAATGATATCTTTGGAACCTAGTCAGGATTTGCTGAAGTATAATAGAAACAATATTCTAATATTGTGTATATCTGCATCACTACTTTTATAAGGAACTGATGACAAACTACATTTACTAAACAAATAGGACATTCGCTTATGTGTACTTAAAACAAATGGAGTTTCAGATGATAATAAATTAACCAGAATTCATTTTAATAAGTATTATTCAAATTATAACATATGGAGAACAATGAAACACACATTTTTTACTATACTCAATAAATCCAAAAGCAATCAGTTCTTATTTTGTCATCATAAGAGAGTCTTTCTACAAAAAAACTTATGTTTAACCAAATATGAAGGAGTCTTCAAAAAGTTCACAGAAAATGTATATTATTAAAAAATGCATGAATCTCAATCTTTTTCTGCACCAAAATACACTTGTACTTTAATTTCATTTTTTCCAAAAACTGCTAAGAGCCCCCTCATAAATTAGAAAATTTAGGCCTAAATTTTACATCTATAATTCTAACTTTTTGGTTTCTATGCATTTTAAGTTATCTGATTATTTGATGTAATACATGCATGAAAAAAATGTTAGTTTATTTTCTTTAGAGCGAAAAATTTTATGTATATAAAGGCAGTATAAAATGTACTTTTTACAAGCATAGATTCAGGTTGGAATTAGTAAAAATACAAATGAATTTCTAGGAATCTTATTACTTGAATAAAACAATACTTTTATACATTCAAAAATCATTCAGCAATACTAATGAGCATTAATGCACATACAGAAATATTAATAAACCATGTACATTCTTTGTGTCCAAAGACAATGTACCCATAATTGAGAAAATAAAGTTTTCATATGTGGAAACAAAATTAACAATATAGCAGAGCAGACACTTAGGGCTAAAAAACTGAATCATTCACCAGGGATTCAGGTGGGCTGAGTTACTACTATGGCTAATGACAGTAGTTGGGCAAAGTATAGCTATTGGGGTTATCGTGTTTAGTTGTGCAGGTTGTATACTTCAGAGACCAGGTATGTGGGTCCCTTAGCATTGCAAAATTCTCCATCTATTCAGCTATAGGAGATGTCTATTCATCACAACACAGATTTTTCCCATCCCCAGAGTCCTTTGATCAAAAGGTATTCTGAGATTCAGAATTTGTTTGGTGTGTCCTCAGGAATGCTTCTCAGAATTTGTGTTATACTTTCATTTATTGAAATATCTGTTTTGTTCTTAGGAAAGTTAATGAAATAGACAAGACTATACCTAACAGTTGCTAAGACTTACCTTAATAGCAATGCGTCAAATGCAATAATATATATTTAACTACATTAAACAGAGTTCATCGATAATTGTTTGGTTTTTAATTATATTTTGAGGGTCCTACTTAAGGGAAAGCAAGTGTTCCTAGGAGAGAAACTAAGTTATTAAATAGTCCAAGATGGGTAAAGGAACATGCCTAGGAAAAGGCAAAGCTAATTCAGGCTATCAGAACGGTTGCCTGGCAACTGTAACAGAAGAAATGACAGGTAGGAAAGTAGATCTGGTAAGAGCAATACTAGGCATATTATTCTGAACATCCTATGGGGGAAAAATATCTTTAACTTTTGAAAGTATCACTAAGTTTTTGTATACTAAAGGCCATTTGCAGTTTTAAAATTATTATGAAACAGGAATAATATGACTTTCTCCTATTAATGAAGTACAAACTCAAGGTGGATAAAAATATCTTTGGAAGGGGACCAGCAGATGGCGTAATGTTTACAATGCTGGACTGCCACATACTCAACCATCATTCAAGTCCTAGACCCACTGGCCTAAAACTCATACCTGGTAAATGAAAAGCTATTGGATGATGAAATGGTAATTTTAATGTCTCTATATTGAATGATATGCATGGTATTCCTTCTGGAAAAAGAAATGTAATACACTGTAAAGTTATATGTGATTCAATGTAAAGATTATGATGATAATAAAATAAATAAATAAATAAATAAGAGAAAAAAAAATAAAACAAAACAAATACTCATACCTGGTGTGTACGTGTGCATTCCCAAAATCCTGAGAGGAGAATGGAGGAGAAGGGATTGAAGCATTCCCCTGGGGTGGGGGTTGGTGACTTCTTTTTCTTGCTTTCTGTCTGTTTCTCAGGTGAGTGCATGCACCCTATAGCAAAAAAACCTCCAAAAAAAAATCTCTGTAAGTATTTAAAAATTCCTCTTCCTGCAACAACTCTGCTGAATAAACGTACATCTTCAAGAGAATTATTTAAAAAAAAATACGTATCTTCAGGGCCAGCAGATGGCACAACGCTTACATTGCTGGACTGTCACGTAGCTAACTGTGGTTCAAGTCCTGGACCTGGTCATGTGAAACTCATGCCACACATATGTAAAATACATGCCCAAGATCCTGGAAGGAAAATGGAAAAGAAGGGATTGCAGTGTGGCCAACCCCTGGGGTGAGTGATTTCTCACTTTCCCTCTGTCTCTGTCGGACTCTTTCTCTCAGGCAAGAGCACATGCCCTAAGGCAAAAACACTATATATATATATATATGTGTGTGTGTGTGTGTGTGTGTGTGTATGTGTGTGTGTGTGTGTATGACACACACACACACACATATGTATACAGACCAGCAGATGGCATAGTGGTTACATCACTGGATTCCCACATGGCTGACTGGTTTGAGTCCCAAATCCAGTGGCTTGGAACTCATGCTGGACAATGTGCGTGTGTACCAAAAATCCTAAGACAGAGAAGGAAAGAGAAGGTATTTCAGTGAGGCCATCGCCTCTGGGTAGGAGGCTGATTCCTCACTTCCTCTCTCTGTCTCTCCAGCAAGTGCATGTGCCCTATAGAAAAAAATCTCTCTTAAAAAATACATATAGGTAGATATTTATTTTACATATGTATTATATATTTTATATATATTCAATTTCAACATTTTGAGTTAAAAATCTATTTACTTCATAATGGCTTCCTATATATAGCTATATCTTCCTTTATGAAATTAAAAAAAAAAAACTTTTTTTTTTTTTTAGGGGGTTTCGTTTAAGGGCGCTGGCGCTCGAG
>NW_006203784.1:260133-282532 GCF_000334495.1 Tupaia belangeri chinensis
ACTGAGGTGGACTACGTGGGAGTCCAGCGACATAGCCATTATGCTAACTGTTGGTTCCCAAAAAACCTTTATTTTTAAACTCAGAAAAATGAATCAATTTAATGATAATAACTTCTGTCAGGTACTTTATTCTCCCATAGTCCTCCTTATAATAGATTTCACATTCAAGGAACTAAGTTAGTTCCATACCCATGTCTATTATGTTTCTAGTAGCTGGAAAATTAAATTGATAATTAAAGGAGAATTTATACTATTGTTACTTTTTACATGACTCACTTTGAGGCAAGTCAGTCTCATCTTAATATCTGAACTATCATCTTGAATTTCTGACTTAACCTCTCACCCTTTTCTTTAGTAAAAGTCTCCAACCTCTATCTCAAAAAAAAGTTCAACAGTCTCTTATTTTTCTAATAACTATGTTAATTTCTGTTACAACTGTTTCCTCAGTTATAGCCTACCTAGTTATTTGTTTAGTTAATCACATTGTACATTTTAACAATATATTGGGTTGTCAGAAAAGTCATGTTGCATTTTGCATAAAAATCATAGAAAAATATATCATGACTTTTCTGACAACCCAATAATTAAACAAAGTTTCTATGTTTTAGGACTTAAATTATATTTTTCTCTCTCTTTTTATTTAATGATAGAAAATGCAAGCTGGCTCTCTGGCCTGGAGGTTGAAGCAGCTGGAATCCACAGGGTCGACTGCTTGGTTCCAGTCTTGGACCCGGTGGCTTGAGGAACATGCTGAGTGTGTGGGAGAACAATCCCAAAACCCCCAAAATAGGGACAGATGAAGGAGAAGGAATTGTAGCATGGTCATGCCCTATGGGGGTTGCTTTTATCTATTTGCCTTTCTATTGAGTGCATGAACTCTCTAATTAAAAAAGAAAAAAGGAGAAAGAAAATGTGTGTGCATGCATGAAAAAAGAGAAAGAGAAAGCAAGATAAGCCACTCTCGATAGGATCTCATCATGCCAAGCTCCCTATTCTTCAATCCTTCAACTCCTCAGGACCCTGGACATGATGGATGTGCAGCCTGCTGTTTTTCAGTCTGACCCAGGATCTAAACCACTGTGGCCTTACAGCTTCCAGTACTGCAGGGTACGAGTGTTGTGTCACAATGGCTAGGCTCACTTTGAGTTTTGAAAGAGGATAAATGATATTACTGACATGGTTAGCAGGAAAAAAAAAAAATCTTCTTTCTGTTTCACATATGACTGTGTCAATTAATCAGTCTTAATAAGTTAGCAACCTCTCTGGGTCTTAAATTCTTCAGTTGTACAATGATAGGCTTTATGTTATGGCTCATTTGATCTTGAGCAATCCATAAGTCTATAAATCTTTAATAGAATTACTTATA
The DNA here is from genome assembly GCF_000334495.1 of Tupaia belangeri chinensis. NCBI lineage: Eukaryota > Metazoa > Chordata > Mammalia > Scandentia > Tupaiidae > Tupaia > Tupaia belangeri. The sequence goes on from NW_006203784.1 coordinate 261,500, forward strand.
TGAAGATATTCAACAAAAATTAGGGGCCTATGGCCAAGTTAGTGCATTTTAGCCATACACTACGATTTCAGAATTTGAGTAAGTGCTATAAAGTGAAATAAATATATCATTATAGAGTGAAGGATAAGGTTTCGTGATAAAAGAAATTGCTAGGAAAACTCACATCGCCAGACTTGGCTATGTCCATATAGTAAATGAAAGACATGGAGTGAGCCCTGTCATGTGATAACTAATAGAAGAGAGAAAGTAAAACACGCTTGTGGTCATGTGTAAAGAAGCATGACCTCAATGACAGTGTACCTAAGATCAGTTAATACTTGTTTTACAATGTCAAAGAACACTGTCATTAAATCATAAAAACAAATCATATGGCACATTTATACTATAAATACATATTTCTATAAAATCTTATAGTTCCTAAATCTGATATAATATATAAGAAATTATCAATTCCTGGAGAACCCATGGTGGCACACTATAGTATCATCAACTTAAAGGTGGAATCCATATTATAGGCATGAGTTCAGTTCCCAAACTGACCTGAATATACCACTTGGGTTCTATATGCCTATGATTGTAGTTAATTTGGAGGCTAGAATGGGAGGACTGGAACATGGTGGAACACTGTTGAAAATATCTATCTTCCTCCCTCCCTCTCTCCTTTTCTCTCTCATAAAAGGAAAAAAAAAATTAAGTTTCATGGCCATAAATATGCAAACAGAATAAAAAGTCATTTATGTATTATGTTGGGTTATCAGAAAAGTTATGGTGCATTTTTGTATAGGAAAAATACATCATGACATTTCTAAAAATTTAAAATATTTACTTTGGTAAAGATCGTTAGTATCTAAGTCTTTACTTCTTAGATGTATTTGCTTCTTTCTACGTTTACCAATGTTAACACTTAATTCTTAATGACACTGCTCCAACCAAAGAATTTTATTACAATCTGATAAAACTATTATACATTTAAGTGAAGAGATATATTTTATGAATATCTCAACTGAAGGCAACTTGATATATTTTGTGTCTACCTAATGCACCTAAGATTTCATTTCCTCTTGTCTATTTAATATATCTATGATTTCATTTCCTCAAGCAGTTAGTTTTAAATTTTGCTAGACTTGTGGAGGAATTCTCTCCTAAGACACAACTGCCAAGTCATAATTCCTTCCCTATTGGTCATAACTCTTTAAGAACTAAGGCTAACTTCATTAATTTGGACAAGCATTGGGTCTTAGGAAAGGATAGGTGGTATTAGCAGGATGTGGTTAAAATATCTTTTGATGGGAAAAAATTATATGAAAGTTGGCAAACCCTATGTGGAATTTATTAAAACTACAATTACCACTACTTACTTTCAAAGATTTCCATACTCTGTGTTATGTCTTTGAGCACTGAAGCAAATTAGCATAAGCAATTACATTTTAAGTCTAAGAAAAAGACAATCTATGAATAAAAAAATTGTATGCTAAAAATATTAACAATATTGCTAACAAACAATTAAGTTATATAACAATGAGTTGTCACAGCTTATTCTGCAATATGAATGTAAAAAGCACGTGCTCTATGTATTTTACAAAGAACAAAGTTTAACGGAAAAATCCCATATCTAGACACACTTTAAAGGAGAGTGGTGGACATTAATTAATAGTATGTACCTATTAAAACTATTCCTAACATAAATGAAATACTACAAAAACTGATTGTAATAATAAATTCCATAATGAACTGTGCTTACTAGACCAACTATATGATATAGCAGTTACCAAGAAATTAATTTAAAAATTAGAGTATATGTTTTATAGTCTAATAAAAGTGGACACAGCATTAGAGTACAGGGCCAGCTTGGTGGTGCTGTTCAAGTGAAGGAGGATCCATATGGAAGATCAGCTCTCCTTTGACCTCTATATGGTGGGTATGGCTACCCGCCCATGGCCCATTCTGGCTTCTGGGGAAGACTGAAGGGGATTGTATAATAAGACCCTGTTGAGAGTGCTTGTCTTTCTTCTTTCTCTCTGTTTCTCATCAAAGAAATAAAAAAGTCTTCTTTTTTTTTTAAAAAAAAAAAAGAGGCCGAGAGTAGGCATTAAAAAAAAGAAGAATTTCAAGTTTAAAGAGAAGTAGATACTTTATAATCAGCACCACCTTCTTAGAACAGATCTTTAAACAAGTTTGAACAGTTAATTACTACTTGGGAAGAAATACAATTCAAACTAGGTTTATTTCAAGGATTTGTGTATTCAAATTAGATTTTACTAATACAACTGATAATTTAGTGAAGTTAACTTTTTAATCCAAGAATAGTTCATGGATCTTTTCCTAAAGCTCTGCTATCATTGAGAGATTTGAATCACTAACACATTATAATGACATTCGACAATATAATCGGTTAAGTAAATACGTTTTTATTAAATGGTGAGCATATTCATAATTGTGCAGGCATTGATAAACTACGTTAGAATTTTAAAGCAGACATCACCACAAATGATATGACTGCATATTTATAATCTCCTTCTCAATCTGACCCTTAATGGATTGAATTAATATAGCTTTGAAGGATATAAAGTATAGAATATGCCAAATTCAAACAGCACTGATCTAAATCCCTACTATTTTCACATATTTAACTCCAAACTATTTAACTACTAAATATCTCTTCATTCAATTGCAAAAGACCTTGATTGTATAAGATTTAAAAAGTAGTAAGAGGAGTTATTATTCATCAGAATTCACCATAAATCTATTTCCACAAAACATAGACCAACAGAATAAGAATTCATAATCCTATATTTAAGACATCAACTACTGAATTAATGCCTATGTATAACTGTATTAACTGGAAGAAGTGTTACAATAGAAAGAAATTTTTTTTTCTTTCAAGCCAATAAAATATCATAAAGCTAGATTTCAGAAAGTAAGCCTTCAGCATTTACACAAGTTTATGGTTAGATTCGCATGTATATTAATAGTCTTTGTGACAGACACGTGTATTACAACACTGTCTATAAATTTAACAGTCCTATACAGTATGTATTACTCCATGTATTGTGAGGCTAGGAAAAAGGGACTTGAGAGAGCTCTGTTATCTTGTTCAAGTTCCTTTTGTTTGTCATTGGCAGATCTCCTTTTTATTTTGCTATTCATGGGCTTTTTTCCTACTGTAAATGTGTGCATAAAATTTAAATGTGATAGAAAAGCACATTCTCAAACTTAATAAAATTTGAGACCAATCTGCCTTAGCAAGTCAAAATTGGCAGTATTGCCACCTCTGTTTTAGTTAGAAGAAACCATCACTGACAATCTGTCTGGCTAATGAAACCTGGAATTTATATAGAGTGAAATAAATAATATATTATTATATATTTGTTTCTGACTTAGAGAATCAGAAGAAAAATTAATTAAAGTATTAATTGGTTCTATTCACTGTGTGCTGATGGGTATATTTATTTTCATTTGAAATATAAGCATGAGAGAATAATTGTTAAATTCAGCATCTGATGTTAAAAAATAATTTTGATACTCCTCAGTTTTTTTCAATTATGGATGTTTCTAAGTAAAGCAAGCTTCAATTTAATTTTATTTTTCATAGCATATACATATTTAACAATATAGTTTTATACAAGATGCTAAAAGCATTTTCATATTTTACAGAAAGGCTTGAAATATAAAGATTTCCTTTAATATTTGTACTGTACCTCATCTAAATCTAACTTCTAAATAGATGCATCATGATTTGTTTTAGAATTAAGGTTTTAAAACTTTAAGATTCTTAAATACTTGCCGCCAGCAATTGGTGTAGTGGTTAAGGTGCTGGACTACCACATGGCTGACTGCAGTTCAAATCCTGAACTTGGTGGCTTGAGAATCATACCAGACATGTGTGTATGCATGCCCCAAATCCTGGGAGGTCAATGGAGAAGAGGGCCTGCAGAATGGCCATCTCCCCTGGGAGGTGATTTCTCACTTTCCCTCTCACTATCTCTCTGTCTCTCTCTGGCAAGTGCACACACCCTATGGCAAAAATCTAAAAAATAAATAAATGATTTTTTAATTCTTAAGTTTTTTTTAAAGAATTATTTATTGAATTTTATTTATTTATTTATTTATTTTTTAATTAGACAGAGAAAGACACAGAGAAGAGTATGACAGGAAGATAGAGAGAGAGAGAGGGAAAGTGAGAAAGCAAGTCACCAGGTCTGGGACTTGAACTATGGTTGGCCATGTGGGAGTGTCCAGCGTCTTAACCACTATGCCACCTGCTGGTCCCTTTAGTTCTTAAGTTTGTTTTTGTTTTTTTTTTTTGGAGAGGTTTTCGCTATAGGGCGCATGCGCTCGCCAGACAGACAGAGAGAGACATAGAGACAGAAAGCAAGAAATCACCCCCTAGGGGGGATGGTCATGCCGCAATCCCTTCTCCTCCATTCTCCTCTCAGGACCTTGGGCACGTAAGCACACGCGCCCGGCGTGAGTTTTAAGCCACCGGGTCTGGGACGTGAACCGCGGTCGACTACGTGGGAGTCCAGCAACATAGCCATTACGCTAACTGCTGGTTCCCTTTAATTCTTAAGTTTTAAGAATTAGAATTTAACCATAAAAGTTCCAAATAGGATATTATTTGAGCAAAAACAATTATCCCTCCAAACCAGGCATTACCTCTTCCAGGGAGCGTGAGACTATATTAAATTCTATTTACTCTTAAGTTTATTTTTCAATCATTGATATAAAATAAATTTACATACTCTTTCTCCTGATTATTGCCATTAATCCTTTAAATTCTGAGCAAAGTAAGCTTTTAACCATTAATTGTGTCATTATTTTAACTTAAGTAGCTTAGAGTGTCAGCATCAAGCAAAATGTGAACAAAAATTTTGAGTTCAAAAAGTGGTTATCCTTAAATATTAAGACATTCTATATTAAGAAATATGTATTCATATTTTAAAAATAACAGTGACAGGTATTTTTACAAGGGAATACTATTCTATCTAAAAGAAAATGACTAACAATGCCATATAACTGGAAATAAATAGAACAATTTTCTCTTGGGGTAATTAAAATAAGTCGTACATAATAAAATTGCCTTGATTACAAAAAATCCTTATGACTTCTGTTTTTCCTAACAGAAATATTTTTAGCCACTTTTCAAAAACCAGACCTGACAGGTTTAGCAGAAGTATATAACAATTAAATGCTGCTTTTTCATTAAGAAAGCATTCATTAAAGGTCACAGAAAGTTAAGAGAAGAAAACATAGCTTTTCCTTCAAACAGCTCTCACATGAGTCATTATTACTACTTCCTCCTTGCCTGCTGCTTTAGTGAAAGAAAGTTATAGAAATAAGAAAAGAGAAAGAAACCATGTTTTGCTTGAGTTTGGTTTGTAGGATGAAACAAAGAATTAAGAAAACAAAACTCTTGGACAAGCCCCTAATATGGCATCTGAATCCCATGTGGCCAACTGGATCCCACATGGCCAACGGCAGGGTTTAAGTCTCAGACATAATGGCTTGGAAAACATGCAGAGCATGTGAGCGTGAGTCTGTATGCCTAAAATCCTGAAAGGAGGGAGAAATTAAGAAGAAAAGCATTCCCTACAGGGAGTGTTTTCTTGCTTTCTGTGAAGACTTAATCCCATTATGGTGTAGAAAGGTAAGGTCTTTCAGAGGAGATGGAGATTGCTCTGTCTCCCTATGTGATCCCTACATAGCCTTGGGACTATTTGGACTCCCAGCCAAATGGAAGACTCTCCCCAGAAGTGTCTCCTTGAGTTGGACCTCCAAAACCATAAGCTAAATAAACATCTGTTCTTTAGAAGTTCAATCATGCGTCCCAAAAATAGCGTGTCTGAGATTGGGAATGTTTTAGTTTCCTATGTCGGCTGCAATCAGTTACCAAAAATTTGCTGACTTAAGCAACAGAGTGTAATATCTCACGGTTATGTCTGAAACTAGTATCACTGGAACACAAGGTGTTGGCAAGGCCATACTCTCCCTGTGGGCTACAGGTAATAAATCATCTATTCCATGTCGTTTGCAGCATCTGGCAGCTGTTGGATTTATGGTTACATCTCTCTCTTTCTGTTCTAGCTTCATATTGCCTTCTCCTCTTCGTGGGTTAAAACCACTTCTGTTTCTCTCTTAAAAGGATATGCACCGTTTTTATCAGTTAAAAGTCCATTTTTGTAAGTTATAAGTCCTTTTTTATAATTTAGAAAATAAAAATGGCAGCCATATAAACACGCCTCTTTTGACACTAAATTATATTGTCAGAAGAACAGAAGATAAAGATTTTTTTTTTTCCCTCTTTGCTCTTGTGCATTTAGCCTCAGTGATCACTGGGAGAACATGAACGAGACAAGTAGGTAGACAAGGTTAGTGTCACAAGGCAGACTCATCTTTTCTAAAACTATTTCTAGTGCTCTCCTCTCTCCATAATGTCTTTTAACTTTCTAATTACAAACTCAATTTTTTTTCTCTAGTATGTTTCCCTAGGCTGATACAAAATGCTTAATAAATATCATTAAATAGATAAGTAAAAAAGAAAGAAAGAAAAGGAAGGAAGAAAAGAAGGAAGGAAACATCAGACTTCAGGTTGAGGTAGTACAATGATTCCTGTTTTCTTAGCTTTAAGTTCGAGTCCTGGGCCTGGTAGCTTAAAACTCACGCTGGGTGTATGTGTGTACTTGCCCAAAATCCCAAGAGGAGAATAGAGGATAAGGGATTTGGGTCTAGCCAGACCCCCCTCAGGGGTGATTTCTTGCTTTCTATCTCTCTGCCTCTTTCTGTGTCTCTTTGGCGAGCATACATGTCCTATAGCAAAAAATCTCTCTCTTTAAAAAAAAAAGCAGATGCTCTATAGAATTATTTTCCTTTACCAAATTAACTTTTTATAAATAATTATCAAATAAAGTCCTTGTTAAAAGTCATTACCCTGCCCTATTAAAAGCCAGTTAATTAAAATACAGTAAAAATAGTAAACTTGGCTCTGAATTCAAATAAGTTATTTCTCTAAAAATTATTTTATTTTATAACACAAAGAAATATGATAAAGCATTTGTATAATTTCCTTCAGTAGGCTCAGTCTATCAAGGATTCTTTTCAGCCTTGAGTTTCAGAATTTTCAGTATGCTTTTCATTACTCATTCAGGAAGTAAGTATTCAGGAAATTAAAACTTTGGCTCTTCATAAGTATAAGAGGAAGAATGACTTATATAGGCCTCCACTTTTCACTAATATGTTTATTCTTTTAAGAACACTGCTTATTTGCTGCCTTTTGGGGGGGGGTTCTCATATAAATTTTTAGAATAATCAAACCTGTTTAGTCTATTAGCTCATGCTAATTTCCCCTTCAAATAACTCACCACAGTTTCTCTTGCCTTCCGACTCACTAGAGGCCATAAAACAGACTGTAGGCTGAGAGTCCTCTACATTTATCAACTCCTTCAATAACAACTCTTGTAAGGGGGACAGAGATGGCAACAGTACCATGGTTACTGCACAAATGGCAAGTAAAAGGAATCGCTGGGCTGAATAAAGAATTAGCAGGACCCAAAGTGAGACTTGTCAAGGCTAAATTAAAGTGACCTGAAAAATGCTCCCCAAGGGGTTATACTCTATTTTCCTATATTGAAGAGAAGTGCAAATGAGTAACCTATCTTTGTATGACTGTTAATAGCTCTTAGCTCAAATGGTAACACTTTTGTACTCATTTATGTTTCTTGTTAGAAGTCTTTATTTGCTTGTTTGTTTAAACACTGATCTGGTCAAATTTATATCTGATTATTTAAGACTGGGGTTTCCTGTGTTATTTTAAGTCCTTCTCAACCAAAAGTAAAATACAACCCAATAAAAATCTTGCCCTGCAAATTCAGTGGATAGAGAAATGGACAAATGTCTATAGTTATACATGACCTAGGCATGTGTAGAGAAGAGAATTATGTAAGCATGCTTATTTAATAGACAATACATACAAAAATAACCATTGCCATGCTCCAAGAAAATTTTTATGGCCATAAAAATAGACTTTCATATAATTTTAATATGTCACAAATGATTTTCTTTCCATTACTTACCCCGCTATTTGAAAATGTAAATAAGAAAAAGTCTTGGGGCCAGCAGGTGGCATGGTGGTTAAGGCACTGGACACTTTCACATGGCCAGTCACAGTTTGAGTCATGGACCCGGTGGCTTGCTTTCTCACTTATCCTCTCTCTCTCTGTCTCTCTCTGGTCAAATTAAAATAAATGAACGAATAAATAAAACTAAATTAAAAAATGCCTACATTTTTTGAAAAGAAAGTTTTTGTTTTCTCTTCCTACAAAAATAGACTTGGGCTGGATGTCATCTACAAGGTAATTTTTTGACCCTGCTCTAGCAAATAGTATAGCTTCAAAACAGAAAGCGTTTGTTCCCAAATAAATAACGAGAAGAAATCTCTTCTGCTGGCACAAATATTTTTCTTGGTTAATATGCGTATAAGAAAGTAATTTTTATTGTGCCAGTCCACTAAAATTTATGGGTAAATTTGTTATAAAATAGCATTCCCATAGATAATAAATATATTTGAAACCATATAGACATATTAATTTATAAAATATATCTCATTTGAATGTAGTCCGTAAATGAAAAAAAGTAGAAAATAAATCTTAGTCTTCTTGACTTTAAGTCAGATATTAATAATCCAACCAAATCAAGTAAGATTTCTTTCCCCCTACAATCCACTTTAAAGAAGTATACAAATATAGCTAAGTCCTACTGGGAAATCATATAACCTTTTTCTTCTTCATGTTACACACATACATTCACACAACCATTTCAGTGGATGATCAGTAGATAGACTATTTTTTAAAGTTTAGCGATATTTTTAATAGAAATATTTTTGTTTGAATAGCATATCTATCATACTCATCAAGAGAAAGAATTACAGTAATCCCTTTGGCAATGCTAAATTTTACAAACCCTTAGACTGGAATGAAACACAGATGCTGAATAATGGTGAAGCTCTACTAAATATAGAACATCAGGAGAAATTACGGTTTATAAAATATTCATTGAGCTTCACATTCAGTAACTATGAAGACTCTGTAGGTTCTTAGGAGGGTGTCTGTATACTCAAAGCCACCCAGCACACATGGCCACATCTGTAGAACTTCAATTTTCTCAAGGATCTGAAGAAAATTATACCTCTTTTAAGGGAAAATTGCCATCTTTGGAATTTGCTTTAGGCTATCCTCTCAAGATCCCACTTGAAATAATTTTGTGAGAAGATTTGCGCTCCATTTTCTCTCATGACCTATTTGCACTTAGATGTTGGGTCTCTATCTCTGATAGAATTTTAGAATGTTGCCATTATCTCCATGAAATCCAACTGCTTTTAAGAGGTACTTTAATTTTCACCCTTAGCCTATGATATCCAACTTCTTGCTCTAAATGGAAGTCAACAGAAGCTAGTAATAGTTACTTATGTTATGATTAAATTTTATTCTTCCTCATGACAGAATGAATGAACCTGTGATAGAAAGCAAGTGAGAGTAAGAGGTCTGGAGAGTTGAACTCAGGCTGCCATGTGAGATCTGGCTTCTCCTGAGCAGTACTTTATCACTACTCCACGAGGCCTGCCCTCATAATTACTTTAATACAGAAAGATAACCCTCAAGTTCTATTTTAATAATTGAGTAACTAATGAGCAAGCTATATCAAACTCCAGAAAAAGACCCTCTGGTTTATACTTAGATGGACAACAGCCCTATGGGACACAGAGAAGCAAGAGAAGGAGTCCTCTCAATTCAGCGTTTTGATCAGACGTTAAAAGGGGCTAATTTAGAATAATTTCATTTAAACCTTTATAGTGATTAAATTGCCCCCACAAAGAAGTCCAAGATGGCCTATAACAAAAGGCAGTAAGTTCTCTAAATATATGTCCAATATATACATGTGTGTATATACACATACATATGTGCATATATTGGATATATATTTTATATACTTATATATATGTATATATGTTTGTGCATGTGTTCACATGTGTGTGCTTGTTTATGTATATACGTAAATAAAATTCATATTCCAGAACTGTTAAGTCTTGAGAGAGAAGCTTTTAATAAGTAGCTCCGATAGGTACTGCAGGTCTAGTTAATTAGTTCATTGTGTGCAGACATAATACAGAAATATTTGAAAGAATTTCTTCAATAACAGTGCTTTATAACCTAATAAAAATATTCCATAAACTTAAAAATGAAACAAAACAAAACCTGAAACAACCAAAAGCAACCAAATTCCTTGAACTTCCATTTGGTAGGAGTCATGTTTTTACCTTCTGTTCATTAAGAAATTCTATAGTGTCAAAAAGCAACTTTTAATTTTCATAATATTCTTGAGAAATTATGCAAGTAATATATACTACATATAAAATAAGTATATACGCCTTTCAATAACTCCATAGCCTTGAATGTGTTCATGGCTAACAGGTTATAAATCTCTAAAGAAGGAGATCCTTATGGCATAAAATAAGTTGGTGACAGGAAAGTGAATTTGTACAGACTGTCACATTTATGTACAATATGTATTTCCAGGCAAAGTTCTTACAGGCAGCATCCGAATGACAAATGATATTACGTAATTACTTTAAAAAAGATTTGTTGGGGGCCAATTAGTGGTGAAGTGGTAAATGTGATGCTCTTTGAGGTAATAAACATAGGATGATTCCTGGTTCAATTCCAGTAATTTCTGAGCAGGCCAGGCACACACATACATGCCATGATGTGGGGCTGGACAAATGTAGGGGTGTATCATGGTGTTAAGATACTGTTGGGGGACCAGCAGTTGGCATAATGGCTATATCGCTGGACTTCCACGTAGTCGACCGCGGTTTGAGTCCTGGACCCAGCGGCTTAAACTCATGCCGGGCACGTGTGCATGAGTGCCCAAGATCCCCAGCGGAGAAAGGAGGAGAAGGGATTGCAGCGTGGCCATCCCCCCTGGGGGGTGATTTCTCGCTTTCTGTCTCTCTCTCTCTCTCTGTCTATCTGGCATTGGTCGGGCAAGCGCACACACCTTATAGCAAAAGCCTCTCAAAAAAAAAAAAAAAAAGATACTGTTGGGGAAAAAAAAGATTACTGCCCTTCTGTCTTCCTCTCTGGCTCTCTCATTTCTTAAAAAATAATTAAAATTTTTGGGACCAGCAGTTAGCGCAATGGCTATGTCACTGAACCCCCATGTAGTCAACCGCAGTTTGAGTTCTGGACCCGGTGACTTAAACTCATGCCTGGTGTGTATATATGCATGCCCAAGATCCTGAGAGGAGAATGGAGGAGAAGGGATTGCAGTGTGGCCATCCCCCTGGGGGGTGATTTCTTGCTTTCTGTCTCTCTGTCTCTCTCTGTCTTTCTGGCGAGTGCATGTGCCCTATAGCAAAAACCTCTCCAAAAAAAAAAAAAGAAAGAAAAAAAAACAAATCTGCTAATTTATCAATTAAAATAATATAGCACTGTGGCATAAACTGCTATGATTACCAAAGAAATTAACTGCTTTTCCCTGTAATTTTTCTTTTCTCCCACTGTTAATTTATGTTTTCTCCTTTAAGCATTTCTTAATTTATATTTAACAAGATTTTAAAAAATATTTCCAAAAATCTATATAAAAAAGATAAGTGAGAACTGGTAGGTAGCTTGGTGGTTAAGGGCACTGGATTCCCACATGTCCAATCACAGTTCGAGTCCTGGACCTGGTGACTTGCTTGCTCACATTCTCTCTCTCCCTCTCTCTCTTTAATAAATTTTAAAATATGTCCCTCTCTGGTCAAATTAAAATAAATAAGTTAAAATAATAAAAATAATCACAAAAAACCCCCAAAAACAATATACACAAGAAATTAAATGTAACAATAAATAAATGCTAAGAAAAAATAAGTTAAATTTACTTATGACTTATATGCTACAGAAAAATGGATTTATAAACTTCTATTAAACTAAAGAGTCCCTTATTCAAACTATATTCAATTTTTTTATTTGGTCAAATCTTTCATTACATTTAAAGTAAATGCTACCCCTTTTATCACTTCTTTTCAACATTTTACTGAAAATTCAATCTACTACAACAAGAGATAGAATAAGAGGGAAAACTGCCTTTCTTCATAGATGAGATGATTGTTCATGCTGAAAATCCAAAAGAATCAGCAACAACAACAAAAAAACTCATGGAACGAATAGGTTATTCTAGAAAGGTTGAAGGTGTACGTGTGTGTGTATGTGTGTGTGTGTCAATCATTTTCTATATACCTTCAAAGAACAAGTGAAATTTGAATTTTAAAACATAATACCATATACATTAGCATTTCAAAAATTAAATACTTTAGTATGAATTTTACAATATGTACAAGATCTATGAGGAGAATAAAACCTTCTGATGAAACAATTTAGCTCAATTTATGTTCACAAATAAAAACTCAGTGATGTCTATATGTCAGTTCTCCCCTATTTCATCAGTGCAATCTTAATCTCAACAAGTTATTTTGTACCATTGACACATTTATTCTAAAGTTCATACGAAAAGCAGAAAAATTAAAAAGAAATAACTAAAAAATACTAAAAGAAAAGAACAAAGTTGGAAGGTCAACATTATCTGATAGCAACATTTACTATATGATGCAATAATTAAAACACTGTAACACTGGTGAAAGAAAAAAAAAATGGACCAAAAGAAAATAGTATAGAGACCACAGAACCAGACTCGCCTAATTATAGGCATCTAGTCTTTGACAAAGGAACAAAGGCAACAGCTTAGAGAGAATATCACGTTTTCAACAAACAGTACTGAATCAACTGGACAGACATATGTAAGAAAAAATAATAATAATAAAAGTAATAAATAAATCGAGATGCAGACTTAACATATCCCATAAAAATTGACTTAAAATAGATTGTAGACTTAAAAGCAATGTACAAAACTATGAAACACTTAGAAGACAACATAGGAGGAAATCTAGATCCTGAGATTGGAAATGATTGTTTTGGATACTAAAGACACCATCTATGAAATAAGAAGTGATCATCTTCACTTCCTTAAAATTAGAGATTTTTCTTTTGGAAAATACACTGTCAAGAGAAAATGCAAGCCACAGATTGGGAGAAAACATTTGCAAAAGATATATCTAATAATGGACTCTTATCCAAAATACACAAAGAACTCCTAAAACTCAACAGTAAAAAAGGAATAATGGAATTTAATAATGGGCCAAAAACCTTGACAGATACCTCACCAAAGAACATAGATGACATAAAAACGCTCCTTGCTGTACATTACTAGAAACATACAAATTAAAACAACAATGCAACACTACTGCTTGACTATTTAAATGGTCAAACTCCAGAACACTGAAAATATTAACTACTGGCAGGAATGTGGAGTGTGGAGTAATAGGATCTTTCATTCATTTCTGATAAGAATGCAAAATGAGGGACCATCATTTAGCATAATGGCTATGTCGCTGAACTCCCATGTAGCTGACTGTGGTCTGAGTCCCAGATCCGGTGGCTTAAACTCATGCCAGGCACGTGTGCATACATGCCCAAGATCCTGAGAGGACAGTGGAAGAGAGGGGACTGCGGTGTGGCCATCTTCCCTGGGGGGTGATTTCTCACTTTCTAACTCTCTGTCTCTCTGTCTTTCTAGCAAGTGCATGTGCCCTATGGCAAAAACCTCTCAAAAATAAATAAATAAATAAATAAATAAATAAATAAATAAATAAATGCAAAATGACACAGCAACAAACTGACTTTTACCATAGCATCCAGCAATCATAGCCTTTGGTATTTAACTAAGAGTTGAAACTGTAGGTCTACACAAAAACTTACACCCAGATATTTATAGCAGATTTATTCATGCTTTCAAAGTCTTGAAACAACCAAGATGTCTTTCAGTGAGTAAGTGGATACATGAACTGTAGCAAATCCAAGCAAAGCAATACTATTCAGAATAAAAGAAATAAGCTATCTTGTCATGCAGAGTCAGGGAGGAAACAGAAACACATATTACTAAGTGAAAGAAACTAATCTGTAAAGACTGCATACTGTATGATTCCAATTTTATGGCATCCTGGAAAAGGTAAAATTGTGGAAACAGTAAAAAGAGGATTGATTTATAGGAGATGGTGGAGAGGGAAGGATGAATACATAGGGCACAGGGCAGTGAAAACTACTCGGTAAGGCCCTATTATGGTAGGTACATGTCATTTTAAGTTTGTCCACACCTACAGAATGTACAACACCAAGAGTGAACCTCAGTGTGAACTAGAGACTGTGGTGGTAGCCATGTGTCAATGAAGGTTGATGATTTGTAACTAACATGTCATGCTGGTAGGTGATGCTGGTAATTGGGGTGACTGTGCAAGTGTGGGGTAGGGGACTATGTGGGAACTCTCAACTCTGTACTCTGTTCAATATTGCTGTAAACCTAAAATGACTCTAAGAAAATAAAGTATTTTTAAAAAGGAAGATAGAACATTAGCTTTATGTTGAAAATACATAAAGTTGTTCTGGTTTGAGTTTTTGTTTGGTACCCTGAGAGTACTATCTTAAAGGTAGTTTCCTACTCCCTTTTGAAGCAGAAATGAGCAGTTTGATAGATTTTCATGCATATTATAAATCTTCCTTTTATTCCCAGAGATATCAAAATATTTCAGAAATCGAATGCTGTGAATCTTATCTCTCCTGATTATGCTCACATTGTAGTTTTGCAGAGATTGCAGATCAATATCATTCCATCAATCTTATTTATTAATTTTCTAAACTGGAAACTGGTATCAGGATTGCATTCGTAGGAGATTTCCATAGTTTAAATATAAAAAAAAAAAAAAAAAAAAAGGACAACAGGGACACCCTGCAATCCCAGGAAAAGAAGAACCAACAGGGAGGCTCCAGCCAAGCAACTTAGCTTGAGCTCATCAGCAGGGAACTCTGCCCCCTCTTCTGCGGGGGACAAGAGGGAGGGCTCTCCGACCTTGGAGAACTAATGCCTGGTTCCTGCAAGCCCAGAGAAAGAAGAAGCAACAGGGAGACCTGCAATCCCAGAGACAGAAGGTAGAAGCTGCTGCCCAAAGTGTACTGATGCTGTTCTGCTTCTCCCCCATCCAGGACCAACAGGTAAGCCCAAGTAAAGCTGCTCAACTTGAGCTTATCTGCAGAGACCCCCACCAAGCTTGCTGTGGGGAACAAGGGACTCTCCAGACCATTACCTCTGCAAGCAAAGTAGTCTACCACCTTAAGTTCTGCCTAAACTCCATCCACATTGGGAGCACTTAGGTTTGAGTTATAGAAGAACCAAACATCTGAAAAAGGGCTGTGGAAGAATTCTTTCCTATAACTTCCTTAGTAGTAAAAGAAGAGAAACTCCCCTCTGAAATCCTGAACCCAGATACCTACTGTGGATTCCACACTTCCAGCTATAGCAGAGGAGAGAAATTGGCACAAGTTTGTGCACATCATAAATAAGTACAGGAGCATGCAGCTACAGAAACATACTCCAAAGAAATAAGAAGAAGTGAAGATACTACCAGATGACTAAAAATCAAAGCAAAGCCCCAAGAAATAGGAGAAAATCAGGAAAAATTCCCCCCCTCAAAGGATCATAATGCCTTACCAACAACAGATAAAACACAAGAGATCAGAAAACTTTCAGAAAAAGAATTCAGAATATTCATTGTAATAATAGTCAATGAAATGGAAGAGAAAACAGAGAACCAATGCAGGAGATAAGAAAATAATTCCATGACTTAGAGAAGGAACTTGATAAAGAGATAGACATACTAAAAAAGAATCAAACAAAATTTCTAGAGATAAAGGATACAATGCAGGAAATTAAGTCCTCCCTTGAAAGTATCAACAGCAGATTGGACTATTTGGGGAAAAAGAATCTCTGACCTTGAAGACAAAATCTCTGATTTAGTCCAAGCAATCAAAAAGAAAAGAAGAATAACCATTAAACTGAGAAAGATATATGGGAAATCCTAGATTTCTCAAAGAAATCCTAAAACACTGAAAGAAAAACAATGTCAGCCAAGAGTACTTTACGCAGCAAGATTATCCCTCCAAACAGAAAGAGAAATAAAATCACTCCCAGATAAAAGCTAAAAGAATTCACTAAAATGAAACCAGCTCTTCAAGAAATACTTAAGGGATTACTACACCAGGAAAGCAAAAAGGAGACAAATAGAAGTAAAAGAACACAAAGCAACTAGGGAAAAAGAAACAATTGAATGAAACAATTGAATGCTGGGACTAAATGCAGATTCAATGATTTTATCCACAAGCAAGTTTAAATACAAATCCACCAATTATTTGATAGACAGTTGTCTCCACAGGTTTCAATTTATGTATTTATTACAACCATTACTCATTTTATAAACCTAGATAACAGAAGAAAAGTCCAAAATATTACAGCTGAGTCTTTCTGGGGAATGATTTTAGAAAGGCTAAAATTAAGAACTTTGTAATGCCTATAAATCACCGGCTTTACCATGTCTTTATCTTTTAACATTTCTTTCCAATTTTATTTTTGCTTGTACAAGGACTTATTTATTTCTTTATGTATAATACAGTGCAGTCTTACAAGAACTCAGTGTGTGAGTCAAAGTGCTCTTTTTCTATCTCTTCTTAATGACCTACTGTTACGTACAACTTTACCTGTCTCTACGTTGACCAATGTTTGATACCCACACTTTTTTTTCAGATTATAAACTCTTATCTCCCGAAGTCCTCTACATGGAAATTACAGCTGCTTCCTTCATTGAACATGTTAAGATTATCTTTGCTAATTTTGGGGTTTGCTTGTTGCCTGATTCTTAATCAATATGTCTTTTTAAATTTTTTCTTTTACTTCCCAGTTAGGTTTGTCATAGACAACTCAGTACATATTTGAAGAATAAGCACTGGAGCAAATTTCGAATATTCACAACATGGTGTTAAATGTTGAAGATGATTAATGTTTCTTGCTTTCCCTGTCTCTCTCTGGTCAAATTAAAAAAAATAATAATAATCAATAAAGTTAAATTAAATAATTATTTAAAAAGAAAAATATGTTTTACTTGAAACATGTCTACCCTTTTTTAATTTTTTTTTAGAGGTTTTGCTATAAGGTGTGTGTACTGGCCAGAAAGACAGAGAAACAAAAAGCAAGAAATCACTCCCCAGGGGGGATGGCAACATCACAATCCTCTCTCCTCCTTTCTCCTCTCAGGATCCTGGGCACATGCAAACACATGTGGCATGAGTTTAAGCCACGAGTTCCAGGACTCAAACTGCAGTTGACCACATGGAAGTCCAGGGAGATAGACATTATGCCAACTGCTGGTCCTCATGGCTACCCTTTCAAGAATAAAAAAAAGTAGTTGTCATAAGATTATGAAGAAAAAATTTTTTGTCCTTCTAAATAGGAGGGGTATAGAGAAGGGAAAAGGGTAATAGAGATTGGGCCCCAAACACCAAGTAATAAATATTTATATTATAAAAGTCTGTGAAAAATATCACATTTACTATTTAGGCTACAGATACTTATATAGAGTTTTTAAACAATCATTATTGATTATAATAGCTTCCTTTATCATTTGAGGCAACAAGTGTATTATAGAAAGAAGCTATTCTTATAAAATTGACATAAGTCCTCCTTAATATTCTCTCCTTGTAAAAGTGACAATGACAGCCATAGTTCAATTGACAACTCTTTAATAATTCTGCTGGCACTATAAAAATGAAAAAAAAAGCAACTTTCTAAGAGAAAATAAATCAAAGAAAAGTGATGACAAAAAATGATTACTACATTGTGAAAAGGTCAGACACTTAAATTAACATTGAAAACACTTATGAAAAACATTTGCATTTCCTGTCAAGTGATCATAAGATCAAGCATGGATAAGAAAGTTGATGTGCATTATCCTATAAGACATGCTTCCTAGAAATCAATTTTTTGGCTCCAAAATATATTTTTGATAAGATTGCTAAGATCACTTTTTGAAAAGTTATGTTTTAAACATAAAATAGTCTATAATTAGATTTGCACTGAAAATAAAAACACAACTTCTCAGTTTCCTAAGATAGGGAATATGCTGTTAATGTCTTACTTTGCCTTTCTTGTAGATATGTACACAAACACAAGTGTGTGTGCACTAGAGGGTCTTCAATTCTCACACAAACTCACTACTCTAGCTTTAGAGGTACTAATGGTTAAGAAAACCTTGGAATTGCCTTTAGCCTCAAAAACTAAAATACTGTTTTAAAGCAATCCATTTGGTGTAGATAAAAAGCAACTTACGTTGTATACATTTACCTAATATTTAAGTTTGCATCCTCTAGATAATTAATTTTGTTCATCCTCAATGTATTCCTCCATCCCATATGCTTCGTTATTAATCATTTAAGTTTATTTATTTAGTTCTTCCATGAGAGAGTGAGAGAGAGAGATGGGGTAGGGGGACTCCCAACAGGGTCTTCGTGCCACAATCCACCTCCAGCCTCAGCCAGCCTGGATCACTGGCACATGTGCATTTGCCTGGCATGTACAGGACACAAACCTGGTACGTTCCAATGTTGGACAAATCACTGAGTTCTCCTTCACCTCTGTCTGGACCTTAAGCTCCTTTAGAACAGAGATTTATGTATTTTTTATTAGTTTTTTTTTTTTTTAATTCCTTTACAGCTTGTGGGCTCACTGGGGAGAGAAAGAAAAAGTGAGAAATCACAGCCTGGGGGGGATGGTTACTCCACAATCGCTTCTCTCCACTTTCCTTTAGAGATTTTGAGCACACGCACAAGTGCCCCATTTTTCAAACTGCTGGGTCCAGGACTCCTATGGGATCCAACTGACTTAACTTCATGTCACCTGTTGACCCAATTTTTATGCACATTTTATGTGCTGTTATTTATCCTATGACTAGAATATTCCCTAGTATATAAATGCTCAAAATGTATCTATCTTTAAAAATAAGTTCTAGTAATTAGTATCTCTTTTTCACCTGCATCTAGTATTGATGTACATAGAATTAAATGATGCTTTCTGTTTATAATCACCAAAGTTTAGTTTTCTTTTATTAATCACTTGTGCTATATTTTGGAACAAGAGACACAATTAAAGGTTTCAAATTCTTTAAAAACAAACAAATAAATAAAAAGCAGCACTATTAAGTTCTCAGTAGACATCACTCAGAAAAGTGTTGGGGAATTTGTTGTATTGTCTTTTACTACTGTTGGTCTTTTAGACCTTTTATTCTAATCCTTTCTAGGCATTTCTATTTCTCATACCCTACACATTTAAAGACCATGAATATAGAAGTATAGATTAATATAAATTGTGATGTATCCTTTTTTATTTTATTTTTTTGAGAGTTTTTTTTTCTATAGGGCATGTGCACTCGCTGGAAAGACACATAGAGACAGAAAGCGAGAAATCACCCCCCCCAGGGGGGGATGGCCACATGGCCATCCCCTCCTCCATTCTCCTCTTGGGATCTTGGGCATGCACGCACACACGCCCAGTGTGAATTTCAGCCACCAGGTCCAAGACTCAAACTGTGGTCGACTAAATACAAGTCCAGCGACATAGCCATTATGCCAACTGCTGGTCGCCGCGATGTATCCTAAGCATTGAAAGAAACACACATTTTATATTCATTGCCTTACTGTTTTTAGAAAATTACATTTGACATATATCTTTTAATGCTACATGCACACCCCTGAATCACATAAATAAGCCTTAAAATACATTAATTTTTTGTACTTTTCAACCTATCAGTATTCAATAGAACCAGGACTGATGTGAAAACATACAACTAAAGATACTTTATGAATATTAATCATATATATTATTCTGAAAATAATGCTAAGACACTGTATTTCTTTTACAAAGAAAATTCCTAAAGTGAATACTCTTAGATATTAATCTTCGGTCATACTATAAAAAGCAGATTTCCTACAAAACTGTTGGGACGTGCTTTACATAAATTCAAGTTTTTTCAACAAGCTATAAGCAACAATATGACAGTTAAGTCAATGTATTATTATTCATTTTATCTTTGAAATAAATCTTGTTTTTTGGGTTTTTGACAGAGGGTGTGTGCACTTGCCAGAGAGAGTTGAAAAGAGACAAGAGAAACAGTGAAAAGAAAAGTGAGAAATCACCCACTGGGGGATGGTCATCCCATAATCCCTTTTCCTCTAGTCTCCTTGGGGACTTGTGGGCATGGATACAAACACACCTGGCATGATTTTCAAGCCTCCGGGATTGGGACTTGAATCACAGTAGGCCATGTGTATCTAGTGCTTTAACTACCGAAATAAATCTTGTTTTCAAACAAAGCTTATTCTGGAAAAATCCATTTACAAATAACTCCTCTGAAGGCTTTTTTAAATGTGTCAAAATATAATGTTGGGAGTTTTTCATTGTTGTTAAAATGACAATTTTAGTGGCTAAGGGATTTGTTTCTTCTGAAAATAAGATCAGGGTGAAAGATTTTATATATATTTATATATATAGTTGTTCCTTAATTTGGTCTCTTGGCCTTGTTACCTATTTGTATTACAAAACACAGGATTTTTCTGGCAAACAAACTGACTTTAAGAAGCTTTTCACAAAGGAAAAGCTTATTGTGTGCCTAGTCTCTGTCTGATCTTCACTTAAGAGGATGATTGTTGACATAACAATCAACCTAAGTAGCCATTTATACTTGTTATGAGAATTCTGTTATGTACTAAAGCACTGAAAACTCCATGGAGTGGTACATTTTCTCAGAAAATACTTTTGAGAAAAAAATAAATAAATAAAATAAAATGTGATGGTCAAGCTATTGTGTCACTCTTTTGTTAGGAACATAACAGAATAACTAACTAACCACAGAAACCCAAAGGCAGGGAACCAGCAGTTAGCGTAATGACTATGTCGCTGGACTCCCACGTAGTTGACCGTGGTTCGCGTACTGGACCCGGTGGCTTAAAACTCACTCCAGGCGCGTGTGCGTGCGTGCCCAAGATCCCAAGAGGAGAATGGAGGAGAAGG
>NW_006203784.1:282631-329775 GCF_000334495.1 Tupaia belangeri chinensis
AAAAAAAAAAAAAAAAAAAAAAAAAGATAAAAGAAACCCAAAGGCAAAACTTTAAATGACTTTTTAAAACTTTATCATCATTTATTTAGAGAGAGAGAGAAGAGAGAGGAAGGGCGAGAGAGGAGAGAAGAGAGACTGGTACCCTTGACAAAGTCTTGCCATAGTTGGAGGATCCTTCCTCCAATTAGTCAGAACCACAGGCACATGCAGCGGTGACCAGCATGTTCGAATGGATCTGAAATCCGAACGGGGATTCCCATGTGGCTTCAGGACCACATAGCAGTGCCCTAGTACCTTTGCCACCATGACTGGCCTAACATTATCTTTCTGTTGATCTTTTTATAAACAAAATGTAATTCAGCTGACTCAGTGGCATTGTCTGCCTCTCCCATCTCTCCATTTTCCCCTTACACTATTTTCCTGGCTCTTGGTGAACCAGCTTTGATGTTCTTCCATTAAATTTTTTCATGCTCTTTCTCACTATTAGGAGATTACATACTACTTTGCCTTCCGCTTGGTATGTGCCTATAAATTTCTGTTTATAAATCTCCTACATATCCTTCAGTTATCAGCTCAAGTGTTACACAGAGAATTACTCCGAGTTGAAACCCCCTCACGAAGTTGTTTCTTCTCTTTCTTGGAAAATCACATTTCTCCTTCCAAATAAAAAGTGTACTATGACTAACATACTCTTAATGTCAGGAGACAATTGTCCATGTGATTTTCCCAATTCTGCGCATCTTACAAGTGATGCACTAACTGTTCCTTGTTCTTTCTGAGTACAAGTGGATTACAAACAAACATGAAACATCAAGATAAGGCCTACTTATAGAAGAGAGGGCAAATTTGTTCATTTTCCATTATAATAAATATAATGTTTCCAAAACACAGGAAGGCTTACTACCCAGGAATGTCCCAAGTAACCTAATTTCAGGATCTACCTCCTGGAATGCTACCCACAATGTATGCAGGTGTACACCTGAGCCCACTCCTATGTTATCCTCTATGCTGTGTGGGTAACTTAGTCCTTTGTTAACTAGGAGCCTGGTGTCTTTTGACAGAATCATAGGTCAAAACTACAAAAGAAAAAATATGAAAGACATATAAAAAGAAAATATAAAAGAAGAAAATAAAAGTTACAGAAAAAGGAGACAAGTAAAAAGTAACATAAAATACCAAGAAACTAGGCAACCATGTAAATAAGAAAATAAAAAATCACTTAATCTCACCACCCAGATACCCAGTGTCAGCTGTTTGGCGTTTGTGTTCAGAATGGTCTGTATGTTTATGTGTTTACTTGTTATAGTAATTTATTAGTACTAAAAACAACACTGTTTAAATACTACTTTTATGTACCTCTATGAGATCTGGGTTGATTATTTCTACAGCATAACCTCTGAAGTAAATTTCCAAATCCAAGATGAAATGCTTCACATCCCTCTTCACTGCCTTCCAGAAAGGAAATTTAAATGGTTTTTGAAAATGAACAAGCAAATATTAAAAAAAGAAAAGTGGTTGTCACAAAGCTTTAACTAGGAATCTAAGAGCAGAAATGTTAGCACTTGAGAAAACCAGAAGAAACCAAAGGAAAAAAAATTCCTATTAGAGGACAGTGAAGGTAGTGTCATCCTGAGAGAAAAAAATTAAGGTGCACTTGAATTATTAGAAGAATAGTAAGAAAGGAAGGACAAAGTCACATAAGCAGCAGGTACAGTCACAGATGAAAAGGTCAGAAATGTAATGGGGACCGATTCACAGGACTCTTGGGATTGGTGATCCATCAAAGATCTTGACAACTCTGTACTTTTATGCTGGGTATGTCAAAAATAGGACCTGGCTACTTTTTACCCTGTCTCTTTATTTATTTTTTTTAAATAATTATTTATTTAAATTATTATTAATATTGTTAAAGTTTGACTAGAGAAATACAGAGAGAGAGGGAAATTGAGAAAGTAAGCCACCAGGTCCAGGACTCAAATCATGGTGAGTCATGTGAGAGTCCAACACCTTAACCACCACACCACCTGCCAGTCTCAGTCCTGACTGTTATTTAGGAGTGAATTTCCAGAAACCAACCTTGAATTATGAGTTAATTCCTCAGCAAAGAACAGGCTTACTTCTACCTCCCACCTAAGCTCAAGGGTTTATTATATTGCTGTCCACTGTATATGTTGGTATCCTTACAAGATCAATATTGTACCCAAGAAACTTAGGGATATGAAGAACCAGTGCATATATGAAGTTCTGGCTATTGCTTTTGCCATGAGTAGTGAAGTCCTAGAGAACTAATCCAGAAATCTCATGTTTTCTGCTGGCATGCATGAAATAATTTAAGGCTAACTTGTAGTTTACAAACAGGGTAAAATCAACAATGTTACAAAGGTTTTGACAAATGATGTTGTTTAAAGAATTTGGCTTTTACCTTGAGTGACAAGAAGGTCCAGTATAGAGTTTGAACACAACGATTTTTGTAAAGAATTTAAAAAGGTCACTCTTTCAGCTGTGTACACTAAAACTAGGTTGAATAGGAAGAGGATGAAAAGGAAACCACATAGTTAGGAAGTAATTCCATTATTGCAGAAATGGTGGCCTGGACAACAGTCCTACAAGCAGAAATGATGAGAAGTGGTTGTATCCTAATGTATTTCAAAGGAAGCGCTAACAGAATTTGCTGTCAGGTAAGATGTGGTGTATAATAAAGAAAAAGAAATCATAAGGAACTACTGAAAACACTGAACTAGAATGAACTGAATTTGCACTAGAACTTCAGGTTTGGAAAGTTCACATTAAGGGAGTTTCCTTCCAATTTCAGTTTGTTAAGAAGTATCTTTTCTGCATCTAATAAGAAGACTTTCTTTTTTAAAAATGTCTTGTATTAATTACATTGATTAGTGAATATGATTATATTGAATCCATTATTGACTAATTAAGTAAAGTATATATTCTAAATCACTAATTACATTGATTTCTTGGCAAATGTTATATTGATTAGTTGATCTAATAAGCAAGTTTATGATAAAAATTATTGATCATTACAATCAGTTTTTTAAATGTATGCAACTTACATTAGAAATAGTTTTAAAGGTACATTTGGTTCATTACTTCTATAGATTAAAATATGCCTAGATACGGGCTTTCCTTTTTTCCTTTCTTTCTTTTTTTTTTTTTTAGTTTTATATTATTTTCTACCACAAAAGAGAGATGGGGTGGGCCCTTCCACAAGGGACTACATGTTCAATCTACCTATGTTGGCCAGCCCAGAGAATGGAATGGGTCCAGACACCCAATATGTTCAGGGAGGACAAGAACTTATGGTCTTTCCCATGTGTTACTGTTATATCACTACCTGGCCCCTAAAAAGCATTTCTCATTTTCTTCAAAGATTTTTTTTTTTCCCTGAGAGAAAGAAAGGCTTTTTTTTTTTTTTTTTTTTTTTTTAAGAGGTTTTTACTATAGGGCGCATGCACTTGCCAGACAGACAGAGAGAAACAGAGACAGAAAGCGAGAAATCACTCCCCAGGGGGGATGGCCACGCCACAATCCCTTCTCCTTCATTCTCCTCTTGGGATCTTGGGCATGCATGCACATGCGCCTGGCATGAGTTTAAGCCACCAGGTCTGGGATGCAAACCGTGGTCGACTATGTGGGAGTCCAGCGACATAGCCGTTACGCTAACTGCTAACTGCTGGTCCCCAAGAGAGGCATTCTTGACAGGGCTGGTGCACCGTAATTGTAACCCACCCCCCCAGTCTTATGTCAATAGGCAGATGTTGAGACAGGTCCAGGAACCCAGAGCTTTCTCATATGACCTCTGACCATCACACAACAGAACTTTAACTATCTGTGCCACTGTGACTTGGACTAATTCTTGGATCTTAAACCAAATTAGCTTGCTTTCCCAGAATAAGCAGTACTGATCTGTTATACATTATGCTTTTACATAGATTTAACCATACTAATATTTTGCTAAGGATTTTGCATGGACATTTACAAGTGATAGTGGACTACACATATTTTTCTTTTGAAAAACTGTCAGAATTGATATAAAAATTAAAAATAAGAAGTATGAACACATTTGAATCCTGTTAGGTGAAATCATCTTTATAATATTTTTCTTTCTTAAATACCTAAAATAATTCATGAGGAAAACACCTAGGCCTAGAGGTTTCTCAAGACAGTTTTGGTACATTAAATTTTTTTTCTAAAAACTATACATTTAATCTAAAGTGCCAAACTCAGCCCAGCCTAGATGGTATATGCTGGCAAGAAACTGCTGCTACTCAGGCTGAGGCCACATGGGAGATCTGGATTTTAAATACCTCGAAAGTTGGAGATGGTAGCCACAGGTACTTAAGAGGTTGATGTAAGAGAATCAAGACATGACAAGATTCTGTCTTTCAAAAACAAACAAAACAAAACAAAACAAAACAACCAACCAGGGCCACACAGGTGGCATGGTAGTTAAGGAGGCTGGATTCTACATGGCTGACTGAGCTGTTCAAGTCTTAAATCTGGCTTAAAAAACATGCTAGACATGTGTGTGCACCCAAAATCCTGAGAGGAGAATTGAAGAGAGGAGACTGCAGCATGGTCAACCTTCCCCCCACACACAGGGTGCTTTCTCTTTCTCGTTCTCTCTGGCAAGCACATGCTACCTGTAACAACAACAACAACAAAAAGTGACAAATTTATTAATATAAATTATTAATTAGCTCTTACGATTTTGTTTTTTAGGTTGGTATGTGTGTTTACTTATTTATTTTGCCATAGGGTGCATGTACTGACTGCAGAGAGACAGAGAGAGATGAGAGGCAGAGAGGGGGAAAGTGAGATATCAAAGTGAGGCCATGCTACAATCTCTTCTCCTCCATTCTCCTCTCAGGATTTGTGGGCACACATGCACATGCACCCAGCATGATTTTCAAACAATGAGGTCCAGGGCTTTGAACCATGGTATGTCATGTGGCACAATTTTACCTTTATTTTAGTTTTTTTAAAAAATTCACAATTTCCTCCCACTCTACTGTTATCTTCATAAGAAAGTTCTTGTGATATTTATTTTCATTGTTTTGTTGTTATTATTGTGTTTCTTGCCCTCTTTTATCTCCATCGTCTTGTATAATTCCGTTTGCATGACAATTTTTTCATAATACACACTTTCCATGCACTATGGAATCTTTCTGAGGGCTCTTTGTATGTTACAACTATTTCTCTTTTTATCAATTGTACTCCCAGCCATGGTCTCAAAGATAAAAAAAAATTGTAATACAGTGTTGTTCTCTTAACATTTTAACCTCTGGTTTACTCAGTCTCTGAAGTGGTCCTCAATGATCTGTGATTCCTGGTTCATACCATTGCATGGTGCCTTCTCTTCCATGTGAACTAAACTCACTGACCTATATTTAATACAGAGAATAGGACAAAAGTGATGAGCTATCACTTCCAGGATTCAGTTACAGAAGGAGTATGGTTGCCCTTTGACTTAGTACTCACTCACTCTTCCTCTGTTGGATGACCATTATGGGGAGCAAGCTGCCATGCTGTGAGTGGTCCCTGCAGTGAGGTTCATAGGGTATAGAAAGGCATTTAGTCTAAACAGCCATTGAAGAACACGCCCATGGAGAACCAGAAGGGTGACCCTAAAAGCAGATCTTCGCACCCTCGTCTGTATTGAAACAACTCCAGCTTGAAGGCACTTCAGGAGAGGCCCAACTAAACAGTGCCCTATTTATCCCATGGAAATGTGAGGTAAGTGTTGGCTGCTTTATGCCACTAAGTTTTCCAATAATTTGTTATACAACAAAGAACTAATGTAATTTGATATTTTATATGTATTTTATAAACATATTTGTTTACTTATTTCTTTTAGACTGTCTAACAAAATAACTATATTAAAATGTGGATAATATGTCCATAGTTTGAGTTTAGATAATTTCTTTAAAAAAAAAAATGACAGGGGACCAGCAGTTAGCATAATGGCTATGTCGCTGGACTCCCATGTAGTTGACCATGGTTCAAATCCCAGATCTGGTGGCTTAAACTCATGCCGGGCGCGTGTGCGTGCGTGCCCAAGATCCCAAGAGGAGAATGGAAGAGAAGGGATTGTGGCATGGCCATCCCCCCTGGGAGGTGATTTCTCGCTTTCTCTCTCTCTGTCTCTCTCTGTCTGGCGAGTGCACACGCCCTATAGCAAAAACCTCTCCAAAAAAATAAATAAATAAAATTTAAAAATTACAGGATTCAAAGGAGATTTTATACTTCTTATGCATTAAATGGACAGTATTTTATTGAGGAAAAATGTAAAAAGAATATGAACAAGAAAAACTCATTTCTGCTAGGGAGCAGAAATGATTAGACTAAGAAGATTCTAAAATCTGGCTTACTACTTAGGAAATATCACAGGTGTTGATATTTGCATGATACACTGAAGCAGAATTTATAGCAACTCAGCAGCTGTACTGTAAATAGTGCCTTATAAAAAGTCTATTAAGCAATAATTGCCATTCAATATTCATAGCTTAATGAAAGTGACTTGTTGCAATTTTAAGCCATTTCAGAATCTTCATTATGCAAAACTTTGACATGTGGAAGCTGTTTATATCAGTGAGTTTGAGAGAAAATAAGTGCACATATGCCTTTTCTATGTCAAGAAAGAATAAAACATTGCATTCCATTTTAATAGTTTATATATATACATGTATTGTGTTATGTTACCAAAAATTCTTTTGTTTTCTTGGCAGCTTGCTGTTCAAAGGTATTACATTAACATCTGCAAGAACAAACTGATTAAAAACTATTTTATATTACACTTACTCTTCTTTTGTTGAAAGTTTTCAAAAGTGAAAATGACCTTTGTAAAGTTTCTAAACAAATTTCGTTGTATACAGGGAGAAATATCTGTTTAATGTTCAGCCCTATGAAACATCCATCTCAGGACCACCAGATGGTGTAATAGTTACATTGCTGGACTTCCACGTAGTCAACTACAATTCCAAGTCCCAGGCCCAGAGGCTTAAAACTCACACTGGGAGCATGTGCATGTGTGCCCAAGATCCCAAAAGGAGAATGGAAGAAAAGAGGTTGTGGCATGGCTATCCCCCACATCATCTCCCCTGGGGGACTGGGGGACGTGGTTATTTCTCACTTTCTGTGTCTCTGTCACTGTCTCTCCAGCAAGCATATTCACCCTATAGCAAAAATCTCTCTTAAAAAAAAAAAACAAACAATAAATAAACATCCACTTCTCCCCATTCACCTTGAATAGCCTGTAGCCCTAGTAAAAACATTCTGTAAAATTGATGTATTATCTTTAATTCTTCCACTTTCCTCTCTACATTATAATGTAAGCGTGGCTGAGCAGGGATGGGGTCTGATGTCCATTTTGCTCACAAATATTCTTCTAAACGCATACAAGTAAACCTGGCATGTTTCGAGCAAACAATAAAGAATAACTGAATAAACAATAAAAGATGTTTGGTATGAAGCAATCAATATCACCTATAAAAATCCAACAATATTTTCATTTAAAGTGTGTAATAATTTTTCAATCTGTGATCAATAAGGTCATATAACTAACCATACCAAGTTTCCTTAAATGTTACTATAAAATACCACTGAATATTATACCTGATACATTACCATAACAAATTCTCAAGCTCTATTTTTTTAAGGAATTAGGAATAGCCATTCTTTCACTTCTTCAATAGTAACTTACGTGCATCTTTAAAATAAGTCACTCTCATTTACATAATATCAATATTTACCTCTCCTATTACTTTGAAGTAGTTTTTCCATAGAAATATCCTTCTTCAGGAATTGTGGCATGGCCATCCCCTCTGGGGGGGTGATTTCTCACTTTCTATCTCTCTGTCTCTCTCTGTCTGGCGAGCATATGCGCCCTATAGCAAAAACCTCTCCAAAAAAAAAAGAAATATCCTTTTTCAATGATATAACTTAATCAACCCATAGCTCCACAAATTTCTTAGTGATTTTCTTTTTAATAACTTTTTAATTTTTGTGTCCATAATTGTATTTTGATAGTTTAATATTCTGAGGAAGTCACATTTTCCAATACAGCACACATGTTTTCTAAACATTTAGAGTGACAATGTTGCATAAAATTTGACAGCACAAATATTGTCTAATTTACTGAATTTTCCTCTATTACAACACTGTACACAACATTGCTGACTATCGCATTTTTTCTCTAATAGCAAAATAGTACACGTAACTTTTGCCTCCTTTGAATTACTTTCATTAGAAACCATTCTCAGAAATAAGATTATTGGATCAAAAGATATCATGTATTTCTATTCCAAATATAAGGTCACTGACAATTAAAAAGACACACACACACACACACACTACTGTATCCCTGGAACTGGGAATGACCACAAGAGAAAAAAAATTCCTCACAGACTAACTCCATCGCATGGTGGTTAAGGTCTGTGCTTAGAAAATTGGATCCCAAGAACATACTGGAAGTGTATGCATGAATGCCCCAATCCTGGCAGGAAGGAGAAATGGAGAAGGGACTGTGGTATGATCACATCCCATTGGGTAGAGCTGAGCGTAAAGTCATTAAATACATTAGGAAGGAGAGAATGAGCAACTCAAAAAATGTGCAGACTCTTGGGACCAGCAGATGGTGTAATGATTACATTGCTGAATTCCCCATGGCAGGCTGTGGTTCAGGTCCGAGATCTGGAAGCTTGAAACTCACGCCAGGTGTGTATGTGTGTGTGGCCAAAATCCAGAGGGGAGAATAAAGAAGAAAGGATTGCTTCCCCCCAGGAGGTAATTACTTGCCTTCTGTATCTCTGTCTACCTCTGTTTCTCCAGTAGCCTTATAGCAAATATCTCTCCTAAAAAAAAAAAAGTGTAGATTCTTGACAAGAGTTCATATTAAATATAACTACTAGCTAAAAGGGGTTGATTTTCATTTATAAAAGTTGATAAGCACCCACTTGATGCTTTCAGCATAGTATTAATTATTTTTTAATGATTTTATGTTGTGTAAATGGTGTTCATGTATATATAGTTTATTCATTTGGCATATTTTTTTAACCAGATTCTTGTTAATGAAGCAGAAAATAGAGAAGAAAATAAAAACTGATCAAGAAAGACACGAATAAATTCGAAAATAGAGTCTATGACTTTTATCAACTAATTAATGCTGAAGAGAAAAATGAGAAAAATAGGTTAATTAGGGAAGTGAGTGAAAAAACTGAATTATCAAGAAATGTGGAAAAGTAAAAGAGATAAACATAATTAGAAAAAATATAAAATAGCACATTCACTTGAAAATATAATCACAGACTTTTTATCTTACAGAGATAGGTCTGAGTAATTAGTAATTAATAGTTACTATTAATACTGTTATAGTTACTATAATACTGTTTTATGTGTACCACACATAGTAGATGACAAAGAATGAAGGAAATAGTCACGATTTAAAAAGTAAACAGAATTTAATTAAAGAGAGTAGATACAAAAGATTTCTTAAATGTCTATTTCCTCTTGATGGTTATTTTTTTAAATGATGCACAATACAAGCTTATTAGACTAATAATTGAAACATTTTAGTCTAATTAGACTTAATGACTTTGGGAACTCTTTTCATAATGCTACTCCTAGCCTACAAACTTAATAACTCACATAAAATTTTTATTTTTCTAATTATGAAAGCGGTATGCACTCATTATAAAAATATCAAACAACATGGAATATTTTATTTGAAAAGTAAAATCCCTTGACAACGCAAGGATTTCTGTTTTAACAAATTTGCTGATATTAATTCAGAATAGATCATGCTTTCATCTCCAAGCAAGGCATTGTTCAGGCGGATATGGAGGATGCAAAGATAAAACAGACAAGGAGAGTAACAGACCTAGCAGATGGTGGGCACCACTCATGTAACAGAGAAAGGCCACTATGAGGGATATAAATTTCTAAGAGATATAAGGGAGGGAGAAATAACTTCAGAATAGCATAGAAAACTCACTGAAATAAACACAGCACTTGGGATTTACAGTGAAGGATGGATACATGTGTTGCTCTCTTGTAAGATTTATTACCTCAGATATTAAAACTAATCTACCCTAACAGTTTTGACAGAGAGTTTGATAGTGGAGGATGGTTATTCAAACAATGACATAGAAACAAAAGAACTTCTGAGGCAAGTCAACCCTTGTACTAAGCATGACAATGCCACCTGAGATTGTAAAGACAAAAAAGGTCCTGCCCTGTTTGGTCAGATCAGCTAAATCAATGCTTGGGATCAAAGGGTGACAGAATGGAATGAACATTGGTAACTGGTGGTAGGATGTGTGAGAATATTAATGTACAAGAACACATCAGGAAAAAAGCCATTACAGTGAGAATGCACAGGATTAAACGAGTTTAAAGAAACACAATCTGGTCAGTTTTGTAGGGGTACAGACATGAAATCGTTGAAAGGAAGCTGATGATGAAATTGTGGAAAGACTCAAGGGCTGAGAGATAAATTCATAACATGTGAGGTAAATAGATCCAACAAGATTTGCAGAACTGGTATAGAAATGACTGTTCATGTTTCAAAGAATAATAACCTGGCAGTTGAATGAAGAGTTTTACATCTGTGGAAACAATGAACATATTCAGAATGTTAAAAACTAAAAAAAAAAAAAAAAAGATAAAATGGAAAGATGGGCCAGTTGTGCAGTGTGAGTTCTAGATCTGGAGACCTGGAAGACAAGCCGAGTGTGTGTGGGTGAGTGTGAAGTCAAAATCCTGAGGAGAATGGAAAAAAGACTGTGATATGGCCATCTTCTTTGGGGGTGCTTTCTCTCTTTCTATCTCTCCAGTGAGTACACACATCGTATAGTCAGAATTACAAGGAAAATAAAAGATAGGAAAGTGATATGCTCAAACAATAAAAAGTAGATATAGCCGAAAGAAAAAAAAAAAAATCAACCTCACTGAAGCACAAGTAATCTGATAACATTTATACCCATGAAATTCATAAACATTTCAAGTATCAACATTTTACTTTATTTTATTCTTTTTCAATTATTTTATTCATCTATTTATTTATTAAATACATTTATTTATTTAAACTTGACCAGCAAGGGACAAAGTGGAAGAGAGAGAGAAAGTGAGAAAGCAAGCTGCCAGGTTCGGGACTCAAACCATGGTCAGCTATGTGAGAGTCCAGAGTCCCTAAGCACCACACCACCTGCTGGTTCCCACATCAACATTTTAACTAAAAACTTTTTAAATACAAGAAATGTTTTGAAAACACAAAATATTTAAATGTTTGTGCAGAGAAAACATTTGTCTACACAGAAATGTTTGTGCAGAGAAAACATTTGTCTACATAGAACCTTGTACAATTTTAAACATATAGGCCCAATTTAGCTGGTACAGTCTATAAAACACTAGACTGCCACTCTGGAAGCCACATGGCCAGCTGAGGGTTTGGATTTCATGCTTATCCCCAAAACAGGCCCTAATCCTGGGGAGCTAAAGGGCTGGGAAAGGGAGTTGTGTGAAGAGACCCTGTCAAGGGTGCTTGCTCTCCTTTTTATTTCTCCTTTAAGAAAGAGGAAGGGGCAGATAGGAGTGCCATGGTAAGAAGGGACACTATGTAAGGCAATCCAACATGGGAAGGCCCCCAGTTCAAGTCCAGAGACCTCCCTGAACAGACTGAGCACACATCTGCCCATGATTCTGGCTGTAGACCAGGGGTATACCACAGCTTCAAGACCCTGCTGAGAGTGCTGTCTTACTCTCTATATCTCTTTCTCTGTCATTTTCATTCTTGGAAGAAATAAACAAACTTACAAATATATAAACATTTATTCTCAATGAGGGCACGCAGAATTGGGCACTCTTACAATGTGCTTATTGAAGTATTTTTTAAGTATTATTTAATTTAATTTATTATTATTATTTTAATTTGACCGGAGAGAGACAGAGAGCTAAAGGGAAAATGGAAAGCAATCCATCAGGTCCAGGACTCAAATCACAGATGACCATGTGGGAGTCCCATGCCTTAACCACCACACTACCTGCTGGCTCCAGTGACTGAAAGAGTAATTAAAGAAACCATTTGGAGGATAACTTGGTAGAAGTAATACAAATAAAAGGCATACTTTATACATTTATACTAATATTTAATCCACTCAGTTCTTGACATTGGCTCTATATAAATCTGGTAGTCATGGGGAGAGAAACTAAGATGCTATTTCTTTTGGGGAAAGAAACTGGAAAAAAAAATACTCAGATACAAAAATTATCAAGGCATTAAAGTTTCTGGCTCAAGTTTATTCCTGAAGCTTGAATTGATTTTTCTCTTTGAGAACTATGATATAGTCCTTAATCTTTATAAATAAAAATCTTTCCCAAATTTTTCAAAATATGTTCTGGGTCGTTTCTATATTTACAATTCACAAAGGAAGAAAGAATGTTCCGCCTCATGAATTTATTTTGCTTATTATTAGCTTACCTGACATGTCAAAATGTTGAATCCAATACTTTGCACTTACTTATCACATTCACCCTTAAATTTTCAAAGAATGGTAGAGTCTTACTCAATTAAAAGTGCTTGATCCTAATGTTAGTAGGTAAACACAGCTGGAGAGTCAGATGATTCCAATACTGTTGTTGCTTTTATAGGTATTATAAGATTTAACTTAAAATAAATAAAAAGCCAACAAAAGAAAACCACCAAAAAACTCAGTGTGATTTTGTGGACCTTGTAGACTCCAAATCGAGATCTTTAAATGGGCCTCAGTGGAGTCTTGCTTTTAGGAATCAGCCTTAGAACTAGGACTGATTTAGACCAAATAAACTAGCTTTTAATTCAATTATATCCTCCACTACTTGTGTCCATAGAGTTTATCAGTGGAATGGAAATCCTCCGTTAGCAACCCGAAGATGAGAAAAAACAAAGTATCACAAAGAGAACTTGAAAGAAATAAAGAATTAAAGGCTTTCTAAATTTCCTTCACCCTAGAAAATTACAAGCAATAGGATACTTAGACAACATTCATTGTTTAACTAATAAAACTAAAAGCAAAAACCACAATCAAAACAAACAAAAAACACATACGAACAAAATAAAGTTCTAAAATGATTCACTTTCAGCCACCAAATCTTCTTAATTGGTATGCTAGGATTCTGAAATACAAGTCTCTTAAAATGAGGGCACTCTGTTGTCAGCAAAGTTCTTGGAAACAACAAAGCCCCCAGGTTCACCAAAATTTCATGTCTCTTTTAAGCAGGAAGCTACAAATAAATTTAGTTCAAGACTGAGAGGCATTGGCCATCCCACCTTCTCTTTTTCTTAGGTGAAGTGTCTAAGATTCAGAATATGAAATATCTGTCATAAGGTCACATATTTGTTTGAAGATCATTCTCAATAGTTCTTCAATCCTTGGATATCTTCTGAGCAAAGGCTTGTACAGTTTTATTCCAGATTATATTTTCAAGGACAGTTGCATAGCAAATAATCTGAGGACAGATAATGTAGTCCCCTGAGGCAGAGAACAGATCTGTTTCCTGACCAAGACAATGAAAGTAACATCACCCTCAGGGAAACACTTAGGCAGGTTTGCTAACAGTCCCTGTGTAATTTTTGGTTGCTCCCATCACAAACTTAAATAGTTTAAAACACACAAATTTATTAAGTTGGTGGTTTTGGAGGTTAGAAATCTGAAATGGATCTCACTGAGCTAAAATCAACACATCTGTAGTGCTTTCTTTCTGAAAGCTCTGGGGAGGGATTTGTTTCTTTGTCTTTTCTAGATCTTGGAGACTGGCCACATTCCTTGCCTTATGCCCCTCACCTTTGTTTTTCAAAGAAGGGAACTTCTCACATGGCATTATTCTGAGTCTGAGGACTCCACATTTAAGGGCACTTATGATTACTCTGAGACTATTTGGATAATCTATGAAATTTACCCTATCATAAGGTCAGCTGATAAGTTGGATTTTTGTTATTGTTGTTGTCTGTTTTCTATAGGGTTCCTCCACTTGCCAGAGAGAGAGAGAGAGAAAGTAAGCAATCACCCTTCAGAGAGATGGCCACATAGCAATCCCTACTCCTCTGCTGTCCTTGCAAGATTTTGAACACGCACACACATGGGCCTGGTGTGATTTTCAAGCCACCAGTTCTGGGACTTAAACCATGAAGATAGCTGTGTAGGATCCAGCCTCAACCTCCATGCTACCTGCTGGCCCCTAATTAATAATTTTAACCCCATATCAAATCTTAATTTTTCTTTAACATGTATGTGAGATGTCCCATGTTAGGATAATGAGGCCGTTACGCCATCTACCACACTCTCCATCATAACAGGTTTCCTCAGCTGTAAGAGAAACCACTCTCTGTAAAGGTGGCCATATGTGTCATATGGCCCTTGTTATGTCACCCTGTGGAAATTGGGATTCAGATAACTGGTGAAAAGATATTCTCTACTATGGATATTATTATAAGTAATAAGTCATCCTTCTGTCTCTGACCCGGGAGTCTTGTTTCTTCTTCCAGAATTCATGCTATTATGGCAGGCTAACTTGGTAGCTTTCAATTAAGGTAAACACTTAGACACTTAGCAGTTCTTGCTAGTATCTACTAACCATTAAACTGGAATATTTTTCAGGTCAGTGTTTGTATCTTGATTCCCAGAAAAATTAGAGAATCTTCTACAGGTAAAAAGAATGAACTACTAATAAAAAATTTTGAGAAGGACAGATGTGAAACAGGGAAAGGAAATAAAGATGTTATAGTGGAAACCTATTTTTTTCTAACTTGTATTTGAAAAATATATTAACTTAGAGTATATTACAATGCCTTAACAATGGAAAATTATTTAAGAAACCATTTTTAGGACTTTTAGAGACCCTGAAAGGTTCCAGAAACAAAGGACTGTGAGTAATGTTGAAAACTATTTACTCTTTGCTTTAGTATTTTTTTGAATTATTTATTTTAATTGTATTTATTATTAATAATATTATTTAATTTGTCATAAGGCATGTGAACTCATATGAGAGAGAGAAGCAAGCCACCAAGTCTGGGACTCAAACCATGGCCAACCATATGGGAATCCAACACCTTACCACCAAGCGAACCTGCTGCCTTGATAGACTTTATTTTTAATTAAACAATACATCATGCTTAAATCCATTTATGGCAAGTATGTAGAATCACCAGATATAATTCCCCAGAACTCCAATAGCTACCTTAAAAATAAATAGTATCAGCTGATTAAATCATGATAATTCTAACATGTAATGATCCAGTACCTTCAGCTTCAAAATCTGCCATGTGTTACTAAGTATCTTTAGGTTCATAGTTAAATAAATATCAGTCATTCATACCTATTAAATGCAAACTATAACAATTTGTTTCTTTTTTGGTGCATTAAATTTCGTCAAGTTTATGGCACTGCTCCTTACCCTAGAAACCTGCAGCATCGAATATTAATTCCTGATTTTTCCAAATTCCAACTCTACTACTTCTGTGCCTCTTGAAACTAACCTTACAACCTTCTCCCTGGCTGTAAAATTTTTTGTCCTGTATCTTTATTACCTCTGCTAAAAATACTTAGTCCCAACAAAACTATCTTGTTGGTGTTTTTCACAGGTACCTAAATATCCAAGTGATTTGGAAAGAGAAATAGAAATGTGTGTGAATTTTCTTTTTTGTTCACTTAATTTGTCATTTGGCAATTGAGGAATTAACATAACCAAAATAACCCAGATGCTTCTTTCGTACTCATAAGAAGTTAACATTATTTTCTATCAATCAGAATTTTGTTTTTGAATCATTGTTGTTGGAAATGAAATATATTAAACAGATTTTAGTGTCAGCATTGTAACACTAAGACATTCTGTGAAGCCTGCAAGCAGCCAAAACCCTCATTATTAAAATTCATTAACTTAAACCCTAGGAGATGATACTGACTAGCCAAGATTCATGGAAAACTGACACTTTATTTCTTTTTTATTCAATTTTTTAAAACAAATTAAAATGTGCTATTAAGAATTCTGCAGGAAAAATGTTGACTTCCTTTTTATGTAAAATCCTTGGCTAATGTTCTCCATTTTTCAATGGAAGGATATGAATACGAATACACTAGTGATGCAACTTCAATTTGTTTTTCATTCCAGTGCTGAAGTTTATGTTCTCCTCGCTTTCAATAACATAAAACGATAGATCATTATTATATTATATATTAGATATCATGAGTCATTGAATAAAATAACTTGGTTAGTAATATTAATCTATGAATTAATGGTCTTGTCATAGGTGCTGCTCTGTTTTCATAAAATCTGCATTTTTACCTAATGATTACTCCACTATCTCCCTTTTAAAATATATATCCTATATTAAAGAGGAGAGGAAAACTACTGCCTTGTTTTGCAATTAATATATACTAATACATACTAGATGGTCAATTCCTATGTATGAGTAAATGAGTTAAATGATAAAGAGATGCCTGCCTTCTGAAACATATTATTTTTTAAATAATTTACATTTCTTCTAAGGAATTACCTGTGAATACACATTTTCTTTCCTCCTATCACTATTCACTATTTTCTATTTTCAGGAAAAAAAAAAAAAACTAAGGAAAACCACAAAGTTTAAAAATAACAGATCAACCTAAGTTTCTATGTGATTCAAAGGTATCCAGTCATCTGATCTGTATATATTCTCTGCTGTTTCAACTGTATAATTATTGTTGTAATCAAGTCTTCTCTGAGCCCTCAGAAAAATGGTAACTCAAAACGCACACCAATTTTAATAGTGTACACAGGCTGCTACCTAATGCCTTTGCCACTTTTCATTCTAAGTCATCACAGTGTACACTAGGCAGAGCTGAAATTACAAACCATTCAACATCTAAACATATTAGGGATCTTCAAATCATTCATGGAAATGCTTATGTACTTAGGAACTGTGCATGGATTTCAAAAACATTTTTGCACCAAAATAAAGTTGTACTATGACTTGACTTGTTATTAGTTAAACGTACATGTGGCGGAGACCAAAGGGAGCACAAATTTACTTGCTTGACAATATATTCTAGTTCCAAAAAAAAAAAAAAAAAGACAAGACAGGTTACAGGAAATTAAATATAAATAAATGTTGATAAATCATACAGTTAGAAAATTTAAAACTTAATAAATTGTCTCTTTAATAGGGAAATGAATATAATTTTATTCCAGAATGTTTTTTAAGGTGTCTTCACTTATCAGCATTATTTGCTTAAAATAATCTATGCTGGGGCCAGCAAGTGGTATAGTGCTGGACTCCCATGTGGCTGATGATAGTTCAAGTCCTAGACCTGGTGGTTGGAAAAACATCCCAGGAGGATAACGAAGGAAAAGGGACTGCAGCATGACCATCACCCCGGGGGTCTGATTTCTCACTTTGCCTCTCATTGTCTCTCTCCTTTTGGTAAGTATATATGCCCTCTGGCAAAAAAAAAAAAAGAAAAAGAAAACTTAAAAAAAAAAGTATGCTAGTATTTTGTGAATCATGCCTAGGACTGTGAAGAACTGTAAGATATGTATGCCAATCTTGGCCTTGACCAACCTTTTTCAATTTTCATAAAGCTAGCTTCTAGGCTTCTGTCAATCAAGGCATTTTGAGCTCTTACACCTTAATAAAGAAAGGTGGGCTAACAAATTATATTTCTCTGGAAAACAAGGGAGGAATGGAAAATTAATTATTTATGAAAAGAGCATGCTTTTTCATTACCTAAAATTTGACATATATCTGACCCATTACACAGAACATGTAGAATCAACATTATTCCCATTCATTTATAATGCAATGACTACACAATGGTGTGTTTTTCTTTACCAACACTTAGAGTTTTCTATTGTTTTTATGTCTCTCATTTTCCTTGTCTTTCTCTTTCCTGCTCTTTTTCTCTCTCCTTTTATTTATTTACCTGTAGTAAAAGGTGTGCTAGCAAAGAGTTCTCTACTCTTGCTTATCTGAAAATGTCTTTATTCTGCTCTCAATTTTGAAGATTAATTTTGCAGAATATGTCTGGGTTGATATTATTTTTTCTTTTGAGCACTTTAAATGTATCATTCCATTGTTTTCATACCTCCATTGTTTCTGATGCTCTCTCAGTCATTATTCATATCTTACTCCTCTTTTTAGAATGTGCAATTTTTTTCTAAACATTTACTGGACTTGTATATTCCACCAATTTTGAAAAATGTTTGACACTGTTCATCTAAACATATTTTTCTGTCAGTTCTTCTTAAAAAAATACACATATTTTTAGAAGTGTTTGTAGATTTATAATAGTGTCAAGCAGTAAATATGGGGATTTCCCATCTACTCTGTCCCCACACATGCATAGCCTCCTGCCTCCATTATCAATATGCCCCACCAGAGTATGATATGTCTGCATATAGTTTATATTAAGGTTCGCTCCTAGTTTCATATGTTCTATGGGTTTTGGAAAAATGTTATAATGACATGTGTCCACTCTTACCATAGTATACAGAATCATTTTTCTGCCTTACGAATTCTCTGTGCTCCACCTATGCATCCCTCTCCCTGCCCTCAACCCTGCAGACTACAAATACCATAGGTTTGCCTCTTCTAGACTATCATATAGACATAGTTATAAAGTCAGGAGCTTCAGATTGGCTTCTTCTACTCAGTAAATGTATTTTTAAGTTTTCTGCATGCCTTTTAGTGGTTTGATAGCTGATAGCTCATTACTATTTAGCACTGAATAGTACTCTGTTGTCTGACTCTACCACAGTTTCTGTATTCATTCTATTGGTTGTTTCTATAAGGTCTTCCTTAGAAGTGGCAGATTTGATTCACTACATTAATTATTGGGTAGTGAATTATTTCTCCTCCAAATACCCCAATCTAAATAAGCATTGTTTTGTTTTCATTATTTCATATCAATTATTATTCTGTGAAAAGAAGTGGGGAGATCTGTTTGCAATTCAGCTATACAAGAGCTTCCCTTGAGACAACAACCATTATACTGCATCTTTAACCAGAATTTTTTTTTAACCCTTCCTGCCAATTTCTGCATTCTGATTAATAAAGAGCACATACAACGGGTGAGGCTAATAGAATGAATATATGTTACCACATTACCAATGATATTCTAAAGTGAAAAGGTTGTTTTCTGCTGTGGATTCATAGCAGTAAACACTAAAATGTAGCACCATATTTTGTTGCCTCTGCCACAATTTGTGCTCAAGTTCAAGTTTTATTCACCATGTATTGGCAACATTACTGCATATTTTAACCCAACTGGAAAAAAAATGCAAGCTCACTGTAGTTATTATTATTATTAAAACTTTTTTTTTGAGAGAGAGATTTTTGCTTTAGGGCTCATGCACTCACCAGAGTGACATAGAGATATAAAGTGAGAAGTCAACCGCCCCTCCCCCCAAAGGGGGATGGCCATGCCGTTATCCCTTCTCCTCCATTCTCCCCTTGGGACTTTGGGCACACATCCACACATGCCAGGTATGAGTTCTAAGCCACCAGGCCCAAGACTTGAATTACAGTCAACTATATGAATGTCCAGTGACGTAACTATTATGTCATCTGCTGGTCCCAAAACTTTTCGGTCTTACTGGCCCTCTTCAAGGTTTTGTATGTCCACAGAAGTTCATAAATCATACTGAGAATACTATTGAAGTCTAAAGTGCTAAATTAGTCCTACTCCCAAATCTTGATTCATGTAGAGTATCAACTGAAACCCATCCAATCCTCCATGTTGGACCTCTTCTACCTGCCGGTATCATGCAACTTCCAGAATCTCCATTCAACTCACAGCTCCCTAAAAGCCACATCTTCCCATAAACTTGTGCATTTTACATAGCTAGTCAAAAATGTAAGACTGCTTCATAGAAATTTATGAAGCATCTCTCTGTGATGCTCCTTTCTCTCTCTTAGTCTTCTCTGCAAACTTTAGCCTCCTCAGCTGCACTAACTTTTGAAGTGAGAAGCCAGGGTTCTCACTTCAGATTCTACCTATCTACAAGATTGCTTGACGCCCTCCTAATGGGATTCTTCTCTCTCAGAGATCAGAGTCCTATGCAGCCTGTTATTCAGTACCTACAGACAGTGGTTATCTCAAAGATTTTGTCCATTTTTATATTGGGTGGTGGTGGGAAGGCTATTCTAATATCTACTGCTCCATCAAAACCTTCTTATTCTTTTAGATAACTCAAAAATTACACATATTGGGCCAGGAGGTGATGTAGAGG
Organism: Tupaia belangeri chinensis; assembly: GCF_000334495.1. NCBI lineage: Eukaryota > Metazoa > Chordata > Mammalia > Scandentia > Tupaiidae > Tupaia > Tupaia belangeri. The sequence goes on from NW_006203784.1 coordinate 302,882, forward strand.
TTAAGGCAGCTGGATTGTACATGGCTGATCATGCAGTCTGAGTCCTGGACCTAGCAGCTTGAAAGTCATGCTGGGAGCATAAGCATGCATGCCCCCAAATCACAAGAGGTGATTGGAGAAGGAACTGTGGTGTGGTCATCTCTCTGGTGGTGATTTCTCACTCTCTCTCTCTGCCTGTCTCTCTCCAGTGAGTACATGTAGAAAAAACAAAATCCACAACAAAAACCCCTATACAGATCTATAGTAATTAACCATTATGCTTTATAGTAGCTTCTAGTGTAATTTTTTATGTAAATCTTACTATTCTTAATCAAAATGAATTTAATTTTTTTTGTTTCAATGTACACACAAGCCAGATGGACAGTGGTGTAGTAATAATTGTGACACTTTGTGAGTCTGAGTCGCATGGGAAAATTCAAGGTTTGTGTTCAGAGACTTCCCTGAGTGCATACGCGTCCATGGTCTAGGGTTGACCAAAGCTGGGGAAAGACCATGGCATCAAGGCCCTTTGGGGGTGCTGTTTCTCTCTTCTTCTCTCTGTCTCTCTTACCTATGGAAGAAATAAATAAACTTAAATATTCCCACACATGCATACTAGTTGACTATATGATTTAGAAGGATTTAAGTCTACCAAATGCATTTTCTTCATATAATGATATTGCAGGGCTTACTAACACACTAGTATTCCTTATTGAAAAAGCGTAATTATATATAAATGCAATTTTCAAGGAAAAAAATATCTGAGTGTGCTGATATTATCTACATTCTCTATCTTACTAGATGATTCTGATGTGAAGAGTTCATGGACCTTTTCATCCACATGTAGACATTTTTCTTTTTGGTCAGTCAGTTACACAGATCATCGGGTTGGCCTGACTTCCAGTAGTTTCTAATCTATAATGTTCAGGCTTGGGACTCCATTATAAAATGTCTACACTGCATTGAAACTTCTGTGGGGCTGCAATATCAATGCACCATCATACTCTTATAATTTTTGCCATACATATCATTTGAATTCCAGGAAAGAGATTTTTTAAATGGAGTGATACAGGACTTAAAAATGTACATATATCTTAAAAAGTTCATAATCCTAAAGCCATAAAATATATCAAGGTCATCCAGCACAGTCCCAATTCCAGTAATGCATCTTATTAAATTAAAAGAGACAAGTTGAAACACAACATGAGCATTGGCATTTTCTGGCATTTAGGTTCCATATGTAATTCACACAGTTTAGAAGGAAATTCTAGAAGCTTCTGTATAATGACAAAGACAAAAAGAGTAAAAGGTCCATATATTTTTCTGATACATAAATATATGTGTGGATAGCATCCCTAAAGTTTTCATCAACATGTCAAAAATTTTACTAACATGGATTTTTATTTTGCTTTCTGTGTCCCTATGCCTCCGTGACATTTTGGTAGTTTTTAGGTCATTAATGAAAGAGACTTTGTTTTTAAAGCACTTGACTATTTTAGAAAGCAATGTGAGAAAAAGGAGGATAAATGTCTTTAACGGGTATTTGGGGATTACCTGACATTTTGTACTTACATTCATTCCTGAATTTAAAGTGTTCCTCCTTCTCTCAATTAGTACGAGATACAGAGTCCTGTTCCTCTTTTCACAAGAGCTGAAGATTTCCTCATTAGTTAATAATTAAAGATATTTGAAGCTATTCAGTTAAAACATTTTTCATTCTTGATTTTCTGTGGGTGCCTTTTTTCCAAAAAACTAAGTATTAGATTTGAATTTGAAAAAAGGCGTAAGCAAAACACAGAATGCTTAAGAATATAAATCTTAAAATTCAGCTAATAATAATGCATGTTATATGGATACATTTCCTCCTCCTTTATTTATCGCCAGAGGGCACAAGTCCTTGCCAGATGAAGGGAGGGAAGGGAGGAGGGGAGAGGGAGGGAGGGAGGGAGGGAGAGAGGGAGAACCCCTAATAGGGTATGGTGAAACCACAATCCTTCTTCTATTCCTATCCTCCATTCCTAGCTCTTGTCAAGATTTTAGGCATGCATGTACACATACCCAGTGTTGTTTTTTGTTTCAAGCCACTAGGTGGGATTTGAACTGTAGCTGGCCTGGCAGAATCCAATTTACTATGTACAGGGCTTAACCAAAATTGTATGGGACTGGCCCAATATATGTGTGTATTCCCTATTATACCTATATTACATTATACAGTATTTTACATCAGTAGCTTCAACTTACAGTTGAACACAAATGTTAAGGCAATTTTTAATGAAGGCAGAAGCAGAATTCACTCATGTGAAATTACCAGCAGCAGATTACTCCTACTTAACAAATGCCAAAATACTATGGGCAACATCTTTAGAATAAAGAAACATAACCAAGACACAATGCAGAGTTGGTTTTTCTTTCACAAGAAAACAAGTGAATCCTGCTGGCTCTTGAAATGCTGTGAGAGAGAATGACAACTGGATAGGTACCCGGCACTTGTGCTCATCCAAGTTACATGATCATAACAGGACAGAAGCCGTGCTGCTCATTAGCCCATTGCAACCCATTACTATAAATCCAGCCCCCGTGGCACATCACTTCCTGTGCTAACAATGATAACACAACAAGCTGGAAATTCTTCCAAACTACGGACTGATAGCACAAATTACTCAGCAAAAGAGAAAGCCTTCAGCAGCTTCAGAAGTGCTTGCTACATAAGAATGATTAAGTAATTCTGTACAAAACCACAAATCACAATAATGAATCAGATGAAAATCTCCAATAAGACACTTAAATGCACCAGCTGGCTTCCATCACACAGCAATGTTACAATGTAAAATGATGACATTATAAACAGCATGCTGGCAGCTTCAGCAGACTCTGTCCCAAGTTAGCGGCCTGTTTTGACAAGCACATCAAAAAGAAAAACTGACAAATCAAAAGAACATCACCCACTTTTTAACACTCCCCAAGAGGGGGACAAACAACAAAAACAATCATTTTCACATCAGTAGCACTAAAGATGATAGAACGTATTAAATAAAAAGTTCTAGCCCTGCCATTGTGGCACAGCAGTAACATGATGCTCCAAGCTGCTGAAGCCACACGAAAGGTCAGGGTTCGGTTCTCAGGTCAACTTGTAGGGTCTGACATATACAAGCTCCCTGTGATCCTGGCTGGCTGAGAAAGGATGTGGGGAAAATACAGGATGTAAGGAGGTAAGACCTGCTGATGGTGCTTATTATTCTTTCTTTCTCTGTATCCTTCACATGAAATAAACGAGTTTTTTTTTAAAAAGTTCCATAATCTTATGTATGCCAAAAAATTTTAAAAACCTATTTAATATATTAATACATGCTTAATTTGCACTGGTTATGTTGAGACATTGTTTCAAAGTATTTTGAAATAGGTACATGTGGCTTTCAATTTTTATCTTGTTGATCAATAATAGAGCTAATTATAATTGTAGCAATACAATAAACTGCATGAAATTCTTCAAAATATATGATGATATGTAGAGTAGTTTTGACAGTATATAAAAAGTGTAACATATTCATCACTGAATCAAATTACAATTGATTTCAGTCACAAGGAAAATAATTCAGTAGTTTGAGTAAACTCTGCCTTAAATATCATGTTTTTCTTAAACAATGTCATAGGTATTGTCTACATATAAGCTATTGTTTCCATGATACAATATTCATAATTACTAAACAGTGTCTTCAAAACATAGTCAACATTGCTGCGGGGTGGAGTAAAGAACCCGTTAATGTGGGGAGGTGAGGGATGTGAGGGAGCATCTTTTAGCTAAGCAGAAAGCAATGACTTATTTCAGTACAGAGTGACATTGGAACAAGATGAGGTTTCTCTATTAAATTCTTAAATTCTTAAACATGGGGCCAAGGAGATGGTGTAGTAGTTAAGGCACTGGACTCCCAGGTGGTCAACCACAGTTCAAGTTCCAGACCCAGTTGCTTCAAATTGAAATTGGGTGCATGTGCACGTGTGCCCAAAATCCTGAGAGAAGAAGGGATTGTAGCTGGACATCCCCCTTGGCGGCGGGGGGGTGATTTCCCACTTTCCATCTCTCTGGTGAGCAGACATGCCCTATAGCAAAAAATCTCTCAAAAAATGCTTAAACATCATCAAATAACTTAATCATTAGAAATATAATTAGTATACAATGAGGGAAATAGTTGGCCACTGAGTCCAAATGAAACACAAACATGCTCTATGTACACTATCGTGAGATGTGAGTAGTTTGTTCACCAGCTGATTTCATTACCATGGAAAAAGATGGATTTAAGACTGAAAAAGGAGGGAACCAGCAGTTAGCGTAATGGCTATGTCGCTGGACTCCCACGTAGTCGACCGCGGTTCGCGTCCCGGACCCGGTGGCTTAGAACTCACGCCGGGCACGTGTGCGTGCGTGCCCAAGATCCCGAGAGGAGAATGAAGGAGAAGGGATTGCAGTGTGACCATCCTCCCTGGGGGGTGATTTCTCGCTTTCTGTCTCTATGTCTCTCTCTGTCTGTCTGGCGAGCGCACGCGCCCTATAGCAAAAATCTCTCCAAAAAAAAAAAAAAAAGACTGAAAAAGGACAATTAAAATGAAAATGCAGATTATCTCTAAATTTTGAACTTTTATCAAGGAAAATGATAACATAGGCTGATAACATAGGCCTTTGGAATACATAAATGTACACATGAAAGATAACTCTATTTATGGAAATAATTTGAGTATAATAACGAAATGTGTCTGATGAATGAATATTGCATATCTGCATATCCAAATTTAGCAGGTTTTTTTAAGTCTATTTATGTCTTCCATGATAGAGAGATAGAGACAGAGAGAGAGAGACAGAAAGAAAGAGGCACTCCTACAGGGTTCATAATGTTGTGATCTACTGCTAGTCTCAGCAGGCCACGCCACACAGGCTTACATGTGTGTCCCACAGACTCACAGGGGTTCTAGGACACGAACCCCAGCCTTTCTCCCAGAAGATCCGATTACAGTACCATGGAGCAACTACCTTGCCCTATAATAATTCTTTAAAATATGAAACTACTGTCTATGAAGTATTCACAGGGGGGCTGACAGGAGGCATGGTGGTTAATGTATCAGACTCCCACATTGCCAACCACAGTTAAGAGTCCTGTACCTAGCAACTTACCTTCTCATTTTCCCTCTCTTTCTCTCTGATAAATGCATGTGCCCTCCACCAAAATTTCAAAATAAAAATAATAATAAAATTAAATAAATGATTCTTCGATTTTTTTTTTTTTTTGGAGAGCTTTTTGCTTTTTTTGCTATAGGGCGTGTGCACTCACCAGAAAGACAGAGAGAGACAGAGAGATAGAAAGCAATCACCCACCAGCTTGGATGGCCACACTGCAATCCCTTCTCCTCCATTCTCCTCTCGGGATCTTGGGCACGCATGCAACACGTGCCCAGTGTGAGTTTAAGTCACCAGGTCCAGAACTCGAACCACGGTCGGCTACATGGGAAGTTCAGCGACATAGCCATTAGGCTAACTGCTGGTCCCAATGATTTTTCAACTTTAAAAAAAGAAGTATTCATAGTTAAAGACTAAATTGAAAATTAATATCAATTGCATATTCAACCAGCTTTTCTTTTTCAGGAGGTAAATCTGAAAAAAATTTTTTTTAATATTCCCATCAACACTTTGGCAATCCTTTAACAAAAGTTTTAAAAGGGTGAGATTATTGTGATTAAACAATTATTATTTTCTAATTGCTCATACAAAATCCATTGACAGTAGTAGTGAAATATCTTACTTTTTAGTCATAGAGTTTGTTTTGTTTCGTTTTGCAGTTTTTGCCATAGGGCATGTGCATTAGTTGGAGAGACAAAGGGAGATAGTGAAAAGGAAAATGAGTAATCACTCCCTGCGGCAGATGGTCATGCTATAATCCCTCTTCCTCTACTCTCGTCTTGGGTTTTTGGGCACACACGCACACATGACCGACATGATTTTCAAGCACCAGATCCAGGACTCAAACCACAGTCATCAAGTTTTTCAGTGTACCTAGATTGTAGAATCTGGCATTTGGGGCAGATTCTGAGGATGTATTTCTAGGTCTTTAAATTTATTAAAGGTAAAACAGCAATAATACTTCATGCAATTGACAAATACATGTGAAATAAGTTTAAAATCAAATTATCCATTTCCTTGTATTATTTCAGTAATAATTGTAACACTTTCACAAACTAATCTTCAGAGCTATTTACATCATCTAATAATAATTCACTGTATGTCTACTATTTCTTTTTCTTAACAAAAATCCTCCAAAAATTTTTTATACACATTTTCTATCATCTCTCTCCTGTGAAGCTTTCTTGAACCCTCAGCACACCAAAACCACTCTTGTCATGTTTACGAATGATTTTCACATTACTAAAAGCCAAATGGTAACTTAGTCCTCAATTGGACTTTTCAATAGTATTTGATACAATTCCGTACTCCCTACTCGTTAGGACATTTACTCAGTTGACTTCCATCACACCACAGTGTGTGGCTTTCAATCTGCTCAAGAGGCTGCTTCATTCCAGAATACTTTATTTTGTATTCTATTTTGTCCCTACCTGTTAATCTTAGACCGTCCCCCTGCTCAATTGAAACTATTTTCTTGTATGCAGACCGTATTATCATTCATTTACATAGCTATGTGAATATCTGTATTATAAACTGCCATAACTGCCATGCTATACCTCTATATAAAATGCTATCTCATGTTTAAATGCATAGAGATCTCAATCTTAATATTTCCCAAAATGAGCTTCTATTCTTCTACTCACCACCATGTACAACCATTTCCAGCCTCGAAAATAAAAGATGAAAAGAAAAACCAATCGACCACAGGACTATCCCTACTACTTTCTTCCTATCCACTTATTGGCAATTTTGTCCTTTCAGTTGCTCAAACCAAATTTTTGACGATTAGTCAGCAAACTTTATTGGCTTTACAATATGAATATTTCCAGAGCTCAATCCCTTTTCACACTGCTATCACTCCGGCCTAAACCGTTATCATCTTCTCCCTGCTGGATCCAGCGATTGGTTTCAGTCTTGCCTGTGGCCATTCCAGTCCAGTCTCAACACAGCTCCGGAGTTTATGCAGGGCTTAAATCTGTTCATGACTTTGAATATTGCTGATCCTCAAATGCATTCCTTCCTACAACCAACTTAGAACTTGATATTTAGATTCTGACCCACGTGACTCAACCTTCCACTGTCTTTTGGGCCCTACTTTCTATGCAGGCACCCCCCCCCTCTGCCTCCTACTCTAATTACATTCACAAAATCTTCTCATTAACCCTATCAACACACTTAGCCTCCATCTTTATCTTTCTCTAAAAAACTAAGTTTCTGTATCTCTGGTGTTTAGAAAAACACACAACAAAAAAGTTACTCAATAAATATTACCTGATAAAACAGATGAACTGGTATTACGATTTCTAGTTTAGATAATTCAGCCTAGTCACTGCATTCTAAATGGTTTCAACACTTGCTTTACTGTCACCACACTTGTGGTTTTTGGAAAGCTAATATTTTTTAAAGATTTTACAGATATATATATATGGTTTCATTTCAATATATCCTTTCATTTCTATAAAAAATTGACATTAAACTATTAAAAAAATTTGACAATTTTTTTGAGAGGAAACTGAGATTTGGGAGAATAGAGCAATGCACTCAGGTTTACATATTTAACAAGATGTCAAAAATTTGAAACAAAGTCTTATTTTAAAAATCAATTTTTGGGGCCAGCAGGTGGCACAGTGGCTAAGGCACAGGACTCCGACATGGGTGATTACAGTTTGAGTCCAGGACCTAGTGGCTTGAAACTCACATTGGGTGCGTGCGTGCGTGTGTGTGTGTGTGTGTGTGTGTGTGTGTTCCCAAAATCCTGAGAGGAGAATGGAGTAGAAGGGACTGCAGCACGTCTATCCTCCACAGGAGGCGATTTCTAACTTTCTGTCTCTGTCTCTTTGATGAATGAGACATGGGTGATTACAGTTTGAGTCCAGGACCTAGTGGCTTGAAACTCACATTGGGTGCGTGCGTGCGTGTGTGTGTGTGTGTGTGTGTGTGTGTGTTCCCAAAATCCTGAGAGGAGAATGGAGTAGAAGGGACTGCAGCACGTCTATCCTCCACAGGAGGCGATTTCTAACTTTCTGTCTCTGTCTCTTTGATGAATGAACATGTCCTATAGCAAAAGTCACTCAAAACAAAACAAAACAAAACAAAATACAACTCATTTTATATTCACAATACCACAAGGGGTCTATAACATATATGTAATTAAGTGTGGACTAATATTTTGATTTTCTGACATAACTCAGAATATTATATCATTTATTAAATGTCTTTTCTGCATTATTAGATTTTGAATCTTTTCATAAATGTGTTGCTTTTCGTAGAAGTATACAAGGCAGGCATTGATTAATTTATTATTATTTAGGTTTTTGCAATACAGTGCATACCAGAGAGAGATACAGAGAGAGAGAGAAAGAGGAAGTAAGAAATGTTCTCCACAGAGAAATGACAAATCACATCACAATCTGTTCTCCTCCATGTTCCTCTCATGATTTTGGGCACACAGGCACAGAGCATGATTTTCAAGTGGCCAGATCTGGGACTTGAACCACCATCAGCTATATAGAAATCCAGTGCCTTAACCACCACACCACCTGCTGGTCTGATTAACTTATTTTTAAAGGTCTTATTTTACATGGAGTCTGTGATATTAACTCTATTTACTGAATCTCAGTTATGAAAATGTAGAGAGAATAATCAAGACCAAACATGTATAAGAAGTTGTAAATCTTAAAAAGAATACATAAATTATTAAGATTATTCTTTTTTTTTTTTTTTTGGAGAGGTTTTTGCTATAGGGCACGTGTGCTTCCCAGACAGACAGAAAGAAACAGAGAGATAGAAAGCGAGAAGTCACTCCCTAGGAGGGATGGCCACGTCGCAATCCTTTCTCCTCCATTCTCCTCCCTGGATCTTGGGCACGCACGCACACGCGCCCGGCGTGAGTTTAAGCCACCAGGTCCGGGACTCGAACCACGGTCGACTATGTGGGAGTCCAGCAACATAGCCATTACACTAACTGCTGGTCCCAAGATTATTCTTAAATAGGAAAGAAAGTACTATTTGTAAAAGCTCATAGCATTCTATGATAATAATGCAGCTGTTTTTTTGACAATATTTAAAATGACTTTCACTATAGAGATTCCAGCGATGTTTTTGTCTATTCCTTTCTACAGTGATATGTACTATGGATTGATGATGTACGCTCGCCTTTTCAATTTCAGAATATATATTTCCAAGGATATTTGGAGGGTTTTGGAATCAGATAAGTCTGAATGAACATTCTAGACTAAGTCATTTAAATCTAATGCTTCTTAAGTGATTGTTCCATTGATAGTGAAGCCAGAATCTGATAGTCACTAACTTTTCTTCCATTAGTTGGGAAGGCTGCCAAGGCTCTACTCTTAAGAAGAAGGATGCAAAGCAGATTGGAATCAGTATAGCATTACATCAATTTTCTCTCTCTTGGCAAAACTACAAATGCATATACACAAAGATTTTAGATTCTTATTAGTAACACAAGCTTTTGATTGAAGTTTAGTCATGATTCAAAGTTATTGCTACAAAGTCTATCTAAAAGTGGAGACTGACTCTTTTGAAGCAAAGGCGGAGTCTTCTGTTACACAGGAAGCAGACATTGATTCAGAGTTTCTGATTTAGTCCAGCACGTATATACTAAGGATGCTTTCACTGATACTGGGCCAAGAACTATATTAGTAATATTAGGTGTGGCAATCTCACAAGATTGTTGGGCTCCTATTCTCTAAATGTCCTCTGCAATTTCTGCTTCCTTTTGCCGTTTATTTATTTATTTATTGTTAAGTGGAAGGATTCTGGGACCTATCTCAACTTAGGAGCCTTGCCTAAGACTGAGAATTGGAAATAGCAAGCAAAGTTCAGTCCAAGTAGGGAACATTGATAATGGACTATAGTCAAACAAGGCCTTGTGAGTCAAACAGGGAGAGATTTAAAAAAAAAAAAATTGAACAAGACTTGGTATTGTGAACATAGGAGCTAAGCTGTTAGAATAAACTTTTAAGGTTAGAACTGGATAAAAACAAAGGACTTTATTTCATGGTCAGTTTTTGGGTTAGAGTCCCTTTATTAAAGGACCCTAATAAAGAGCTACATGTGCAATATAGCTATGGAAGAGAACAACAAAGAAGAGAAGAAGGAAGAGGGAAGGTGGGCAGCTCTGTTTACTAAGAATGATCTCAGAATTCCTTATTTATTTATTTATAGAAAAATTATTGTATTTAACTTTATTTATTTATTTATGTAGTTTAATCTACTGAATGAGAGAGAGAGAGAGGAAAAGTGAGCAAGCAAGCTGCCAGGACTGGGGTTTCAACTGTGGTCAGCCATGTGGGAGTCTGGCGCCTTTAACCACCATGCCACCAGTTAGCCCCTTGAAATTCCTTATTGAGTAAACATATATCACATACACACACACACACAGCAAAATCAATGAAAAAATTAAAAGGAAATACATAAACTAATAAGTTACCTCTGTTGGCATATGAATAAAATCTGGAAATATTCAAATAACATTAGAAAACACTGTTTACTTCTACGAGAGGAAACTGGATGGTGTGGGAAAGGCTGAGAGGAAGATTTTTCCCTATATGTATGTTGGCCTATTTTGAATCTTGAAAAATGTGGATGAATTATTATTCAATTAATAGTAAAAACAACAATAATAATGCTGTTTTTAAAATATTTCCTGTGCACTAGGAACAGGTGACCTAGTTTAATGGCCTATAGAACATAGAAAGTATATGAACCTTAAATCCCTGGCATGACTTAAAATGTACAAATTCACATATATATGCATACTGTTTCTTCTTTACTTCTGCTAAGACGGATAAAGGGCCTCTCTTTCTACCTAATATAACCCCTTCACAGACACACATTTCCACGCAGGCTCTCTCACTTCTCTCTCAAAGACTTTGATTGTCTCTCTCCTACACAACTCTTACCTGCTTTACCATATTCTCTATCAATATCAAACCATCTCTGGTGGTGAGCTCCATCCTACAATAAAATATTATGAGAGCACCCTAGTTTTTAATGGGACATTTCCATTGTTTTATCCCTGAAACATAATTTTCAATTTCCTATTTTCCCTTCACTCCCACATCTATTCTTCTCTGAATAGCAATCCCAACTTGTCAAATGCAATAGTTGCATTCTTGTAATTAACTCACTCAACTTCTCTGCAGAATGGACATAGTCAACAATTCCTTTCATCTTATAATTTTTCTCCTGTCTCCTGTCATACCAAGAACTCCAGATTTTCTTTCTGCATTAGTTGATCTTTCCTAGTTGTTGTTGTTTTTGTTTTGTTTTGTTTTGTTTTTTGTTGTTGTTGTTGTTGTAGGATCTTCCTCAATGCCTACCTGTAAATAGTAGTTTTCCAAGGATATATTCTCTTCTCTTCTTTGTCTTAAGTCTCTCCTTAAATATCCTCATCTAGTTCTAGGAGTTTTAGCATCATTCATATGTTTAAATCTATCTGTAGATGAAATTCTCCTCCCCTTTCTTTCACATGTCTACTGGATATCTCATGGGCCTTGTAAACTAAACAGGATTGCAGCCATCCCTTCTCCTCCATTCTCTTTTCACACATGCTTGGTGTATATTTTTAAGTCGCTATGTATGGATCTCAAGCTACACAGTAGACCATGTAGGATCCAGTTACCTTAATTCATATCACCTGTTGGCCCCAAAAGACCATTTTAACAATGATTCCATTCTTTCTCAATTTCTGCTTTTGTCTACTTGGCTCAGTTCCAATACATGGTATAGCATACAACTTGATAAAACTAAAATATAACCTTATTTTTTTCAAAAATACTTAAAGTTACATCTCATTGAATTAGTATTGGCTGAATGTCCAGACCATAATATATTTTATTATTAATTTGGATTTTCTACAGTAACTGTTACCAGGTCTTACATACAGTAGGTGCTTAATAAATAGTGGGCTGGAAATGTTTTTTACCCATTTACTTGAGTAGAATAAAGCAAGCAAGTAGAAAAGACCATGTATTGCAGAGATATTTATAGTACAGTGAATTTCTCTCATAAAAATTGCAGAAAACCTAAGAAATAGTATCTCCTTTCAGCAATATGCTAATAATTCTTTAGAAAATTATGTTTAAAAAGAATAATTGAAATGAGCTGAAACAGCTGTATCTCCAACTAGACAATGACACTTTTTATAAATCTAATACCATAAATTCAATTCAGTTTTTTTTTCAGTTACACAATCATATTTGTTCATGTTTTTCTCAATAATTTATTCATCTTCTTCCTGATAATTTACTAGATTAAAGAACAAGGTTCATTGGAAGATTAAACTTTTAAAACAACACACAGCACTTTTCAGTAGATGCAGATAACGAAGATGGTCTCAAAACAATGCATCTACTCCATGTTATGTAATGCACCCTATGGGTTACTACAATTTTTAAATAAAATGAATTATTTTAATCATCCTTTGATAGCACTATTCTTCCAACTCTAGAAAATAATTCTAAGACAAACCCAAATGTATAATTTGATAAACTATATGGTTTCATCTCAATGTAAGTTGCCTTCCCTCCTTCCTGCAGTTGAACAATTTAATTGAATTATGAACTGGTCAAACATACTTTTGAATTTATAAGTATAAATACATAGTATTATCTTAGATCTATTATAGAAAATTTATTTTCTATTTGTTGCTATCCTCCTTGTTTTTGAAAAAATCTTAGTATAAGAATTAACAGGATAGATGTTACAGAGATAGATTTAGCTCAGTATGAAGGAAAATATTCTGGTTTTCTCAGTTGCAAAAACTGGATAATCAAGGATGATGTATGAAAGTTTATTCTCAAAGTGCGCTGAAGGTTTGACCGATACATAGGATCATTTTCTCCTCCAAGATGTAGATGATTCATGGTTTCTTTTTGCCTCTTAAGAGTAATGTTATCTTTTCTATGTGATTAAGGATAGATCATGAAGTGCACATAATAATATCCTTGAGAAACTTTCACTGAAAAATTAATGTTTGGGTCCAGCCTGTGGAAGGGTGGTTACTCGCATGGCTGGATCCCACATAACCAACTGTACAGTTGAAATCCTAGACTTGGTGGCCTGAAAAACATGCCAAACTCATGTACCCAAATCCTGAAAAGAGGGAGAGATGGAGAAAAAGGGATTGTGGCATGACCATTCTCCATGTGTGGTGCTTTTCACTATGTCTCCTCTTGCAAAATCTCTCTCTCCGGCTACGGCATGTGCCCTGTGAGAGTCTTTTTAAAATTAATGATTGTCCTTTCTAATAATTTTATTTTGTACATACTATTTGCTTCCTTTTTTAAATAATAAAGCTTCTAGTTTATGGGTGGTCTTTATAACCGAAGTGAATTTAGTTTGGGAGACCACAGGTAGTTGCTATCTAGGAGTTGTTCAGAATACAGCCTAAGAATTATCTGCATTAAAAAATAAATAAATAAGTAAATGATAAAAGAAAAAGCAAGATAGATCTTAGCTTCCAGAAGTGAAGCTCAGGGCACAATATAATTTACAATTGACAAATTTATTATTCTTTTTATTTCTTTGATCTTTTGAATCACCGTAATGTTGGGGGAAAAAAGGCTTTGTAAATTCCGACCTATTTTCTCATAGGGTCGTTTTGTATCATTTGAAACCAAACAACTATGAAATTCCTGACAATGAGACTTCATTACTGGAATAAACAGTAAAGTAGGTAAGGTCCTTTTAAAATGCTTGTAAAATCATCAGCATGCTGTCGTTGAGACTTAATATGACCAGTTGAAGAGGCAGCAAGTCAAAACTTCTTTTGGATGCATTATATCGAAACATTAAAGTTGCAATGGAATTTTATGTTTGTGGCAAGCCATTTTGTTAAAAGGAAAGGCACCTTCCCTTTAGAAAAACTATTCACAGAAAATAAGTCAATTTGCATTTATTTTTCTGTTTTTAGAAAGTATTTAGGATTCAATGCTGTGTTTAATATTGAAATTTCATGAATAAAAATAATACATATAACGATCATAATCCTTAGACACCATTCTATAAAACTATGAAGTTTAAATACAGCCTATGAATACAAAGTAATAATCATAATATACCACATTTTTTTGTTACTCAGATTAATGCTTGAATTATATGATTAGGTAGAAAGTTAGGCAATATTATTTTCATACTAACAATATAAAGATGAATTCTAGGAGCCAGAGTTATTATTCTCTGAATCTAAGTGGGAAAAGGAGATACTTATCTCTCAGTAGAAAATTGTAATCTTATGAACACTAGAATATCAAAATTTCCATCTTGATTCAGTACATTCATATAAAAAGAATAGATAAAGGTTAGGCTGACATTATATTGTCTTTCTTTAAGCAATATAGGTTTAACATTTCTTTTCCCATTTTTTTCTATAAGTAGTATGTCAAAGTAGGTGGAATTTAAAATCATAATAAGAATTCCAGTGAAATAATATCACCTAAAATTAATTTTTCCAAATTCCTCAACTTTTAAAAGCTATCATTCTTACTAATCCTCACTGGTTCAAAGCCAAGGTAAAAATTTTAGAAACCGAACCACCTCAAAGACATTTTTTTGTTATGTTTCACTTGTTGGACAATTTATTTTCTATAATGTTTGTTATGGTATCTTTTACTTGTAATAAAGATGGTAGACAGCTGCCTACTCCGACCCATCCAGACACACACCCACTTCTTACAACATTTCTCCTCTTATTTGGAGGAACTGTCCTGTCCAAATTCCCTGTGATGGTTGTAGAACTCCCAATAACAACACCAAAGCATGCTGGCTACAGAGAAGCCCACAGTACAGACTGATTTATTATGGTGGCCTAGCAACCTCTCCACTGAGTTAGCAGAGAACTTGGGCAATGTGCCCCTTCTCAGGATTATGTCCTTGTGTTTCCAAGCAGTCTCACCATTCATCATTTTACAGTACATAAATGAGACTTCCTGAAGCATTTAGAGTGCATCATCACAAAATAGTTTTCATGACACAAGTGTCACTGTTCGCAACTGAAGTGGAAAAACTAAGGCAGCTGTGAAAGGGACCCTAATCCCCAAGAAAAGAAATAGCCAGATATATCTGAGAAGAAGTAACTATATTCTTTGTTCTATTGATTTTACATTGTAATTGCAACCAATATGGAGCTCTAATTATCACAGATTCACAATTTTCTCCCACAACACACACAAAAATATACACCCTAAAATAAGCTATCCAACCATTCATAAGTCCATTTAGTTTCACCTTCTGAATATACTTTGTACCACTTCTCACCAACCCCAACTCACCACTAGCATCTTCCACCAGGAGCAGTTGCACTCACCTTTCTGACCAGCTAGATCTAGACTTCTAGATTTGCTCCTCACTGCATGTCCAGTGATTGTCTGGGGAAGAATCTCTTGTTCTGCTATTGATCAAAGCTCTTCCACAGATCACCAATGACTCTTAGGATAAAATCCAGAACTCTTGCGTGGCTATACACTTCTCAGATTTCTCTCTCTTCTGACCACCATGGCCTTTATGCTGTATGATGGGCACACATCCAGTTCTTTTTTCAATGGATCTTTCCATTCTCTAAATCGCTCTTCTCTGATACCAGAAGCTACAGTTTCCATCAGTCAATTAATTCCTCAAACACTGCATATTCTGAGAATGTTTCCTTAACTACTCTGCCACCCTGTATCTTCCTTAAGTCAACTCTATATTTACATTGTCATTCATCACCATACTAAACTATATTATGTGATGTTTAATTTTTTTTGTCTGTCTTCTACTCTAAAATGTAAATGTGACACGATTAGAGGGCTTCTTTGTTCTCTTAACACTTTAATCCAAACCCCTATATGAGTGACTGGCTCATGATAGGTGTTCAATATGTGTGTTTAATGAAGAATAAATTATGAATTAATGAATATAGTAGAAAATTCAGGTAAGATAAAAATAAAAGACCAGACAGTGAATTTAATAACACAGAAGTCACCTTACTTTAGCCATATAATGTACAAATGAATAAGCAAATGTAAGACAAAGTCTTTATATACAGAAACACTACATAACTTGTAGGAATATTTTATAATGTGCAGTAAGTGGAGAAGTAACTGGGATGTAAAGAAATAAATGCAAAATTCTGCTAAGGAACTAGGCTGTAAATCCCAGTATAAGTCAGAATATAAATTAGGATACCAAAGATAAAGGAATGATATAAAGTTTTTGTGTGCTTGCTTTTTTTAAAAAAAAAAAATCATTATAGAAAGTTGAATTTGTTTATATACTCTCAGCAATAAATTAGCAGATATAGAAAGATTCAAGATATTATGCAGAGAAATAACTCCTAGTGGAAGATTACAGAGTAAGAAAATGATAGGGTCTAGAATGAAAATTGAAGAATCAGGAATACATGAGGGGAATCTTCAAAAAGTTCATGTAAGATTAAAGTTGAACAAACTTATTGCTTAAGGGGTATCACAAATATTATGCCCAGATCAGTTGCAGACAATAGCAGAGCTCTCAGCTGACATTTTCTTTTCTTTTTTTTTTTTTTTTTTTGAGAGGTTTTCGCTACAGGGCGCATGCGCTCACCAGACAGACAGAGAGAGACATAGAGACAGAAAGTGAGAAATCACCCCCCAGGGGGGATGGTCACACCGCAATCCCGTCTCCTCCATTCTCCTCTCTGGATCTTGGGCATGCACGCACACGCGCCCGGAGTGAGTTCTAAGCCACTGGGTCCGGGACACGAACCGCGGTCGACTACGTGGGAATCCAGCGACATAGCCATTACGCTAACTGCTGGTTCCCTCAGCTGACATTTTCTTAAAAAATATTTTTGCTATAGAGCATGTTTGCTCATCAGAGAGACAAAATGAAAAATCAACCCTTGGTGCAGATGGCCATGCTGCAATCCAGTCTCATCCATTCTCCTCTCAGGATTTTGGGCAAGCACACATGTGCGCCCAGTGTAAGTTTCAACTCACTAAGTCCAGGACTCAAACCACAGTCAGCCACGTGGGAGTTCAGTGCCTTAATCATTACACCACCTCCTGGCCACTCAGCTGACATTTTAAACAAGTGGGATCAAGATTCTGAAACATTTCTTCAAAGAAGTGTAGCAGGAGGTAACACGTGGCTTGACCAGTATGATCCTGAAGACAAAGCGGAATCAAAGCAATGGCACCAAGAGCTGAAAGCTGTCTGGTCAAAACCAAAGCAGACGGAGAAGAGCAAAAGGTCATGGTCAAAATTTTTGGAGGTGCTCAAGGTATTTCATTTGTTGACTTTCTACAGGACCAAAGAATGATAGTATCTGTTTACTACTGGAGTGTTCTGAGAAAGTTAACTGAAGTGTTAGCAGAAGAATTCACAGGAAAGCTTTACCCGAGAGTCCTTCTCCACTATGACAATTTTCCTACTTCATTCTTGTCTTCAAACAAAGGCAATTCTGTGAGTTTTGATAGGAACTCATTAGGTACCCACCTTATAGTCCTGATTTGGTTCCTTCTGACATCTTTTAAAAATTTTTCTACCTCATCTTAAAAAAACTTCAAAGAATATCTATTTTTCTTCAGCTAATCATGTTAAAAGAGTGCACTGGCATGAATAAATTTTCAGTCTCTAAAGTTGAGCTAAACAACTCAAGGTGTCTTGAACTTGATGAAAGGTATCTTGAGAAATAACATTTATCATTTTTATTCTTACTTTTTCTTTTGCTAGAGGGCCTGTGTGCTCACCAGAAAGACAGAGAGACCAAGAGAGAAGAAAGCATCTCCATACATGAATAGTCACACCATAGGCTAACTCCTCCGTTTCTCCCTCTTTTCAGGATTTCAGGCATGCACACGCATATCCCCAGTGTTTCTGAATCACTGGGTCTGGGACTCAAGCTGCACAGCGAGTCCTGTAGGATCCAATTGCTTTTGCCACTATGCCACCTAGCTGGCCAGAATTTTAATGTTTTAATCTATGAAATGAGGATAATCTTTGTACCTACCAAATAAACCAAATACATATGTTACTGCATAAAATATCACATGTGCAGTGTTTACACATTTCCCAGTAAACTGTTAGCTATGAATACTGCAACATGCACCGGGGGTGATTTTCAAGCCATCAGGTCCGGTACTTGAACCGTGGTTGCTGATGTCAAGTGATGTAACTGCTATGCCATCTGCTGGTCCCTGAGTATTGTTATTTCTATGATTCTCAATCTAACTTTCTCTTTATTATTTTCATAACCATAATTATTTTCATAATTATGGAAATTATTGCCTTACATTAGAATACAGGGTTGAATTAAATGGTTTCTAAAGGTTGTTCAAGACCAAAATGACTTTATTCTAGTTACGCACAAACACTAGATATGTATCAGTTGATCTAATGCTACAATTAGAAAAAAGTGTCCTAGAATAATGATAAAGAATAAAATTCACCCCTAAAAGTATATACTATTTATGTATTATGGTCAATTTTTTTTTCAATTATGTTTTTTTGATCAAATGTCTAGGACTGAAGGCATAAATTAGTACAACTTATATACTGTTCTGATATAAATTTTTATAGCACACTGAAAACCTAACTTTAGTGAAGCTCCACCATCTGGAGCAATTTTGTATAATCATGTAGAAACTCCAATCAGTGGTTCTTGTGTCTGATCTACAGTTTTATCTGTGAGAGTAAATATCATGTCTATATTTGGGAATAAATTATGTGCAATTTTTAGGATATATCGTGTTTTGGGATGCCAATGATAACCATGTGGTAGAAAAGTTATGTCATGCCCTCATCCAGATGAGGTCCACAATAGGTTTTTTCCCTTAAAAATACACTTATACATCATCCTGCCCCTTCGTTATTTATTTGTTTTTATAATCACAATGATACATGGACTCACCAGAGATGGAGAAAGAGAGGAGAGGGAGAAAACATCCCCCAGCGGGTTAAGGTCATGCCATCATCCTTTCTCCTTTTTTTCCATCTTATTACACATGTACACACAAGAGCTTGGTGTGTTTTTCAAGCTACCAGGGTAAGGATTCAAACTGTAGTTGGCTCTGTGGGATCCAATTCCCTTAGCCAGAAGGCTATGGGGCCACTGCTCACCTGAGCTTTTAGCAAATATAAAACATGTCAAGGTAAGTGTTACTAAGCCATCATCACGCTTCTCCATAATTGTTTCATGCTTAACACAGTTCTCAAAAATAGACCAATTACTATCACACATCTTAAAATTGCAGTCTTGGAACCAGCAGATGGTGTATTGGCTATGTCACTCGACTCCCACATGGCCTACCATGGTTCGACTCCCAGATCCAGTGGCCTGAAAATCATGCTGGATGCATGTGTGCATGCCCAGGTTCCAAGAGGAAAAAGGACAATGAATTGCTGTATGGCCATCTTCCCCTGGGGGGTGATTTCTCACTTTCCTTCTCACTATGTCTGTCTCTCCCTCCAGGTGAGTACACATGCCCTATGTCAAAAACCTCTAAAAGAAAAAAAAAATTGAAGTCTCAGAAGTTTGTCTCTCATATACTAGGCAAATGTCTATGCTTCTGGAATAACCTTTCACGTGGGATTTTTCTTTCCTTTTCTATTTTGGAGAGAGATTTTTGCCATACAGCACATGTTCTCTTGCTGGAGAGACAGAGAGACAGTGAGAAATTACCCCCAAGGGGAGATTACCACGCCACAATCCCTTCTACTCTATTCTCTCGGATTTTGAGCATACATGCACACACGTCCAGTGTGAGTTTGGGTCCAGGACTTGAACCATAATTGGCAATGTGGGAGTCCAGCATCACAACCACTAAGCCACCTGCTAGTCCCAAATTTCTTTACATATTGTGGCTATATCACCTCCTAGAGTCTCAGAAGTATTTCCTTCCATTGCTATGGGTAGAGAATGAAGAGTAAGCATTCACACCCAGTTCTTTTTGTTTTTGAGAGGCTTTTGCTATAGGGCATGTGCACTTGCCAGAAAGACAGAGAGAGACAGAGAGACAGAAAGCAAGAAATCACACACATACACCCCGGGGGGGGGATGGCCACGCCACAATCCCTTCACCTCCATTCTCCTTTCGGGATCCTGGGCACGCATGCACACATGCCTAGCATGAGTTAAGCCTCTGGGTCCAGGACTCGAACCGTGGTCAATTACATAGGAGTTCAGCGACATAGCCATTACGCCAACTGCTGGTCCCCACACCCAGTCCTGAACCACCTGGACTCTGAAGTGACCTATATTACTTGCATTCTTTGCCATGCTAGAACCAGCCACATGATCTCACAGAGCTGTAAAATGTAATGGAAAGAGCTGCTGAAAACAATAGTACTTGGCCTGGCAGACACATGTCAGCAGGTCCACTCTGTGAAAAAGAACATAACCCTCTCCTGAAGCTAGCTGTCTCTGTCCATAGATAACTGTCAATGAATATAACTTACACATTCAAATCACAAAGTAATTCTGGAAATAAATAGAAAGTAAATTGAATTCCATATTTAACATTAGATAGGCTCAACATTAACACATTTTTAAATAATTTTAAAGAAATCTAAAGATAATTAGTAACAGAAATCAAGAAAAGAAAGATCATTCAGGGACCAGTAGTTAGAATAATGGCTATGTCGCTGAACTCCCATGTCGGGCGCGTGTGCCTGCATGTCCAGGATCCTGAGAAGAGAATGGAAGAGAAGGGATTTCGGGGAGGCCATCCCCCTGGGGGGTGATTTCTCACTTTCTGTCTCTCTATCTTTCTGGTGAGTGCATATGCCCTATAGCAGAAACCTCGCAAAAAAAAAAAAAATTATTCAAACTAAAATATAGCAGCACATGACTAAAAGTTTCCAAATTACTTATGTACATTAGTCAGCTACAAGAAAAAAGGCTTGCTATGAAGTTTAAATTTTAATACGCCCTAGCTCTTCCAGTCCATTACCCAGAAATACTGGAGTCTCTCTGCCAACACTTGGCTGGCAGGAGGTTCAGCTGTAATTTATCTAAAATGTTGGATTCTTTCATAGAAACTCAGGAGCACAAAGTTTGGGTATGATATTTAAATTGTCACAATTAAAATAAAATAATTTCATTAAATGAATTCATAGTAGTGATCATCCCAAGTAATCACTGGAAATCATGGTATTAAGAATGATAATACCAAATTCTCTAAAATGCTAAGAAATAGCATTCATTACCCAGAGAGAGAACTATTTGGAATAAGAAATACTCAGTAATGAAGAGATTACCAAAAACAGAAACACATAAAACACTAATTAGGTTCATCACAGTACCTGCTCATCAAACACTAACTGCTTTACAAATAATAGGTCCAAAAAGCAGTGAGAGTAAGTAAATGAGGCGCATTTAGTGCTAGAAGATCTAACACTTTTCCACGGTTGGGCCCCTTTTATTAAATCTCCTTATCTTGTGCTGCGACTATCATCTTAACTAAAAACAAAATTGACCCATCTCCAAAAAAGTTTATCGGCACAGTAAATATCTTTTACTTGCACATATTTTAATCGTAGTTTACCATGTTACAAACTTGAAGATAATAGCTCCTTTTTTTTTTTTTTTTGAGAGGTTTTTGCTGTAGGGCATGTGCGCTTGCCAGAAAGACAGAGAGAGACAGAGAGACAGAAAGCAAGAAATTACCCCCTGGGGGGGGGATGGCCACACTGCAATCCCTTCTCCTCCATCCTCCTCTCAGAATCTTGGGCATGCATGCACATGCACCCGGCACGAGTTTAAGCCACTAGATCCGGGACTCGAATCACAGTCAACTACATGGGAGTCTAGAGACACAGTCATTACGCTAACTGCTGGTCCCAATGGCTCCATTTTTAAAGCACACATATGAACTCACACGTTTTGAGAGTAGGTACCATACACTGAGCTTTCCTCTCCCTCCCTCCATCTTTGCCCAGTCTCCCTGAGACCCTACTGCTGCTCTAGCCTTGTCTCTTGACCAGCTTGTGACCATGACCTTCACTTCATAAAACTGGCCCACTTCCATGGCCATTCCAGAAGTATATGTGCACCCTTCCCACATTAACATCACTAGATTAGGGCACTAAAGCCTCAACAAATTCTGTTGATCCTATAAATCAATAAGCTAATCTTTCTTGTAATCTTCAAGCAATATATGTGCAAATCAGACTCCTATCTTGGTGACAGGAAATCTGCATTGATCTTTAATTGATTTATGAATGCTCCATTTTTATCATAAGAAATTTGACGTGGGGCCAGCAGATGGCATGGTGGTTGAGGCGCTGGACTCCCATATAAGTTTTATACAGACTTCAAAGCCAATACACATGGCAAGCAAAACTGGGAACAATCTTCACTCGGACCCAGGATGTCCTTCCCAAAAACACAAGGAGGCTTCCTGATAAGCAAAAGGATCCAACTGGTCCTTAGGTCCGCAGGGGAAAAAAAACCTATCTGAGAAGACACAAGAAGACGTAGCAAAAGCCAATCATTAATGTCCATGTTCCCAGAAGCATTAGGTATGTGTGAATCCTTTACCTGTATTTTCTAATTTTTGTCCTGAAGCCCTTCTTATCTAGAAAGGGGAGTATGGGTAATTGCCAAGGATATAAATGAGAAAATTATTAAGGGCATTAAACTTGTCTAAATTAAGCTTTCAAATAATCTACAGGAGACCAAAGATGTGCCACTTTCCTTGCTATTTTTCTTTAAGTGGCTGCCACTAATATTTTTTCCCAGTGCAAACTGTAACATTGTCCTCATTCTCTACTGGCAAAATCACATCATCTTTTTAACTTAAGGTAAAAACAAAAACAAAAAAAAACTTAAATCCTATCTCCTATAACATAATAAGAGTGAACCAATTTTTTCAAATATGTGAACTGCTACTTAACAACTCCACTTTTACAAATAAATAACTATAATAGTTGCAGGTAAAAAGTGTTTCTAATATGCTATTTTCACAAGCATATAGGAGTATTTAATCCTACCTAGAGCTCAGAGACATGTTAGAGAAAGTTGAATAGGGATTTCTTAATAATTAATGTTTATTGAGTGCTTGCATTGTGAAAAGTGCTTTACACAAATTATGCTTCTAATTCTCACAAAAACAGAAGGAAATAGATAGCATAATTATCATCTCTATCTTATAAACAAGAAAACTGAGTCTTGGAGAGTTTCATTTGCTCAAAGTCATTCCGTTATCAAGAGATGGAGCCAGACTTCAAAGCCAGTCAGTCTAGTTTCAAATTACACACCATTAACCATTATGCTAAAAGCCTTTTAAGAAATGGAGTATTTGCCAGAACAAGAGACTAAAGGGGGAAAATTTACCTAGAAAAAAATAGAAAAACATAAATATAAGCAAGGTCTATGATTATAAAGTATGCAACATATTTAGGGAAAAAATATAACTAATCCTAATATAATGTCTATCATGGATCAGATACTGTTCTAATTTTTTTGTATATTAATTCAATCCTTAAATAAATGCCATGAAAAGGTATCATGCTCATCATAGCTATTTTACAGCGAAATAAACTGAAGCATAGTTTTCATAACCTGTCTAGGATCCCAGGCCTAGGGAAAATAGGTTTTAGACTGTGAGGTTGGACAGTATAACTCTGGCCTCTTATGTTCTGAAACATCAATCTACAGAATGAGTTTTAGACTGGCTCCATGGCACATCAGAAATGTACTACTCAAGGGAAGCTGGGCCAGGCAGTGGTATGATGTTAAGGAGGCTGGATCCCACTTGGCCAATTGCATGAGTTTGAGTCCCAGACTGTGAGACCTGAGAAACATGCCAGGCATGGGTATGTGTGCCCCAAATCCTGATAGGAGAATGGAGGAGAAGAGACTGTGAAGAGGGCATCCTCCCTACGGGTACTTTCTTACCTTCTCCCTCCCTTTCTTTCTCTTGCCAGCTCAAGTACCCTATAGCAAATAAAAAATACAAACTAAGTAACAACAAAAATATATATAAGAAAAAGGCTGGATTCCACTTGGTGACCATGGTTCAAATTCCTGGCCTGGTCAGGCTGAAACATGCCAAGTATATGAACAAGTCCCAAGATCCAACAGGCTAGAGGACTAGAGGAAGGGGATTAAGGCATGACCAACTCTGTGAAGACAGTGTGTCACTCTTTTTCAGGTGCATGACATATATTCTATCACAAATAGAAAAATAAACAAACAACAACAACAAAAATAATGTGCTTTCTGTTCTGATGAGGCTCCAATATGACAGGAGAAGAAAGCCACAGAAGAGTCTATAAAGCTACTTGGGCCAGGTTATAAAGGATGATGCAGAGGATTTGGAACTTTAATTAATTAAAGTTGATTAAAAGATGGTCCCTGGGGAGCAGCAGATGGTGTAATGGTTTCATCACTGAACTGCCACATGGCTGACTGTAGTTTGAACCCTGGATCCAGCAATTTGAAACTCAGGCTGGGCGCATGTACGTGCATGTCCCAGACCCCATGAGGAGAATAGAGAAAAGATTGCAGCATGGCCATCCCCCCAGGGGAAGCATGTCAATTTCTGTCTCTCTGTCTCTCCGGTGAACACACACACCCTATAAAAATCTCTCTTAAAAAAAATGGTCCCTGATTTTCAAACGGAAGAGGAATAAATTGCAGTAATTATAAGATGAACTGTGTGTTCAAAAATAATCAACATTGTGCTTCATTTTTATGCTTGAGAAACCTGTTTGTTTTTGTAATGCATAACACCTAAGGTAAATTTTAACCAAAACATATTAACTAATAAAGATATGTTATCTAACTTTTACTTTTGAAGATCAGTCTTCAACTAGGTGGAGATTATATCCCCTTGAGAGTGATACAATAATAGGAGTACCTAAGAGTTTTCTGTTCAGTAGAAAAAGGGTGTGGATTAAAATATACTCAGATTTTCTTAAAGGAATATATGCTTATTATAACATGAATCAACAATTAAACAATGCTTAGAAGAATGTCTCATTACATAATAACTCATCTCACACTCTATCACCGTTGTGGGACTAAATTAATTATGAATACACACGGATATGGGTATGCATGTGTGTGCATACAGACATGTATAAGAGAGAAAGTATAATAATCTCTGTGTTTTAACTTCATACAGACATGTTTCAGAGAGAAAGTATAATAATCTCTGTGTTTTAAACAAAGGAATCAAACAATAGTAAGTAATTCACTAATCAAAATAGTATAATGATCTTTCAATATAATTAATTTTGAAAATTGTTGCAAATCTGGGACCAGCGGTGGCTTAAACTCGCACCGGGTGTGTGCGTGTGTGCGTGCCCAAGATCCCGAGAAGAGAATAGAGGAGAAGGGATTGTGGCGTGGCCATACCCCCTGAGGGGTGATTTCTCACTTTCTATCTCTCTGTCTCTCTCTGTCTGGTGAGCAAATGTGCGCTATAGCAAAAACTTCTCAAAAAATAAAAACTGTTGCAAATCTTCTAACTAAAAGAAACTGATGGTTAACTAAGCACATATGAATATCTGTTTGTGTATGCAATTAAAGTTTTCTTATAACAAAAAAAGGAATGTGTATATTAAAAATACAGACACGGGACGAGCAGGTGGTATAGAGAGGTTAAGGTGCTGGACTCCCACATGGCTGACCATGATTTAAGTCTCAGACCATGTGGCTTGAAAATCATGCCAGGTACGTGTATATGCATGCATGCCCAAAATCCCAAGAGGAGAAGGGGTTGCAGCATGGCCATCCCCCCTGGGGGAATGGTTTCTTACTTTCCCTCTCTCTGTCTCTCTCTCCACCAAGCAAACATGCCGTATTGTAACCCCCCCCAAAAAAAAACTAAAAATATAGACATGATTTCAAATCTTGAATCTGCCCCATCTATCTAAATAGCTAGGTATCGTCTTTCTGTCTAACTAATCTTAAACAAAACACTCACAATCTTTGACTTCCATTTCTACTTGGACATAATAATACTTAGTACAAAGCATTAGGGTTGTTGTGAAAGCTAAATCAATTTAAGGGATTTGGAAAAGAGCTTTGCACATATTTAGTGTGAAATAAATACGGGATTTCATTCTCTCTGAGGACATTATCAGTACTTCCATATTCCATAGAGGCTAAATCTTACATAAGTAAAAAAAGCATTATTTTAACATAGCTACAAGTTTAACAAATATTTTTTGAGGCTGTACTATAACTTAGGCATTGTGATTAAATCTTCCCATCTTCAATATTTTAACATTAGAGCAATAAAAAAATCAAATACCATAGTGACACAATAACCCTATAAAAATATAATATCCCCAACTGTACTGGTGAGAAATACATTCAGGTTGGAACATTCACTTTACAAGCTAAGCTATACAGGTGATTGAATATATAAAAGAAATTAAAATAAAATAAAATAAAAAATAATTTAAAAATGTTTTGTCTTCTTTTACATATAGACATTTTAAATTACGAATCCCTAAAGTGTACACTTAAAATAGGTTTTAGGATGGCTTTCTTTTGATATCCACATTTTGAATATTATCTTTTGATAAGTCACATTTTAAATTAGTTTCATCATTTTCTATATAATGCCTTCTAGGAGGCCAAAAGCATTTCCTTATTGATTTCTTTTTTTTCATCCTTTGGTATAAATGAAGCAGAAATGAACATAGCTAGTTTGGTCCTACAACTTCTCCAACCTTACTGTCGCATGCCCAAACTTTTTCTTTTAATATCAGCAGCATTGATTAGGGCCAGAAACACTGATCTAGAAAG
>NW_006203784.1:329806-400896 GCF_000334495.1 Tupaia belangeri chinensis
TGTTAATTATCTGCAGCTGCACAGGCAGCCAGGGAACAT
Source organism: Tupaia belangeri chinensis (assembly GCF_000334495.1). Taxonomy (NCBI): domain Eukaryota; kingdom Metazoa; phylum Chordata; class Mammalia; order Scandentia; family Tupaiidae; genus Tupaia; species Tupaia belangeri. Next base: position 329,846 of record NW_006203784.1, read on the forward strand.
GAAACATTGTGCTTCTTGTTCACAATACCCAAAAACAATGAAACAGAAAGCCCTCAGCTCTCAGCATCCGCAGAACTTTTTCACAGGTTAACGACATAAGAAGCAGATTTTATTCATAGGCTGAAAAACCCATCGTATATTTATTATTAGACTATTTGAATAATTGGTTATGTTACCATATTGGGAAAATGTGCTCCGGTTACGGTTCTTATTGTGCAGAAAACTATTTGACTTAACTGGTAATAATAACGGTAATAGAGGGCCAGCAGACAGTGTGGATGTTAAAGCAGCTCAATCCCACATGGCCAGTTTCACGGTTCTAGTTCCACGACGGCAGCTTGACAATCCTGCCAGGCATGAGAGGAGACTGGAAGAGAAGAGATTATGGTGGGGTCATCCCTCCTTGAGGGTGATTTCTCACTTTCCCTCTCTCTCTCCAGCAAGCATGTGTGCTCTATAGTACAAACTTAAAAATAAATAAAATAAAATAAAATAAATAATGGTAATAGAGGGACCAGCAGTTAGCACAATGGCTATGTTGCTGAACTCCCATATAGTTGACCATGGTTTGAGTCCTGGATCCAGTGGCTTAAATTCATGCCGGGCACAGGTGTGTGCATGCCCAAGATCCTGAGAGGAGAGTAGAGGAAAAGGGATTGCAGTGTGGTCATCCCCCCTGGGGGTGATTTCTCGCTTTCTGTCTCTCTGTCTCTCTCTGTCTTTCTGGCGAGCGGACACATCCTATAGCAAAAACCTTTAAAAAATAAAAATTAAAAAAAAAATGGTAATAGAAAGTTAGCACACAAGAACATGAGGGCAAGACTCTGGTTTGAAGCCAAGTCTTCACAGGAAAAGCTGCTGGGAGACAATATGTAAATACATGACTTTGACAGTGATATATTCAGATCATTTACACCATCCTCTCTACATTGGCAATAGGGTTTCAAGCTAGTATAAATCACATATGGAGTTACCTGATCATGCTACGAGGGTACTCCAAGAAGTCTGTGGAGGGACCAGCAGTTAGCATAATGGCTATTTTGCTGAACTCCCATGTAGGCGACTACGGTTCGAGTCCCGGTCCCGGTGGCCTAAACTCATGCCGGGCACATGTGTGTGCGTGCCCAAGATCCCAAGAGGAGAATGGAGGAGAACGGATTGTGGCGTTGCCATTCCCCCTGGGGGGTGATTTCTCACTTTCTGTCTCTCTGTCTCTCTCCGTCTGTTTTGCAAGCACATGCGCCCTATAGCAAAAACCTCTCCAAAAAAATAAATAACTAAAAGAAGAAGTTTGTGGATAAATGGAATTAAAGTACAAGTTGTTTTAATGCAAAATATTTGCAATTTTTAAATAATGTTTTTCATGATATTCATTTTATGAACTTTTTAAGACACTTCATATTTCCCTGATTTAGGAAGATAATTGTCATTTATAGCACTAAGGAAGATGTTTATTAATTAATTCAATTATTTACAAATTTAAGACAAGGACTTAGCAGTTTCTTAAAAGAAATTTTTATGAATTCCCATCATTTGTAAATCATGTATTCATTCATTTTTTCCAATATATTTTTAAAAAGTGTTAATTACAACAGATGGCGTAATGGTTATGTTGCTGAACTCCCATGTAGTCAACCGCAGTTTGCATTCCAGACCTGGTGATTTGAAACTCACAGTAGGCACGTCTGCAATCATACCCAAAATCCTGAGAAGGAAATGGAGGAGAAGGGATTGCATCATGGCCTTCAAACCTGGGGGGTAATTTTGTGTTTTCTGTCTGTTTCTCTCTGTCTCTCTGGCAAGCACACAATGCCCATGAAAATCTCTGTCTAAAAATAAGTTAATTGACAGTAGTCAACTATTCCCTTTTGAACTCACTTTCAACACCTATATACAAGGCACATATTATAAACAATGTTTAGATCTAGATAATCTCAACTGATTATTTCAATCAAACTACTTCTCAAATTTTTCCTCTCTGAATGTTCTACAAATAGCAGATGTTTCACTGAAATGCTCAAAATAAATATGTTCTAGTCAATCTGTCAAGGTCTAGGTTAAAATAGTGAACAGACACTACTTTCATGAGATTTCAAGTAATTTAAAGGAGACTCACATCAGATGAGTTAGTACAAATGTAGTAAGCATTACAAGGAGAGAAGTGTAAGGTTCTAAGATAAAGGAGAAAAGAGTGTGATAGCTAGTTTTAGAAAAAGGAGCTTAAGAAGGATTCTTTGAAAAGCTGTGCTCCCCTTCGGAAACAGACTGCAGGTTCCATTTCCTTTTATTTTTGTTTGTTTTTAAAGAATTATTTTATTTTAGCTATATTTATTTATTTACTTCTTTAAATCTGACCAGAGAAGAACTGAGCAAGAGTGAGGACAAGAGCAAGAGAGAGAAAGAGAAGGAAAGTGAGAAAGTAAGCCACCAGGTCCGGGACTTGAACAGCGTTCGGCTATATGGGAGTCTAGTGGCTCTAACCACCATGCTACCCACCAGCCTCTCTCTCTCTTTTTTTTTTAATGAGTCAAGAGGAGAAAATAAATAGTAGTTCCTTCAGATGAAAAATAACAGCAATTTCTAATCTAGACTATATAAATAGCCAACATTGACTGACTAAGCCTTCTTTCTTTGAGTTTTCTACCCAACCCCCCCCAAAAAAACAGACAATCCTGATATCTGAGACCTAGATTATTTATATTAGCCATCTTTATTGATCAAACTACTTGGCAAAGCTCTTCTTCCCTAAGTGGTGTATAAATATTCACTATGTACTGACATCCACAAAGCAAATAAAGTGCATCAAATATTAATCTTATTATCAGTTCTTTGGAAACTTGTTATTTATTTATTGAATATAGTGTACATGGAGTACAGATTTTTAAGTAGTCTCAGAAACTGAACAAGACTAAATATTATTTATATAAAATAATTTAAAATTTACCTATTTTAGTAGTCATTCACATGGCCTCAATTCACCACTATATTAACGACAAAGCCATCAGTGGCTTTTTATTCAGAACGCCTCACTATATATATTTAATGGACAGAGGGCATGTGTACTAGACAGAGAGAGACAAAGAGACAGAAGAAAGGGCCCCTCCAGTAGAGCATGGTCACAATCCCTTCACTTTCATGTTTCCTTCCTGTCAGTATTTTGGGCACACACACACGTGCTCCCAGTTTGTTTTTAAATTCAAGGAGGCAGGGATTCAAACCGTGGTAGGCAATGTGGAATCCAGCTCCCTTAATCAGTAGGCTGGGGCTAGCCCAGCTTCACTGTGATACTAAGGAATACTTTGGTTATTGGTTTCTGATAGTCTATCTTGTTAAGTAAGTTTCATGTTGTGTGTAGTTAAGTTTTTGACAGTAATAAGTTAAAAAAAAAAAAAAAACAATAAGGCAGCAGGGCTGCAAAAAAAAAAAAGTAGATATTTGTGTCAATAAATATAGAATAGAATTGATGTTCTGCAAATTCCTTGGTTTGTGAATTTGAGTCAGCTACTTTAACTTCTCTTAGCTTCAGTATTCAGCAAATGTCCAAAGTGGCAGGACTCTGCCTGAGCTATGAAATTAACCGTGAGATCTTCCATCGCTCTTTGACTTGGATTCAGGGAACCAGGGGGAAAATGGCCGATGGAACTTTTCAGAGGCATTAAATGTGAGTACTGTAGATGGGAATCTTTCCCAGGGTCTCTGGAACCTGTGATAAAACAGTTTTAGCTTTTATATGAAATGAACTGATTAAGTCTCTGCAACTGAGGTAAAGGATTATACGTGAGCTTTTGACACCATCTTTTTATTTATTTCTCAAATTAAAATACTCACCTCCCCCCACATACATAAGTTCATATATCAATATTTTATTTTTTAAATGATTAATTAATATGATTTCTATATAGGTTCTATATACATATATATGTGTATATATATACATATATGTTTGTATTAATAAGAAATATTAGTGAAACTTAAATATTCATGGTTTTCTAGAAATGCTACTTATGTTGTTATTTTGTCTGTTGGTGTGCTTGAATAATAGAATTTATATGCAAGTACACTAAAGCCAAAAATCCAATTATTCTTGGAGCATACCCAAAGAGCAATATTTTCTTGTTCATTTTATTTAAAAGCAACACCTGCATTAAGTCCACCATTACAGAAAAGAGTGTTCTCCCAGAAAGAATTACTTTAAAAGTAATGAGGAAATGAATATACCTGATCACTTCACTCAGTTGCCCCAGGAATTTACCTTTGTCTGTGGCATGTTTTAATCCATATGATATCACCCAAATACACAGGCTATTTCCAAATTACTGACCCACCTAAAAGCCCAGTCTACTTTACAGAAGCCATGATAACTTCTCTAAAAGATATTTAAAATCTTTTTCCTTCTCTGAAAATTCTGTGTCAGCCTCCAGGATTAAATGGTGAAGCACCACCAATAGGAGTCATTCACAAGGAAGGTGTCCCGAAGTGCCCCAGTCCCAAATCTCTACCCTGTGACTTTTAATCTCTTTCTATGAACATCAATCCATTTCTTTTTCCCTTTGAATTTTGTTTCTTATTCGTCCATGAAGGAAATGGGGATGTTTGAGTAGCCGTAAGAAAAAAAATATTTAGTGTACCAAAACTGTAAATTTTTTCTTAAGCTTGAAAAAGTACAAATATCCAGATATAATATTTTAATCCAGTCCTTACAAAATCCATCTTATTTAATAATATATGCCCGAAATTCTATAATCCATAGTAATTCTGACTGATATCTATATTTAGCCCAAGTGAATCACAATTGCATTACCCAAGCTTCTGATACTATTTCAATAAAACTCTGCATAAAAGATTAGCAGACACTGCCAAATATTTATACTCTGCAGTTATTTGTGGTAAGGAGTACTGTTCCATCAGTGGGGTTTAATTTAAACGTGTTTACCTGTGTGTAAGCCTCCGGTGACTGATGCAGATTGCAGTCTGAGAATCTTGAGCAATGCATACTTTATGGCGACTACATTTCATCTTTAAGCATGGATCTTTAGCTGGATCTAAAGCTGGCAAAAAGAAGAAAAAAGATTGTACAGAAAAGATTAAAATAGGTTTCTGCAAAATATCCCATCAAACACAATTTGATCAAGTAATGCGCATAGCTTTTAGCTATAAACTGTCTTCATCCTCTTCCTTTATTAAGATATTTCTGCTTCTACCCACGTAACTCAAGAGTTACTTCTGCTTCTACCCACATAACTCAGAGATAATAGATAATGATGGTTTAGTCTCATCTGTTCTATTCAAAAGTCAAAATGCTCATTCTATGATCAGACATTGTGTAATTAAAACAGAAACTTTAAGACCAACTCTCTGTATAGTTACTATTACCTTTTTTTGCAGTAAAGGTGCAGAAATAAAGTTGAAGTGTGTTACGGCAGTATTTTATGTTAATGGAAAATTATATTCAATACTTTTGCTTTCCCTAGATAGATGCTGGTAGGTAGAGAAAGAGAATGAAACAGAGAAAGATGCCAGAGAGCCTTAATGAGTCTTTGGTCATTCAAGGAAAGTCTAAAACTGGGGACCAGCAGTTGGCATGACGGCTATGTTGCTGGACTCCCACGTAATTGACCAAGGTTCGAATCCCAGACACAGTGGTTTAAACTCACGCCAGGCACGTGTGCATGCGTGCCCAAGATCCTGAGAGGAGAATGGAGGAGAAGGGATTGTGGCGTGGCCATTCCCCCTGGGGGGGAGGGTGATTTCTCACTTTCTGTCTCTCTGTCTCTGTCTTGCTGGTGAGTGTATGCGCCTTATAGCAAAAACTTCTTCAAAAATGAAGAAAAATCTAAAGCTGTACTTAATGGCTAGCTGAATTAAGCTTGGTAAGAACTGACATGCTGTATTTTCATTTTTAAACTGTTTGCACATAATCTTTGAACCACAATAGTTCAATTAAAATCTCCATTTTGGTGGCTGACAACACAAAGACTGTGTGATATGTGACGCACTCTAATAACAGCTTTATTGAGATGTAATTCACGTATGATACAATTCATTAATGTAAAGTTTACAACCAATGGTTTTGAGTACATTCACAATCATGAAATTATCACTATGAACTTGGAATATCTTCATCATCAACACAGAGTATCGTCTAGTGATCACCACTACTCTCTTCCCCTCTCCCAACTAATACTAGACAACCACTAATCTAATTTCTGTTTCTACAGATTTAACTACCCCAAATATTTTATATAAATTGTATAATAAAATATGTGATCTCTTGTGACTGATTTATTTTACTTGGCACAATGTTTTTCAAATTCAAACATGTTGTAGTATGAATTACTATTCCATTCTTTTATATTACTGAATAATATTCCATTGTATGGACATACCATGTTTATCCATTTACTAGCTGATGGGCTTTTAGCTATTATGAATAATGTGGCTACTGATAATTATTATTGGTTATTACTAAGGTTTGAATATGTGCCCCAAAATTCCTGTGTTCAAATTTAGTTTTGACATGACTAAGGGAGTAAAGACTTAAATAGATGATGGTATTGAGAGGTGGAAACCTTAGGAGGAGATAAGCGTCAGGGTGATACCTCTACAATTGGATACTCATGGGTTGATTAGACAATATGGACAGGGATATAGACAAGTACACTCATGCTCTGCTCAAGCTCTTGCCATGTAATGCTCTGAGCTGCCTCCGGACTTTGCAAAGAACACCCTCAACAGATGTAGCTTCTTCTTTTTTTTTTTTTTTTTTTGAGGTTTTTGCTATAGGGCACGTGAGCTCACCAGACAGAGAGACAGAGAGACAGAAAGTGAGAAATCCCCCACCTGGGGGGATAGCCATGCTGCACTCTCTTCTCCTCCATTCTCCTCTTGGGATCCTGGCCATGCATGCACACGCAGCCAGCATGAGTTTTAAACCACTGGGTCCGGAACTCACTGCGGTCGACTACATGGGAGTCCAGCGACATAGCCATTATGCTAACTGCTGGTCCCCAGATGTAGCTTCTTTACCTTGGACTTCCAAAATCATAAGCTAAATATACCTTTATTCTTTATAAAGTGCCCAGACTCAGGTATTTCTATTATTAGCAACACAATAGACTAACAGGTATGGTCAGTGATATTCTATTGAGTTATTATTGAGGAAAGGCTCGGGGGAATTTGTATAAAAAAGAAATAGGCAATGAATGCCTAGTTTGGAGTGCATGTCCAAATCAAAAGAAGAATACATTGAAAGATGGCAAATTGAAGAAATACCAGCACATGAAGAAAAGTAGAATCAGAAGAATTGCATTTACAACGTGTAGGAATATTTGACACAGTCCTGGATTGTCCACTGGACATGAAATGTGGATTTGAGCCAATTGTTTGCTTTAGAGTTTTAAACCTGGAGTAAACTCAAGATGGTATACAAATCAAATTTAGCTTTATGAATGTATTAAATCATAATCTAAATATAATGAATACATTTTGTTAATCAATATATTTAAATATATATATAAACACAAATTGCTCTAAAAAAATAATGTATATTTCCATAAAACTATCATTTGAGACTTTATGTAAGTAGGAGATTTTAAAATATAGACTACTAACACATTTAGTCGATGAAATATTACCCAAGAGACATATTATTCCAATAAAATAAATAATACAGGCAATAGATATATTTAGGACACAAAAGTTACAATTTTTTCCATATAAGAAAAAATATTGTAAGCATTGCTCACATCAACTATAAATTATCTTATTTTTTAAGTAGACAAAAATTAACGTAAGCTACATTCATGATTTTATTCTCTAAAATTTGTCAACTATACTTTATTGACTATGCAAATATAAATCACTAGAACATGCTCATTGTGCTATGAGAGTTGAAATCCTTAATTAAAAGTATCTCTCAGGCCACATTTGTGGCACAAAAATAATGTGCTGCTTGAGAGAAGCTGGATACCACATAGGGACTTCAGTTCAAATCCCAGTCCCGTCTGAATCCCTGGCCTAGCCTACCTGAAATGCACTGGGCATGTGTAGGAGCAGCCAGGATTTGACAGGCTGGAGGACTGGGGAAGGAAGGGGAGTCACAATGTAACCAGACACATCTTTTCCTCTTATTCTCTCGCAAGTGTGTACATAGATACACATACACACATAATCATATATAAAAATATATCTTAAAAATCTCTCTCATTAAACTATTGTTCTTGAAAATGTAAGACTTCTTGTTGGATGATATAAAAAATACAATACTTAAAAGTCATTAAACATGTTTTGAATCATTCCATATCCTTAGCGTATTTGATTTCTAATTATTAAAATTACTTTTAGGGACCAGCAGTTAGCATAATGGCTATGTCACTGGACTCCCACATAGTCGACCGTGGTTCGTGTCCCGGACCCAGTGACTTAAAACTCATGCTGGGCACGTGTGCGTGTATGCCCAAGATCCTGAGAGGAGAACAGAGGAGAAGGGATTGCTACATGGCCATTCCCCCTCGGGGGTGATTTCTTGCTTTCTGTCTCTCTGTCTCTCTCTGTCTGGCAAGTGCATGCGCCCTATAGCAAAAACTTCTCCAAAAAAAAATTACTTTTAAAAATTCATTAGATTTAAACAGCTGTGCAGCCACACTGCTCAAGGGGAGCCAGGTTCCATGTGATGACCATGGTTCAAATCGTGGACCTAGTAAGCCTGAAGCACACTGGACACGCATGTCAATGTCCAATACCTGACGACTAGAAAGAGGATCGCGGTGAGATCAGACCCAGTGGAGGGTGGTCCTCTCCCTCTCACTATTATGTGAATGCACACATGGCTCTATCATCTGAAAGTATATTTTTAGAAGTTTTTGTCAGATGGCATGCATGCTCACCAGAGAGAGACAAAGTGAGAAAGCACCTCCCACATGGAGAATGGTCACATCACAATCCATTTTCCATTTCTCTCTCCTTTTGGGATTTTGGACATGCACACAGTCACATTTCCAAAGTGTTCCTTTATTTTCTGTTTTGAAAGGTTTTTGCTATAGGGCATGTGTGCTCATCAGAAGGACAGAGACAGAGAGACAGAAATATGAGACGCCTCAATCCCTCTTTCTCCATTCTCTCAGCATCTTGGGCAGGCATGCACATGCCCCCAGCGTGAATTTAAACCACTGGATCTGGGACTCAAACTGCAGTTGACTACATGGGAGTCCAGTGACATAACCATTACACCATCCCTCCAAAGTGTTTCTTAGGTCCAGGACTTGAACCTCCATTTGGCCATGTGTGGTCCAGCTGCTTTAATCACCACACCACAGGCTGGCCAGAGAAAGATTTTTCAATTAAAAAATAAAAGATAAACAATTCTCTTAACAATTACAATACCATTGCTACCTGCTTCTATATTACCTATACATTGGTATCATCTATTCATCGAATATATTTAACCTAGTATATGTTATCCTGACAAATTAGTTTTCCTTTTATATTAAATCGCTACACTACATACAAAGTGATCATCATTAATCTAATTACAATCTACATGCAAACTGTGTATATTTTATCTTTTCTTCTAGTTTTCTTTAACTTACACAATTGACATTAGGTAATTTTCAAAAAGTCCATAATCGTTCTTACATTACAGCTATTCAAGAAGAAAAATGATGGCGTACAGAGAGAAGAAAATTATCAGAAAAAAATTTAACACATGACAAAGGATTTAATGAGTAATTTTACAAAATTCGATTGAAATGATCCAATGAAGAATCACAGTATTTGTCAGGAGGTAGAACATGTGACAGGAGAATGTAAGCAGAAAGAATTAGATAAAAGGATCTACATTCGGCCAGGACCGCTTTCTGCGCATGTGACTTGAACCATCTGTATTTTCTAGTAGAATACACATTGTTGGCAGCTTAAAAATTACAAAACATCACACTCTGTAAATACAGATGTCTACGATTTTATTCCTGAAGTCATATAACAATAACACAACCACACTCCTCTTGGTGGAAGCCTGTGGATAAGACTCATTCTTATGCTTTAAAGACGCCTGGCTTAAATTCATCACCTCCCTTAGCTGCTACCCTTCCCCCATCCCCAATAGTTTTCAATTCAATGTTTTCTAGAGAGACCTACATGATTGCATGATTGAATTCAGTCTTCTCTCAAATATACCTCTCAAATATGTAATACAGACACACACACAGGCAAAGGAGTCATTTGATAGTGAATGAGAGATAAATATAACAAAATAAGTAAAACCTTAGGAACTAACAAGCACACAAAGCGAAAAGAAACTCCAGTAAAAGGAGACAGGAAGGACCACGTGCAAGTACTGAAAAGATGCTCTATTCATGGAATAGGAAAGAGTTAAGTACTAAGAAAATAAAATGTACCCATTGCCTCTGAAGACTGTGAAACAACCCTGAAGAGATAAATGGAAGCTTATTATCTCTTGGAGTTTCATCTTATAAATATGAAGGGACTCTGAAAAGTTTCTGGAAAAAATGGAATTAAAGTACAAGCTTATTTTTAGTGCCAAAAATTTTGAAATCTATGTATTAGCTTTTTTTTTTTCAATAAATACACATTTTCCATAAACTTTTTGAAGATCCCTTATACTGCCATGCCAGCAAATGATTTTATATAGGATAATGGCATAATTAGATTTTTGCACTAAAGAGAACACAAACAAGCATTTGGAGATGCTCTGAAAAATATGATTAAGGCAGAAACAAACTAACTGTCCAGGAGAGGAAGGATAAGAAAATGATTTAAGTAAATAAGGTGTGAAAATGGAAAAGCACGGAGACATTTCAAAGATTCAAAGGTTTGGGACCAGTAGTTGGCATAATGGCTATGTCACTGGGTTCCCATGTAGTCGACTACAGTTTGAGTCCTGGACCCAGTGGCTTAAACTCATGCTGGGCATGTGTGCGTATGTGTGGAAGATTCTGACAGAAGAATGGAAGAGAAGGGATTGTGGCATGCCATCCCCCCCGATGGGTGATTTCTCGCTTTCTGTCTCTCTGTCTCTCTCTGACTTTCTGGAGCGTGCATGCACTCTTTAGCAAAAACCACTCCAAAAAAAAAGAAAGAAAAGAAAAGATTCAAAGGTTCAATGGGACCTAATTATCGATTGGCTATAAGGAAGAAATTGGTCAGAAATCAAACAAATAGTGATTGGGGATGCAACCAAAGAGGAAATAAAATGTTTGGTGGCAAAGAGTAACAAAATAAAACAAGTTTTGTGTATATTGAAAAAAATACTTGCTGTGAGATCCTGATAGTAATCTCAGAGGTCACCTGGATATTTGGATTTAGTATATTCCAAGGATAGGTTGGAGAAAAGATGTCCTTTTGGTGGTCATCTTTAAAGAATATACATTTAAAAATATAATCATGGAACCAGCAGCTGGCATAATAACTACGTTGCTGGACTCCCACATAGTCCTGGCAGCTTAAAACTCACACTGGGTGTGTGTGTAGGGACCAGCAGATGACATAATGGCTATGTCACTGGACTCCCATGTAGTCAACCATGGTTCAAGTCTCAATCAGGGGGCTTGAACTCACACTGGGTATGTGTGCATGCATGCCCAAAATCCTGAGAGGAGAATGGAGGAGGAGGGAATTACAGCATGGTCATCCTCCCCAGGTCGGTGAGGGTGGGGTGATCTGTCACTTACTGTCTCTGTGTCTCCAGTGAATGCACATGCCCTGTAGCAAAAATCTTTCTAAAAAATGTAATAAAAATATAATCAGACTTATGAACTAATTAAATTTGGGAGATGGTTATTTTGATGATGTACTGTGAATAAAGATAGAAAACATGTTTTTAGGGTAAACTCTATCTTCATACCACAATCAATTTCGGTTGGAAAAGAGAACGTTTTGACATCTCCCAGGATTTTTTCTTACTAGGAACAGAGTAATGAACATTGATTTTCTTGGAATCATCAATTTCTCGCCCATTCTCCTTAACATTTTGAGAACAGGGAACTAGAAAGCATAATAAATCCTGGACACAGAGTCTCTTCACATACTTTATACAGATCCTCTACTTTGGGCAAGAAATAACCATAAATCCTTATACCTTAAAATTTCAGTGTCCTTTAAAATAATAAAATATAATCGCACAACCCAAAAGCTCTCAAGAGAAAGATTTTATTTTCTACTGGAGGTAGAATGGGCATACATTTGTGAAAAGCTCATTTGGTATAGAAAATAATGCTATGAGTGAATGCAAATCAATTGATGGTTTCAATTAATTTAGTGTTTTACTTCAAAATAATTACTATATTTTATTATGCAATAGTGTACTGGAGTATTATAATGATTTTATTGAATATGCATGGAGTAGCATGTATCATATGATATACAAATCATATTGCCTTTTAACAATATAAAAATTTCAAAATTCTAAAGCATTTCTGTCCTAAAGATTCGAGTAAGATATTATATGGCAATGAGATATTTACAATTTATTCAGTGTTTTCCATGAGGCAGTAGGTTTTTGTTGTTGTTGTTTATATGCAAGATATACTTAAAACTATTCTATGAAATACATATTATTATCTCAGGTTTAGAGGTAAGGAAACTGTATCCCAATTATTAGGACATTGGGAAGGTTATTACATGTTTTTCTATGCAAAAATGCATCATGGCGTTTCGGAAAACCCAATACAATGTTTGTCCTAGGATGAAGAACTAGTACTAGTAGAACTAGTATTTAAACCTGAACTCTTTGAACTACAAAGCCTAAATAATTTGCCACTGCAAAATTCTGTTTCCTAGGCTTTGGGTGAGATAGAGTAGCCATAGCAATGTCCTGAGATCAGCTTACTTTTATATCACCTATAATTCAGACTAGGTAAAAAAAAAAAAAAAGGGAACCAGCAGTTAGCGTAATGGCTATGTCGCTGGACTCCCACGTAGTCGACCGCGGTTCGTGTCCCGGACCCGGTGGCTTAAAACTCACGCCGGGCGCGTGTGCGTGCGTGCCCAAGATCCCGAGAGGAGAATGGAGGAGAAGGGATTGCGGCGTGACCATCCCCCCTGGGGGGTGATTTCTCGCTTTCTGTCTCTATGTCTCTCTCTGTCTGTCTGGCGAGCGCACGTGCCCTACAGTGAAAATCTCTCAAAAAAAAAAAAAAATCCCCTGAAGTAATTTTTTAAGAGGGTTTGCCTTAGGGCACATGAGCTCATCAGAGAAAGGGAGTTAGACACAGTGAAAGGGAAAGTGAGAAATCACTCCCCAGGAAGATGGCTATGCCTTAATCCCTTCTTCTCTATTCTCCTCCTGGAATCTTGGGCACATATACACATGCGCCTGGCATGAGATTAAAGCTACCTGGTCTAGGATTCAACCACAATCAGCCATGTGAAAGTCCAGTGACATAACAACTATGCCATGTGCTGGTCCCACCAAAGTAATTATTAATAGTATATATAGTGTAGTAAGACAGCCAGGTAAGACAATGAGATGGAATTTTACCACAGAATCTTAGTCTAGTTTTTATTCTGAGTCTATTTTTATGGTTATTTATGTTTCTTTCTTTCTAATATGTCTGTTTCAGATATAATTGAGAAGCTAATATTATATATTGATAACTGTCTAACTAGAAAATCATTCAATAGAACCTACACGCCATCTATTCAACCTGATATTTTTATGTATCATTTTAAAGCACTACCGTTTGAATGCCTTCTTAAATATTTATTTGGGAAAACCCTCTATTCCACCTCTTCATTAATTTTTAATATTTTTGAATATTCTCTATATTTTCTATTTAAAGCTGCCTCATTCACAGGCACTCTTCTGAAAAGTCTTTTCTTACCTTCCATATTATAAATCTGCTTTTCTCACAAGCATCTAAAAACCCGGCACCACTATGTTCCACTCTGCTCGTTCAGAGTGGCCATGCCCAAGGATACCTTCGGTAGATCTTGTTGTCAGTCCTTTCAACAGAGATTTCTTTCCATGGAGAGGTACTCAAGGAACTCAACAATTTTCCATTGTTGTTCTCACTAGAATTCATAAGTACTTTCTCAGTCAGCAAAGCTTTCTTCCAAACAATCTCTAAGCTCCTGCATTCACTCTATAGCATATAGTTTTCAGTTCTTAAAGTTCATGGATTTTGTGATGATCAAGAAATCATTAGTGTCCTGGCTTTGGGCTCAATGTATGTATTACTAATATAATACACACAGCATCATTTAAGCAACAGGATAGTCCTACTGTAATTCCCATAAGAGCTTAAAATGACTACCTGTCAATAGAATAAACAGTTTATAAAAAAGGACATTGCCGTATGGAAACCTAAGTGCCCTCTAGACAGTTTTAACAAATTCTCTTGTTCTTTTATGTATGACTAGGCTTTATAAAGCTAAAAATGTTTAACTTTTAAGAAACATGTCTGTGTTAAAAGGAACCTCTAAGAGCTTACTGATTTAACTCTTGCTAATAACTTTTCCCCTATTAGTGGGTGAAGGTGACAGGGCAATGCATAATTATGAATATTAGTCTTGGCTAAGGGCTATTGACTCTAAGGCATAAGGTCATATAAATGTCAATTTAATATATCTGTTTTAACAATTTTATTTTGTTTTAAGAGGATCAATTAAGAAAACAGATTTCTTGAAAAGACATTCCTAAGTGCTGGAAGAGAAGTAAGAAGAGGACTGAATGACAGTAAGCAGAATCATCAGTGCTAATAAAATATATGCACAGTTAATGCAAATAAACAATTTGCAATTAGTACAGATACATTGTAAAAAATACATTTATTTCTTAAGCTTGTACAGCAGCAACAATCTATTAGAATTCTAATAGCATGAGTACTGCATGTTTATAGATGATTTCTTTATATATCAATTTGAAGGTTTAAAATTAAACATTTAAAAATATCTAATTTTTATAACTGAAGTAGATTAAAAATGATTTCTGAAACATTACTATTCTACTGTAATATTCTATACATGAATTCCTGGAGGATTTTATTCCTCTTATAAATACAAATATTGGATCATCAGAAAAGTCATGATGACATTTAAAAATGCATCATGACTTTTCTGATGATCCAATATATACTTAAATAACCTCTTTTTTAAAAAAAGGATGATTAGGCATTTATAGTTTGTACATTTATAGTTCCTGTTAGTAGCATATCAGAAAACATCATTAGAAGTAATATTAGCATGATGTCATAAAAGTTATAGCTAACAGGCCATGGTAGAATATGTGAATGTATGTGTCATGTATTTTGTAACTGTATAATGATGCTCTATGATCTTAACTTTTTAAGTAATTTCATTCCTTGAAATGAATTATTATTTTAGGTATATTGTTAAATTTAACCCTCTAGAAATAATTATGCTTGTGTACTGAATGTTTCCTAAATGACTTTTATTACTTTTTTCTTACATAATTAATATATTTCATATCACATTTACCTGAGAATATATTCCACATTCAAGTAAGTATGTTGCATATAGAAATGATAAGTTATAGACAACAAAATATATTAATAAATCTCCAACAACAACAAAAGAATTTAAGAGAAAACAAATCCCAAACTATAGGCTAGGTTCCGGCATTTGAATCTGTATGCAGAGGCATGAAATATATGTTTGGGCAATCCAAAGACAGGAGCTGGACTTGGATTCATAAGGAACTTCTTCATTAATTAAATAGGAAAGCACAGCAACTAGTGAAAAGACACAGAGCATTGTAAGTGTATCCAGATACCAGGGTTGAGAAACAATGGCCATACAATGACATAAAACCCCAAGTCTTGGGCAAGCAGATGATGCAAAGGTTAAGGTGGCGGGATCCCACATGGCTGAATCCCACATGGCTGACTACATTGTTTGAGTCTTGGATCCAGTGGCTTGAAAAATCACTCCAGGTGCACATGCATACATGCTCAAAGTCCCAAGAGAAAAATTAGAGGAGGGGGACCAGCAGTTAGTAATGGCTATGTCGCTGGACTCCCATATAGTTGACCGTGGTTCGCTTCCTGACCCGGTGGCTTAAAACTCACGTCAGGCGCGTGTGCGTGCGTTCCCAAGATCCCGAAAGGAGAATGGGGGAGAAGGGTTGGCGGCGTGGCCATCGCCCCCGGGGGTGATTTCTCGCTTTCTGTCTGTCTCTCTCTATCTGTCTGGTGAGCACACGCGCCCTATAGGAAAACCTCTCAAAGAAAAAAGAAAAATTAGAGGAGAATGAATTGCAACATAGCCAACCCTTCTTGGGGGAGGGTGGTGATTTCTCACATTCTCTCTCTATCTCTCTCTCTGGCAAGCACACTCACCATACAGAAAACCAAATAAGTCTCTTCCCATGAGTATTCAGATTTAAATTGACATTATTTGCATAGCATGAAAATTTCAAGCTAAGAAACTAACAAATAATTGGTGAAACTTGATTAGAAATCTCAGAGTTATTCCAGAAGCCAATATAAAAATATACTGTATTGGAATTTTTCACCAGTTAAAACATATAGAACCTTCATGGAAACAAAACTAACAATAATAATAAAAATGGAGAGAAAAATAAATATAACTGAAGATAATCACATACAAAAAACTGCAAATCATACTAGGCAGCAAATAACCATGAATGGGTATAGCAAATCCAATTAACTCAAAATCAATATATCAAAAACTCAAAACAATGTTTAAAAATCAGAAAAATGGGGCCAGCAGCTGGCCTGGTAATTAAGCTGTTAGACTCCCAAATGTCCAACTATGATTGGAGTCCCGGACCCAGTGGCTTGAAACTCATGCTAGGTGCATGTGCATGTGTGTCCAAACTCCCAAGAGGAAAATGGAAGAGAAAGGATTTCAGCATAATTATCCCTCAGGGGATGATCTCACTTTCTGTCTCTCTCTTTCTGTTTCTCTGGTAAGTAAATACACCCTACAATGAAAACTCTCAAAAATTTAGAAAAAAAAATTAAGTATGCTTAAATTAATTCAAAGTATATAAATATATATATATATAATAAATTAGAAAGATAAAAAATAGAAAAATGTATAAATGATTAAAATAGAACTTAGAAATTAAGTTGATATGTTACTAAATTATACTAGTCTTCAGAGGTAAAGAATAATGAGTTGGGAGAACGATTATTAAAAATATATCTGCTATCAAAATACATCATATTCAGGATAGTTGGTGGTATGGTAGGTAAGGTTGCTAGATCCCACTTGACCAACACTACACGGTTTGAGTCCTGGACCCAGCGGCTTAAAAAACATGCCAGGCATGTATGTGTGCATGCCTCAAATCATGACATCATATAGAAATGGAGATGGGATTGCAGGGTGACCATCCTCCAGTGGGGTGTTGCTTTCTCATTCTCATTCTCTCTGTCTCTGTCTCTCCATCCCTTTCTGCTTCCCTTCTTGGTAAACAAGAACCTTCTAAAAAAATAGAAAAAACAAAAGACACAAAAACCATCATGGTGAAACTGCAAAACCATGTCTGTATAAGGGACTAAACTGAAAACCAGAAAAGTGAAGAAGTGGATTGCTTACAGAAAACCACAGACAGCAGTCTTTCTTGTTAGTAGAAACTAATGACTAAGGGGCATACAATAAAATCTTCAGGTTGGTGAGGAAAAAAAATGAGCATTTAAGGATTCTAGACACAGAGGTCACAGTGGCAAAACAGCAAAATAGCATGCTCTAGGAGACTGACCCACAGGAGAAGGTCCTGAGTTTGTGTCTGGCGACATCACCGAGTGCACACGAGGCATGCATATGACTATAATCTAGGGTTAGCTGGGGCTGGGGTGGGACTGCAGTGTCAAGTTCCTGTTGGCAATGCTGCTCTCTCTCCTTATATATCTCTCACTCATGAAATAAATAAATAAATAAATAAATAAATAAATAAATAAATAAATGTAATTCTGGACATAGATTAAGCATCCTTTAAAAGTGATTGAAGGTGTGGTCTGTGCTGTGGTGGTTAAAATGCCTAGATTCCACATGACGACTGTCGAGTGGCCTGAAAAACATGGTGGGTAATTGTGCATGTGGAACCAAAATCCCAAGAGGAGGGAGAAACTGTTAGAGCTTGGCATGACCGTTCCCCATGAGGAGTACATTCCCTCTCCCCAGCGAGCACGCACCTCTCTTCCTCTCGCTTTCACCCTGTCTCTGTCTCTGTCTCTGGTGAGGATGCATATATCTTAAAACTACCAATGGTATAGCTCGATTTACACCTGTTGAAAGAACTACCAAAGAATCGATTTCAACAAATAGAAGGAAATGACATAAGTGAACCAAGAAGAAAAAGGGAATTGCAAGAAGCAATAATGAACAAAGAAGTTTGTAAGGAGTTAATCATTTTAAATTCACTACATAGAACTAATAGGAATAATGACTGATGTCCTGTGCAGTGGAGGTAAAAAAGGTGTCATTTATGGAACATAATGGGGAAATTGAATGTCAAAGATTTGGGGTTAATGTTTTTCTTCAGAAGACAGACAGAGCTACGAACTACATGGTTGCTTTCATCCAGGCAGGCAGCTCTGTGACCCACATTCAACATTTAAGTAAATCACTCGAAGAATAGGGGTTTCACAACTTCCAAACTGGCAAAAGGAAAAAAATTACAAAAAAGAAATAAAATAAACAGTCGATCCAGTAAGAAGCAGGAATGAAAAAAAAAAAAAAAAAAAAAAAAAAAAGAAGGGTGAGGAGGAGAATAAAAAAAAAAAAAAAAAAAAAAAAAAAAAACATGAAAAGGAACAAAATAGCAAAATAGGATCTCCTGTTCTGCTGTTGTGCTGTTGTATGTATCCAAAATGTCAGTAAAAAGGGGAAGGAGTAGTTACATAATTTAGAGAAAAGTTATCAAGTGTTAAAAATTATCAGATTTATATCTGAAAACATGTAACTTTCTTCATATGAGCTGAATAAAGGTATATAAAATAATTTTGGCTCTGCTTTCTAGATATTAGTATTTATTATCAATATATTGCGCTATGGTATATTTATGTGGCAGGAACTATTACAGCAAAAAAATAAGCAAATATGCCCTTCTCTTTGAATTTCAATTGGTAACTACAATTAGTCCATTATTGTGTTGCTAAGCCCAAATACCTGAGATTGGGAATAAAGAATAGATGTTTATTTGGCATGATTCCAGTGACTACAAAATCCAAGTATGGTCCAAGTATGTAATTGAAATCTGATGCTAAGTCACAACATGGGCAAGAGAATCAGGCAGGTCAGTGGCAGTGTCAGGGGAGGAGGAGAAAGAGAGAAAGGGGAGAGAAAGAGGAAAGATACATATTCACTCCCTTTCCCTGTTCCTCCTGCTCTCTCAGCTGACCGGACTGTGCCCATCCACATTAAAGGTAGGTCTTTCTCTTAATGATCTTACCATCCCCCAATTAACATTCTGTTAGGAATCCAGTTTCCAGAACATGCAACTTTGGGGGACAACCCATTATCCAAATTACAGTTGTAACATTAAGTATATTTAGGTAATGAAAGAGCTCTTTAAGATTTAGAAAGAAATCAAAACACCGAAAACTAACAAAGACACTGTAATTTAAGAGCAGATGAACTGTGAAATTGAGAACAAGGTTGCAATTTGGGAAAAATTTTGGCAAAATTACATCGTTACTAAAAAGTAAAATAAATGCACATCTACCATTCACTGGCTAAAATGTGTCTTTAAGCATAATTGCATGCTCTTTCATAAAATGAAGTGACCAGTAAGTCTAACAGGATTTTTTAAATCTTTTTAATGGTTCATTAACGAAGTATTAAATCTGTTTTTGTTGTTCTCATAAAAGTTTATTATACTCTTATTCTATGCTGGAAAGCCATAGAAAGAAGTAGGTTTTCTAGAGAATTTTTTCAGCTTGCCAGATGTTATAAGGAAAGGCTGTGCAAGTGAGCAGCATAGGAAATAGAGCCAATGCCTGGTAGTTAATTAGACTTTTGACAGCCAATTTTGTGGTGCTAAATGTGATTAAATGTAGCTCCAAGTCTTTGGAGTGACTTTCTTAGTTTTAAACCTTAATATTACTTTAGTTACATAAAATCAATCTACTCTAAATTCTGGTCTTCCACATTACAACATTAAAGGTGGAGGTCTACACTACTACTTCTGTGTGTAGGTGTGAGAGACACAGAGACAGATAGGCATCTTCCACAGGATCTTCACACCATGGTCTAGCCCCAGCATCAGCCAGTCAGGCTCCTGGGCACACTGCACTAGCGGGATGGGTACAGGGACTCCTCAGGATGCAAACCCAGGACCTTCCCATGTGGCCTCAGCATTGTGGGGCATTTCATTAACACTGAGCCACCACAGTTGGTCAATAATATCCTATTCTCTTAAATGTTTATTAAAACAACTCACTACAGCATTAGAAAATTAAAGTTGAAGGAAAAATCTAAATGGTCTTACAAAGCAAAGCTTCATTTTACTTTGTTCTGCAGTTGTTGAAAGATGAGTGAAGATTTTAAAATACCATTCTCTTTCATTTTCCTCTTTGTCATCACATCAAATTGTCTACTAAACTTCTTAAAGTGATAAAAATGCAATGATTCTTTTATAAACTAGAGGGCTTCTAGCAAAATTTATTATGTATAAAAAACTATTTTTACTGGTCTCCACTTTCTAATGTACTATTTGACATACATGTAAAAATGATGATAGTGAGCCCTCCTCATAAAGATTCATATTTGAAATTTTCTTTTGTTAGAGCTGATATATGTATGACTTAGTTAAAACTGAAAGGTTACCTCAAGTAGAATAGTTAATTTTTTTAAAAAGGTCCCTCCTGAGGCTTTAGTAAGTATAGTGCTGGACTCCCACTTGGCTGGCCACAGTTCAAGTCCCAGACTCCATGGCTTGAAACTCATGCTGGGCATGTATGTAGGCATTCCCAAAATCCTAAGAGGAGAATGGAGGAGAAAATTTTAGTTTTGAAATTCTGGAAGAGAAAAGAACAATCCTTGAGAAAAAGAAAAAAAGAGTTGCTAACTACCTTTTTTTTTTTTTAGATTTTTGTCATAGGGTACATGAGCTTGCCAGAGAGAAAAGGGGAAAGTGAGAAATTATTACCCAAAGGGGATGGCCATGCTGCAATTCCTTCGCCTCCATTCTCCTCTCAGCATTATGGGTATCCATGCACTCAAGTGCAGAGTGATTTTCCAGCTTATGGGTGTGGTACTTGAACCACAGTTGGCCATGTGGGAGTCCAGAATTTTACCCAGAATATCACCTGCTGGCCTCACTAACTATTATTTTTTTTACTTCAATAGTCATTGGCCTAAACTGAAAGTGGAAAAGGACACAGACCTTCCTGGGCACTGTGTACCCAGGGGCAAATGTCTGGGGGGGGTATTCTTCCTCTTGTGGAGTATTACTTTGCTTGGAGATTCTCCTTCGGTGTCTGTCAGGACATAGCTCCTGAATATGGCCCCTGCTCTTTGGCCACTTTTGACCATTTGTCATCAGCCACTGAAGATTTATCACTCAGCTATCTTTCAGTTGAGATCCTACCTCTTCTCTAGGCGGCCTGCTTAGTCCTTTAGAGATATCTTTATTGGTTCCTGTCAGTAAAGTACCTAATAAGTGCAAGTATTAGCCTTCTTTCTTTCTTTTCTTCTTTTTTTCTCTTTCTGGAGAGTTTTTTTTGGTTTGTTTTGTTTTGCTTTGTTTTATTTTGCTATGGGGTGCATGTGCTTGCTAGAGAGACAGAGAGACATAAAATAAGAAATCACCCCTGGGCAAGGGCAGAGATTGCCTTCACCACAATCCCTTCTCCTGCATTCTTCTCTTGGAGTTTTGGGCATGCATGCACACACACCTGGCACGTTTCAAGTTGCCAGGTCCAAGAATCAAACCATAATTGACCAAATGGAAGTCCAGTGCCTTTATAACTATGCCACCTGCTGGTCTCCAGGGACAGCAACTTTTATTGATTTTCATCATTAAAATATCCAGACCTGAGTCCTCTCAAGTCCCTCAGGATGAATGGGAAACAAACACAAGTGATCACCATGAAGCTATTTGAAATGGTAAGAACATAGCTCTCTTTTTCTTCACCAAGAAGCATTTGGAAGGGATGAACCACAGCACCCCACTGACACCACGAGAGAATGCTAACTCTACCAGTCTACAGTTTCTATTTCAAAAATTAGAACTCCAGTTGGCAAAACCAGTTCCACAGTCTCTTTGTCTCCCAAATAAATAATCTTGCATTTTGCTTTACTTTCAAATCTCTGGCTGTTTGGCACCTATTTTATCATTTCTGGTCATTGAGGCCTCACCTAAAAGTCCTAAACTACAAGAAGGAATGACTCCAACTCCTGCTACATATTTTGAAATTAAAAAAAAAAGTTTTCTGGAAAGTTTCAGGATTGTGGTAACATGATGCAAACTTATGGTGTCTATGGGAATTTTCTCCCACTCTCTATAGTTTTATATCTATAATATACATGTATGTAATACATATTTATGATATACTGGGTCATCGGAAAAGTCACGATGCATTTTGCATAGAAAAATTTTGCGTGTAAAAATTTTGCATAGAAAAATGCGTCGTGACTTTTCCCACAACCCAGTATAATCAGATACAATTATTGGAGAATGTTAAATGTATAAAGTTATATCATATACATTATTTAATATAAAATATATTTTTTGTTTTATTATACTTTATTCTAAACTAATTGCATTTAACTTTTCATCCTTAATTTTTAAATAGAAGAGTACTAAACAATAATTCATATATTCTTCAGTGATTCTACCTATAGACATGAAAGATGTCCATTTAAACAATATTAAAATACACATGTTAGAAACTACTGGCCATTCTTCAAATGTTGCTTCTTTTTTGTTGTTATATTTTTCTGTTTGGGAATTTGTTTTCTCCTTTTTTGCCAGAGGATACATGCATTTGCCAAAAGAGAGACACAGACAGAGAGGGAGAGAGCACCCCTCAATGGGGTGTGGTCATCCCTTCTCCATTCTGTTTGGATTTAGGGCACACATGCACATGTTTCTGGCATGTTTTTCTAGAGGCTGAGGCTCAGTTTCAAATTACGGTTGGCCATGTGGGATCTGGCTTCCTTAGGTCACAAGCTGTCTCCATTACTTGTGATGCCATTACTTCCTCTCTTGAAACACCCTTTAATCACAATCTGGTCTTCTTTACGAAAATGTTTTAACCATATGACTAAATTCTATTAATAGTTACTAGACTGTAAATATTGGGTTGTCAGAAAAGTCTTGACACATTTTTGCACAGAAAACCAGAAAAATATGCCATGACTTTTCCAACGACCCAATAAAAGCAACATGTACCAATATCTGGCTTATTCCACAGTTCCCTTTCTTTCACAGTCCTCTCAGAAAGATTTGCATTGTGATTGAGAAGACAATATCCTAAGGCTTTAGAAAGCTATATAGTGAAGAGAACAAAGATGTGTTTGCATGAGAACCCATGTAAGTTATTAGATCACAAGCCCCCTGAAACCTGAAATCACTTTAAGATTTTTAGGTGAAAGTTTTATTGAATCGAAATATTAACTTTGAAATATTTTTCCTCCAGCCTATGGTAACATTGCTGACATATGTATTTATATGTTGAAGTGGGGTACCATAAAGAAACATGGAAAAAGCCAAAATGTATGACATGGCCTTACTTGTCAGGGAACAGGTAGTTTGAAGATAGATATAGCAGTTTGGAAAAATTGAAATCCATGTCATGCAGTAGTATACTATTTTGTAAAACAGTCATATTATATAACTTTCAAGGCAGATGAAATATCTATTTGATCTCTAGGGGAAGCTTTTGGAATAGTACTTGCAGCTTTCCAAAAAGAGTAACAACATAAATTCAAAGATTCTTTACTGCTATGGTCTGAAGGTGTCCCCTCTAAAATTCATGGTGAAATTTAACTCCCACTTCAGGGGTATTAAGAGGTGAGACCCTTTAGAAAGTGATTAGGTTACGGATTCTCAACCCTTACAAATGAATTAATACACTTAGAAACAGGGCTTATAGGAGTAGTTCACTTTGGGGAGCAGCAGATGACACAGTTATGTTACTGGGCTTCCACATGGTTGACCATGGTTCAAGTTCTGGACAGGGAGGCTTAAAACTCATGCCAGGGGAACCAGCAGTTAGTGTAATGGCTATGTCACTGGACTCCCACGTAGTCGACCACGGCTCGCGTTCCGGACCTGGTGGTTTAAAACTTACGCCGGGCGTGTGTGTGTGCATGCCCAAGATCCCGAGAGGAGAATGGAGGAGAAGGGATTGCGGCATGACCATCCCCCCTGGGGAGTGATTTCTCACTTTCTGTCTCTATGTCTCTCTCTGTCTGTCTGGCGAGCGCACGTGCCCTATACCAAAAGAAAAAAAAAAAAAACCCTCTCCAAATAAACTCATGCCGGGCACATGTGCTTGAATGCCCAAGATCTCGGGAGGAGAATGGAAGAGAAGGGATTATGGCATAGGCATCCCCTTGGGGGGGTGATTTCTTGCTTTCTGTTTGTCTGTCTCTGTCTCTGTCTCTCTCCAGGGAGCACACAGACACCCTAAGGCAAAAACTCAAATACATAAATAAAAGAGAGTATGTTTGCTCTCTCTGCCTTGTGAAGACACACCAAGAAGTTAAGTTTCTTACCAAATGCTGGTACCTTGCTCTCATACTTTCCTGTCTTCTCAACTGAGAAAAATAATTTCCGGCTTTTATATATTACCCATTTTGTGGTATTTTGTTAAAGGAGCACAAATAAACTAAGACATCTATCATATCCCAAGCTCCATGTTAACAAGAATGTTAAAAGAAAATTGAAGATACATGGACGAGACATCATTGCTTTCATCTAAATAATCTTCTTCTCATTGCAAAAAAAAAAGTAAAACTTCAACTTCCATAACACTAGTAAAAGTAAAACAACGATCAAAACAACATCGTCCAAATTGCTCTAGTGGAGTATAAAGAAAAGGAGTGGAATAAGATGAGATGCATCAGTTTCTTATGGCCAGAATTAAAAGGGGAGGAGGGAGAATTCTGAATCATAATGGAAATATCTTATAATCTCTTAGATTCATTAAAATAGGTGACTATTCCTGAGAATGTAGTTGAAGAAGCATTTGTTAAATTGGGTTCACTATTGCAATCAGATGAATAAAACAGTATTAACCTGTGCTTATCATTAAGTATAGTTGGTAAAAATGTTGGACTTTGAGAAAATATTAACTTTTGACATAAGCTTTTTTTTTCCAAAAAGCATCAGTTTCTTAAAATAAGCCAGATTTTAAAAGAATAAGCATTTATTATAGCAAAAAAAAAGGTTAATGCATACTTGCTCATTGAATTTCTATTTAAGTCATCTTATATAATTTACTTACAAAAACAACTACCCAAGGCCAGCCTCTTTGTGTTCTATTGATGGAAGCTGGATTCCACATGGTCTACCATGTTTCAAATCCCAACTCTGAAGACTTGAAAAAGATGGCAGGCCTGTGTGTACATGTCCAGAATCCCAAAGGATGGAGAAACTGAGGAGAAGGCCTGGTGGCATGGCCATGCCCCATGGGGAGTGGGGATGTTTTCTCCCTCTCTCTCTTTTTCTGCCTCCTGTCTTTGATGAATACACATACCCTTTGACAATTAAAAAGAAAAACTGAAAGTCACCAAAATGTCATTGCTGCCATTTCTTGCCAGTTGACCTAGATGGAAGAAAACTGTTAGATAAAACAAATAAAGTAAAATCAGTCAATAGTATACCCATTAGTCCTCTGAATGAAGATATAAATACTAATGAATGAATGCCTTTTATTTTTCCTCAACCCCATTCTCAAATGTACATGCCAGAAATTTTTATCCAGGAAGATGAGTTAAGTTAGCCAAGAAAAGCTAAACAGAAAAATGTCATGAAGCTGCTACTATTCTCCCAGCTCAAATTCTTCTGGTCAGGATGACAAAGCTGGCACCAAATATTTGGGGAAATTTCTAGAATTACAAGAATGATAAGACACTGCCTTTGTAGTTGCAGTCAGCCACATAACAAATGCTTCACACTTATCACAGATAGGACAAACAGGTACCACCAGGTAGCATGAAATAGATACCCTAAGCCAAAATAATTCTGAATGGCGTAATGAACCCATGTAGCTCCCAAACAACAAGACCTAGAGATGAAAAATACACATTTTAACTGTTAAGGCCTTTCTGATCCCCACTTAACCTTCAATGGAGTTTTATTATTATTATTATTATTATAAGTTTACTTATTTTTTCATGAGGCAAGAGAGAGATAGAGACAGGCACAGAGAGAAGCAACTCTGACAGAGCTCTGAAATCATCCTGTCCCAGCCTTCCAATCAGCCAGGATCACAAGCATGTAACCACATCTGGCACACTCAGATTGGTGCAATATAACCAGGTATTCCATGTGGCTCTAGCATCGTGCAGTGGTGTGCCTTACTGCTGTGTCAATGGTGCCCACAGTGGTTTTACCCTTTATAATAAAAATAACACCTGGACTATCATAATACTAACTGTATGACTTAGTAATTAATTTACTTGTGGAAAATAGGAGATAACCACTGCAAAAGTTCTGGGCTATGTCACACTGGTGGAGATTCTGGGCATTCCATTAGTTTAGAGCACAGTGTGACTGATAACCCCACCTCATTTGTATGTGCTGCTTCTATCCGTGAACTAAATAACTCACCACACTGTGTGCCTAGGTAGAGCTGGAGCAAATGAAAGATCTGCACCAGAGGCAGGTTGAGGTGCAAGCAACCTGGCTACTTGAACCTTATAATCCACAACCCAATAGGGGATTTATAGTGAAAAACCCCAGGATTTTTGTGTGATGCATATTTCTCTTTAGTTGTCTACTATTCTCTACTTGAAAAATATTATATCAGAATAACCTGAATAAACCAAACTACTGGGTGACTCAGATACCCAAGACACTGGATCATATTGTTGTGTCACCTTTTCCTCTCCCTAGAACTCATGTGTTAATAAAGATAAATTCAAAAGGATAGCCCAGGCTTATGGACAGGTCAAGAGTAATTCCATTGCATAATGGTTCTTTATGGGGCTAACCCTAAAAATTGTGACATAGTAAATACTATTATACAGGGTATAGGGAAGTACTTTCGATGATCCATTTTATGTGAGAGGGGAGATGGACATGAGTTAAAGACAGACACCAAATCGTGAGAGGTGTTAATAAGCTAGCTTGCTGGCCATGGAAATGTAAAGAACAAGATGGAATGAAGTCAGTGGGAGAGACACCTGGATACTTTTCTAGGAATAGACACAGAGTGATACTTATATGTGTTCCCTATAGCCACCCAGAGGGAGCTCTCAATCCCGTGGTATCAGTCAGCTTTTGTTCCTCAAGATTTTTCCTTGAACACTTATAGTCTGTTTCAGAAGTTCACGTACACAATGACCATGAGGATACGTGGAGACAAAGACAATTTTTGTTGACTAAATGGTTTTTCATTTGGTCTATATTGACTAATAGTCTTCTGCTCTCAAGGTTTGACTCCAAGACTGATGTTTGCCAAAACTACCAGAAGCTGAGGTCATTGCCGAGGTCCCAGTATGGCACCATTCTTCAGAAGAAGCATTTGGCCCCTTGGTCCACAATACTTCTGGCTGGACTAACTTATGAACTTAAAAAGCCTTTGCAAGGCCACAGAGACTGTGTCTGGAAACGAGAGAGTATACCTGGGTTATTTTTAGTTTTCCAAAGTATGACAATACTGGTCAACTGAATATTGCAACCACTAAATAAAGGCAACATAATGATTTGGATCCTATGGAACTTATGATCTGAGTCAACACACTAGGTTAACAGAAGAAAAGAGGAATTCAACAGGCCAAAAAGGTTTGCAAAGAGTAAGGGGTTTAGAAGACCTGTAACAGATGTCAAATGTAGGAAACTCTGGTTAATGACTAATTTTAAGCTTTTATGAGAGAACTGAGGACTTTAGCAGCTATAGTTTTTTTGGGGGGTTGGGGCAGCAGGTGGTGTAGTGGTTAAGACACTGAACTCCCACATGATTGAATACGGTTCAAGTCCCAGATCTGGCAGCATCCTTTCTCCTTTCTCACTTTCTTTGTCTGTCTCTGGTGAGTGCATGTGTAATACTGCAAATTAATAATAATAAAAGTTAAATCATTCTTAAAAAATAAAAACAGCTACAGTTTTTTATTTTTTATCATTTCTTCTCTCTCTCTCTTTACTAATGTGATGAGCACTCACAGTGGGTAGTGCCTCCTTAAGGTTCTGTAAGGAGAGGAACAGAATCAGCATTCTCTCACAGTGATTTTTTTTTTCTCTTTTTTTCATTTAGGAAAAAAAGACAAAAGAAATGAGGGAAGAAGGCGGTAGACTATGCTAGATACTCTCTGAATGCAAATCTAAACCATGTTCTATCTTGCTCTATGTAATAAGTCTAAAAACAAAACAAACAAAAAAAGGCAGAAGAAGGGGCCAGCCGGAGCTGTGGTGGTTACGGCAGCTGGATCCCACATGGCTGATGTGCAGGTCGGGTCTCCGGCCAGCAACCTGAGAAACAGGCAGAGTGTGTGTGTGAGCATACCCAAAATACCAAAAGGAGCAATGGAGTAGAAGGGATTGCGGCATGATCATCCCATACGGAAAATGCTTTCTCACTTTCCCCCTGAGCCAGCACACTATAGCAAATTCAAATATAAACAAACAGTCAAAAAGGCTAAAAATGCACTATACCCATGGCCTGAGAAAATGTGGAAAATGTGCCTTTTGAAATGTAAAGTAATGACTTTTTAATACAGATTTTATTTAGAAATATCAACATGAACCAAGTTATTGACAGAGACACATTTGATCATTTAAGAGTTTTTCTTCTAAGTCAGGCACTTAGAACTGTTAGAAATTAAGACAGGAGTACAGCCTTGGTGACTGTTCTGTCACCGAGGACTCCAAACCAAGTGTGTGTTCTCTGGAACCAGTACAAACAAAATGTACCTGGTAGCTCTCCAAAGCATGTGTTTTTAAAGTACTTTTTAAGTTACTTTTTTAACCTTTCAAACATTTTAAAAATCCAATAGAACATAAATGATCAATTAATGGTGTCTACATGTGGATCCCCTGCCAGGTTAACTAGTCACATACTGTAGAGGACGGGGAAACTGGCCAGGTAATCTACCCATTTAAAGTTCAACTGAAAATTGGTGCTAGAATTTCTTGCTTGTCATGTGTATTAGCTCAGAATCTCTTCATACTAGAGATCCGAATATCTTTATGAAGAATTATACACAATATCAAAAAGACTTTTTTAAAAGGTTTTTTTGCCATAGGGCATGTGTGCTTGCCAGAGAGAGAGAGGGAACATCAAAAATCACCCCCCAGGAGGGGATGGCTAAGCCACAATCCCTTCACCTCCACTCTCCTCCTGGGATTTTGGACATGCAGGCACACAAGCCTAGCGTGAGTTTCAAACTGCAGGATCCTGGACTCGAATTGCAGCTGGCCATGTGAGAGCCTAGCACCTTAACCATCATGCCATCTGTTGACCCAGGATATTCTTAAAGACAGCAGCATAATGGATTGCTGGACTCCCACATAGTTGACAGGGTTTGAATCCCGGACCGATGGTTTAAAACTCACGCCGATAGCATGAGCGTGCATACCCATGACAAGAGCAGAATGGAGGAGAAGGGATTGTGGTGTGGCAATCCCTCCTGGGGGCGGGGGTGTTATGATTTCTCATTTTCTGTCTCTATCGTTTTCTATTTCTCTAGTGAGTGCGTGAGTCCTAAAGCAAAAACCTCTCTAAAGAAAAATTAAAGAAAAAAAAAAATGATAGGAGCATAACAGAGCAGAAAGCTCTGCGATTTACCTGCCTCCTGGAGGTTCACCTGAGACAGAGATGATCATAATTGGAGTAATAACCTTGGACAAATAAAAACATTTGGACCAGGACTTCGAACAGTTCTGATAATAGCTCTAAGTATAATGTATGTATCTCTATATGGTAGAAGTAAGATTAATAACTTTGCTATTATTGGAGAGAAAATAAGAATTAAAAACCTAGAATTTCTATAAATTGGCAAAGTGATAATAACATAATTAAACACCATTTTTATCTAGATATTATATACTTTTTACATATGATTCCATTTATTAAATTGATTTTATTTGAAAATACATATCACTGAAAAAAATGATTGTTATATTTGAGGGTTTTTTACAAGATTTTTGGCTTTTATTTTGGAATTAAAGGTATCTTTCTCTTGAAAATGTGACATTTTGAGATAAGATAAATAGGATCAGAGAAAACCTTATTATATGATAAGGTTTGTGCAGTATTTTTCAGTCCCTTGTCACATCATTTTCTTCCTCAGTCTCTAATCAAATGATATAATCCCCAAATCTTCTCTTCCATGTTACTCTGCCAAAATTTGGTCAACCCCCCACCCTCCCATCACCTTAATTAATCCCTAATCATTCTTGACACAGTTTTTGAAATGTTTAGGGAAGTCTTCACCTTCCTCAGAAAGAACAGATACGTTTCCTTCTTCCATGGCTCCATAAAACCCTGAAAATTTTTTCATATTACTCATTACCATTTGAGACATTATCTGCTTATTATTGAAAGTTTCTGACTAAAATATTTAAAATTTCCACTCCGTACTTCTGGATTTCATCCATTTTCTCATTAATTTTTTCTATGGTTGCCTGTTTAGATTAAATATTTGTTCAGTACATGCAATCCTATAATGCTCATGTTTCCAGATAGGTAGTTCCTTTTATCATTAGATAATGTCCTTTGTCTTGTTTTATTTCCTTTACTGATATGCATGATTCACCTTCCTGTTACGAAACATTCTGTGTTTACCCACTTCTATTTTAAACACATACGTCGATTTTTGGGTTATGTTTTCTTCACTGTGACAGTTGAGCTGTATACATTTATGCTTAGTCATTTGGACACAGTCAGCTTCCAAAGAGATTAAGAAATGTAATCTACAGTCTGAGTAGCCACACACCCAGCCATCGGTTGATGTTCTAGTACTAGGAGAAAAACGCGGGAAGGATATGGGGGAAACATGCAATTTTTGCCATGAAGCACTGGATCGCAGGTACAGTCTTCAAGCAGTCATGTTTCACACTTTGGAAACTCAATTGCTACATTTTTAACTAACAGAAGCTAGTCTTCATCATGTACTCTCCCCAACTACCCTAGGGTCTTAGCAATTTTTACTCACTCTTCGGTTAGTACCCACATAAGACTCGTTACTGTTTTTATCATTTTGTTTCAAAAAATTTACACTTTTAAAAACAGTGTCTGGCTTTTTATTTTTTAAGTTATTAATTTAAAAACTGCCCAACATATTCTAGTGATTTCTGGTCATCCATCCAAATTTACCACTATTTTCTGTATGTTACTTCCAAGTTTTATTTTGTTATATTAAAGGATATCTGACAATATTTCTTTCTGAAGGTATCTGGGAGGAAGAACAAACAAGAACTCTCTCTCTCTCTCTCTCTCTCTCTCTCTCTCTATATATATATATATATATATATATATATATATTGTTTTTTTTCTTCGCTCTCGGCGGGGGGAGATGGCCATGCCGCAATCCCTTCTCCTTCATTCACCTCTTGGGATCTTGGACATGCATGCACACACGCCCGGCATGAGTTTTAAGCCACCGGGTCCAGGACATGAACTGCGGTTGACTAGCTGGGAGTCCAGCGACATAGCCATTACACTAACTGCTGGTCCCACTCCTTCATTTATTTTAATTTGACCATAGAGAGACACACAGAAAGAGAGGGGGAAGTGAGAAAGCAAGCAAGTAGGTGCAGGACTTGAACCTCAATCTGCCATGTGGGAGTGCCCAGCACCTTAACCACCATGCTACCTGCTGGTGCCCTCAGAATATAATTTAACTAAATGTATAACTTTAGATATTGATTTATAGTTCTTCCATTTTAATGAAATTAAAATGACCCCATTTTTCTCTTTAAATCTATTGTTAGTATCTGTGATAGGTATAACTGTCTTCTCTTTTGAAGTCACTGATACTTTTCTCTCTGGTATGTTTATGTTTTTATTTGTTATTCTGTAAAAAGATAGAGCTGTTGGGACCAGGAGATGGCATAATGGTTATGTAACTAAACTCCCACATAGTCGACCATGGTTCGAGTCCCAGACCCAAAGACCTGAAACTCACACCAGATCCGTGTGTGTGCATGCCCAAGATCATGAGAGAAGAATGGAGATGAAGGGATTGCAGCATGACCATACCCCCTGGGGGGTGATTTCATGCTTTCTGTCTCTCTGTCTCTCAGGCAAGCACATGTACCCTATAGCTAAAACCTCTCTAACAGCAACAACAAAGAGATACAGCTGTGAATTTTTTTCAGTCCTTAAGATACTTGTTGCACATATAGATTTTATGTTCTACTGTTAAAATGGAAGATTCTTGGGGCCAGCAGGTGGCACAGTGGTTAAAGTGCTGGACTCCCACATGGCCGACTATAGTTTTAATTCTGGACCTGGTGGTTTACAAATCAAACCAGGTGCATGTGTGTGGATGCCCAACACCCCAGGAAGAGAATTGCAGGTGCTATATGGGGTGCCATGTATGTCTCCTCAGGGGTGATATCTTGCATTCCTCTGACTGTCACTGTCTCTCTCCAGAGAGTGCATGCACCTTATGACAAAAACCTTAAAACAAAAACAGATGATTCTGAAATTACACCAGGTGCATGTGCATGCATGTCCATAATACAAGAGGAAAAGGGAGACAGGACTGCAGCCTGGTCATCCCTCCTGGGGAGTGATTGCTCACTTTGTCTCTCTCCGGCAAGCAGACATTCCTTATGGCAAAAACCTAAAAGAAAAATTCTCAGTAACAAAATTTTTAAATATTGATACTCTCCTCAGTTTCCACATAACTTCAAATTCTGAACCTCCTGTTGAGTTAATCATTCCTCCGTAATTCTAATCCTTTGTATCTGATTTTCTCTATTTCTATTTCCGTATCTGTGTTCTACCATGACATAATATCTGGGAGTTGGCTCATTCTTCTATTCTGCTTCACCCATTCATTATGGATTTTATGTTTGTATTTAGTGTTTTTATTCATCTATCTACCTACCTATCTAAAAAGAGAGAGACTTCAGAGCAGGAGCCTGACAGATTGATTGCTTGATTAATTATTATGAATTTATTTATTTCTTGAAATAGGTCATATGGACTTCCCAGAGAGAGAGGAAAAATAAAAAAAATGCTCCCCAGGAGGTATGTTCATGCCTCAATCCTTTCTACTTTCAGGATTTTTGGTATCCATGCATGCTTGCCCAGTGTGAATTTCAAACCAGGTCTGAGACTTGAACTGCAGAGTCAGCCATGTGGGTTCCAGCTGCCTTAACCTCTATGCCACATGATGGCCCATGATTAATTTATTTTAGGTTTGTTTTGTTTTGTTTTGCTTTTGGAGAGGTTTTGCTATAGGGTGTGTGCGCTCGCCAGACAGACAGAGAGAGAGAGAAAGCAAGAAATCACCCCCCAGAGGGGATGGCCACGCCGCAGTCCCTTCTCTTCCATTCTCCTCTCAGGATCTTGGGCATGCACGCACACACATCCGGCGTGAGTTTAAGCCACCGGGTCCAGGACTCAAACCGTGGTCGACTACATGGGAGTCCAGCAACACAGCCATTATGCTAACTGGTGGTCCCCATATTTTAGGTTTTCTAATTAAATTATTTTTCGTATACATCTGAACTTATTTCATTTCTACTTGTTTATGACTAATATTCTCTTACTATTCTCTTACTATTTTTATCCTTTTTTTTTAAGATTTTTGCCATAGGGCGTGTGATAGAAAGAGATAGAGACGGTGAGAAAGAAAGTAAAAAAATCACCTCTGGGGTAGGGGAAGGAAGGGATGGTGGCCATACTGCAATCCTTTCTTCTCCATTCTTCTTTGGGATTTTGGGCATGTACACACATACACCTGGCATGTTTCAAGCCACCAGGTCCTGGACTTGAACAACCACTGGCCATGTGGAAGTCCAACACCCTAACCACCACACTACCTGCAGGCCCCTACATGTCATTATCTCTTTGAGCAGAATACAGATTTTTTTGTTTTTTAATCAAGTTCAGGTTACCATATTTTGTTTGCATTGCTGGTGGTAAATTGATTTGATAGTTGACTTTGTCTCTTAGCCACAAAGTTCAGGTTAATTTCGGCTGATCTGGATCAACTTTTTGTTTACCATATTGTCAATTAGCCAACATAATAAAATCTCTTAACTAGAGACAAGAAAATGACATCTTGTTATCAATGAATCTTATTTTTTTTATTGCATCTTAGTGTTTTTGAGGTTTTGTTTGTTTGTTTTTTTCTGTTTTTGCTATAGGGCATTTGCACTCACCAGACAGACAGAGAGACAAAAAGCAAGAAATCACCCCCCAGGGGAATGACCACGTCGCAATCCCTTCTCCTCCATTCTCCTCTCAGGATCTTGGGCATGCACACACACGCCCAGTGCGAGTTTTAAGCCACTGCATCTAGGACTCGAACTGCAGTTGACTACATGGGACTCCAGCGACATAGCCATTATGCTAACTGATGGTCCCTGGATCTGAGGTTTTTTGGAGGGTATGGGTACTAGTCTGCTAGCATTGGTTAGTTAAAGCAATAAGATTTTGGATGTGTATCTAGCTTTGGTGAGGACTGGGACAGACAGAGAGACAAAAAGCAAGAAATCACCCCCCAGGGGAATGACCACGTCGCAATCCCTTCTCCTCCATTCTCCTCTCAGGATCTTGGGCATGCACACACACGCCCAGTGCGAGTTTTAAGCCACTGCATCTAGGACTCGAACTGCAGTTGACTACATGGGACTCCAGCGACATAGCCATTATGCTAACTGATGGTCCCTGGATCTGAGGTTTTTTGGAGGGTATGGGTACTAGTCTGCTAGCATTGGTTAGTTAAAGCAATAAGATTTTGGATGTGTATCTAGCTTTGGTGAGGACTGGTTCATTGTGGTGGTTAGGCCTAGGCGTATTGTTTGTGTCTGTGTGAACGGTCCCCAGGAAAAGACTCCAGCTCAAGGTGACCTCGGACTGTCCAATACTACAGAGCACCGCATTCACACAGTAGAGGTGATTGAGAGTTGGAGCCAAAGTGTGGGACTCAGCTTTAGGAGATGGGGAAATCTGTGCCTGAGATCTCTGAGTCCCCTTTCCATGCCTGTCCTTTTCCTGACGTTGCTCCGGTATACCCCTTGGTTATAATAAAAAGGCTCATCTATGAGCTGAAACTGTTTAATTTTTTTCATGAATCAAGTACCTAAGGTGATTAATTTATAATTAACTTAGTTGATCTTAATTTTACTAATTTTATTCATTAAATTTTTTAACGTTTCTTTGCTTTATTTTTCCCTCACGTCTTTGGAATCTTTTTTTTTTTTTTTTTGAGAGGTTTTTGCTATAGGGCATGCATCCTCTCCAGAAAGTCAGAGAGAGGCAGAGAGACAGAAAGCAAGAAATCACCCCCCAAGGGGATGGCCACACCACAATCCCTTCTCCTCCATTCTCCTCTCGGGATCTTGGGCATGCATGCACATGCGCCTGGCATGAGTTTAAGCCACCAGGTCCAGGATTCGCACCACAGGCAACTACATGGGAGTCCAGCGACATAGCCATTATGCCAACTGCTGGTCTCAATGTCTTTGGAATCTGGATATGGAAATTCATCCTAACTTAGAAGTTATCTTTCTCTCCTCTCCATTTTTTCCCCTCTTCTCTTTCCATGATTGCTTCCATGGGCCTTCAAGGTTCCCAAACAAGAACTTGGATTAAAATAAAGAGTGCCATCTCCCATCCAGAGGCACTATTATTGATATCAATGACCTAGTCACTAAGCCAATGGCCCAAGAAGCTTGACCCAATTCTGGACACAAGACTCCTTAGTGTTACTTTACAGCTTAGTTGAGCCTGCATTCCAAGTAGGAGTTAATAACAGGTGGTGGTTGAGTTCTTCCAGCTACCCACTCCCCAACAGGGACAAATCCTCCCCTTAGCCTGGTTTAAAGTTATTCTTCAGTGACATTCTTTTAACCATTGTGTCCTCAACAAGTAGAACAGAACACCTGGATGCCTCTGTGTAATGACAGACTTACAGTCCAACAGCCCACAGACTGAATAACGCTTACTGCTCCATTCTTGTCTATGTAATTTTAGGGATTGGTTGAATAAGACCATGTCTTTATTTTATTTTTCTCTCTTTATATTTTATTTATAATATAAATCTTAGAAGTATAATTCATTAATTAAGCCAACAGAGTTTAATAGTCACCTTAATGTTGAGACAAATTCATATATTGTTATATTCATATTAATATCTAATTCATAAAAATAAGATATAATATTGACATTTTCATATATATTATCATTATTTATTATTATTTCATATTTACTCTCATTCTGTTAAAGCTACTACCACTATTAAAGGTATGAGGAAACACAAGATAAATATATTTTTTAAAGAATTATTTTACTTAACTTTACTTACTTATTTCTTTTTTTTTTCTTTTTTTTTTTTTGGAGAGATTTTCACTGTAGGGCGCGTGCACTCACCAGACAGACAGAGAGAGACATAGAGACAGAAAGCGAGAAATCACCCCCCAGGGGGGATGGTCACGCCGCAATCCCTTCTCCTCCATTCTCCTCTCGGGATCTTGGGCACGCACGCACATGCGCCCGGCGTGAGTTTTAAGCCACCGGGTCCGGTACGCGAACCGCGGTCGACTACGTGGGAGTCCAGCGACATAGCCATTACGCTAACTGCTGGTTCCCCTTATTTATTTTTAATTTACCAATGATGGACAGAAATAGAGAGAGAGAGAGAAAGAGAGAGAGAGAAAGCAAGCCACCAGGTCCAGGACTCAAACCACAGTCAGCCATATGGGAGTCCAGTGTCCTTAGCCACCACACCATCTGCTGGTCCCAATAGAATATATTTATAATTGCCTAAATATAACGAATTATTTTATTACATGAGCCCTTTTAGTAAAGGGATATTTTTTTTCCTGAGGGGAGGACAAAGATAATCTAACTAATGTTAATCATTTTCTTCTGCAAAATAAGTATCTATTCACTTTACCGAAGTGTCTTATTCTCTAACATCCAAAGAAAGTCATAGAAATCACAGTTGCTATGATCAACGTATTTAAGAACATACTACAATATTATCAGTGATGAATGGCACACTTGGTACAAAAATCATATATTGTTAAATGAACATGTGGTGGAAAAGGGTAAGAAGCACTTCATTCATAGAGCTGAAAAGTGTCCGAATGTGATTCCTCACTGTCCCTTTCACTGCCTTTCTCCAGTGAGCGCATGCACCCTATGGGAGGGGAACAAACAAACGAACTCTGGGCATGGGCCTAGCCCAAATCCTAATGGAATGGAGAAAGAGAGGAGAAAAGATTGCTGTGTGACCACACCCCATTGAGACATATTCTCACTCTTGCTCTCTCTCTGTCTCTGGAAAGCACATATGACCTCTGGCATAAATTAACTAATTAAAAATTCTGCCAATTAGATCTGGACTTTAGGACTCTGAATCTAAGCACGTGTAAGTACAGTGAC
This sequence comes from Tupaia belangeri chinensis, assembly GCF_000334495.1. Classification (NCBI taxonomy): domain Eukaryota; kingdom Metazoa; phylum Chordata; class Mammalia; order Scandentia; family Tupaiidae; genus Tupaia; species Tupaia belangeri. Next base: position 367,531 of record NW_006203784.1, read on the forward strand.
ATTAGTCATTCTTTGATTATTTCAGTATCTAGAGTCCATTTAGTCTTTTCTGTTTTTTAACTTTTCTTTAACTTAGCCAGAGTGGTTTATTTTATTTGCACTAAAAGACCAAGATTTAAATAACCTTACTGTAGAGGAAGCAACTAATGAGTTATTTCAACATATTAATAAAGAATTTGAATGAAGAGGAGGAAGAGGCTAAAAGACAGTCCAAACTTAAAAGCCTGATAAATTAATAAAGCAAATATTGTTCGGTAATGAACACATTAGTGCAGAAGTTTTTTCTGTGAGAGGGGTAACATATGAAGAATAGATGAAGTGTCCTTTGTGTGTGTGTGTGTGTGTGTGTGTATGTGTATGTGTTTTGAGAGATTTTTGCTATATGGTACTTGCGCTCACAAGAGACAAAGAGACAAAAAACAAGAAATCATTCTCCAGGAGGATGGCCATGCCGCAATCCTTTCTCCTCCATTTTCCTCTCTGGATTTTGGGTATGCACACACATGCACCCGGCATGATTTTCTCCCCACTAGGTCAAGAACTCTAACCACAGTCAGTCACATGGGAATCCAGCACCTTAACCACCACACCACCTGCTGGCCCAGTGTGTAGTTTTTATATATGAATTAACTTATTAATATAAGTTAATTATATTAATATAAGTTAATTATATTTGCTTGTTATATTAATGTCCACTCATATAATAATGTTGTCAGTTAGAGCTCTGGAGACAAAAACGTAGGTGGCACTATTTCCGGACATAGCAAACTGGGTGTAGGTAAGGAAAAGAAACAAGAAATGGAGGATGTAGCCAGGAGGCTGGCCTGCTGCTGGAGAAGGTGGAATGCAGAGCTGGAGTCAACCAGACTCACAGATTACGAGATTATTGATTTTTGGCTTCTCTATTGGTAAAATCACATAATGGACTGTGCAATTCCAACATCATAGGAAGTTATCTTGGATCATCCTCAGCAGATTTATGTGCTCAGGTCGTGCTTTGTAACCGGTTCTTGAGACTTTAGCATTATAGGAACATACATGTGGGTTTATGGCTAAAATATCCAACTTTCATTTTTAAAAAGGAAATATTACATCTTACTAAGATATATGCTTTTACCTCATTTTGATTGTGTTAACTATCACAGGAGAGAAGCTTAGAAGAAAAGAGCTCAACTTAAATCACATATTAACAAATACTTGTTCGGGATCCAATTCTAAAAATTAGAAGTTGCAATCCTAATTAGGTTCTGGAAAACACACTAAAGAGCTCAATTGTCATTAGCTCTTAAATGCTAATGAGGCAAAAAAAAAATAGTTATTTTATTATTTTGCCTGATTTGGATTTATCCTTCTTAGTTTCCTATGAAAAAGCAGTACACATAAACATGAACTCTTCAATTACAACTAATGGCTTTATTTCTTAATTGTTCATGCTTAGCAGAGATACTCAGCAGGGTTACCCATTATTGCCACTGAGATTTAATGTAGTTCAGTCATGGGCAGAATATATTAGTCATAATATCATGGTATCATGACATCATCATTATAATAAACATTACTACTCATTTTAGAGTAAATTATCAAGTGTTCCAAGCACTAATAATTTTTAAAACTTTTGTTTGAGGATATGTGTGCTCACCAGAGAGAGACAGAGAGATTACGTAAGCATCCTCCATGGAAAATGGTCACACTGAAATTCTTTCTGCATCTCTCCCTCCTTTTGGGACTTAGGGCATACATACACACCATCCAGCAATTCTCAAGATGCCATGTCTGAAAACTGAACCATGAAATTGGCCATGTGGCATCTGGCTGCCTTAACTGAATTTATTATTTACTATCAGACTTCAAAGTGCCTTTTTATCCCACAAAATTCACATGTAATATGAGAAAATAAATATGAATAGAAATAGCCACAATCTGAAATATACTACGAGAACTTTCAGAGAGGATTGAAATCTTGAAACAAAAAGATTTCCAGAGTCCCCAAACTCTCTGAATTCTAAGATGCTATTTAAGTACAGTCAACCTAGGAATATTTATAGATGCAAGAATAATTTATTATATGTATACAAAATAGTATCTTTAATTTTTCATGTACAAAAAAAATTCTTGAACAAGATATTACATTTAGAAGTTAGAGATAGAATTTGAATCTCTATTCCTAAACTTTATCAAAAATATATTAAAGAAATTATCTTGGCCATGGAAGAGACATAGCTGATAAAAGGTCATACTGGTATATCACAGAATGAGATACTAAATGCCTTTTGCTTAATAGAAAGATAGAGATAAGGTTTGAAAGCACAATTTCATGATGTCTTAGCCATCTAATTAAAAACTGGCTGCAATATGGCACCTAACTTGGCTGCAGGGGGCTGATTCAGTTTTTATCAGCTCAGCAAGACTTAAGTCACGTTCTGTGATTAAAACTATAGCTCTTAGGTGTTTACAGTCAAGAGCAAACATTTTAATAAAGATAAAATATGGCCTCCAAGATCTATATCTAGTGAGAATTTCAATTTAATTTGTATCTTGCCCTAGCTAGAAAAATCACTGAAGCTTAATGTATCTGAATCTAATGCAATGCTAATTTTATGTGAAAGGACGTAGATGTTTTAAGCTAATCAACAATAATGTCATGTTTTTCAGGATGAGAAAAAGAAGACAGGTTACTTAAATAAAAAAAAATTATTTCCACTTAGCATTTCTAAATCTTGAGATTCTGAATGTTAAACATTTTGCTAACAATTACATTTGTACTTAAGTATATTCTGACTAATGTGTTAGTTATCATATTAGCATTTACTTATTGATAAGATGCATTGTCTTTGTAAATTAGTTTAAAACTTTATAGGAACCTTTCCAGTACAGGTTTAAAAACAACAGCATGGGACCAACAGCTAGTGTAGTGGTTAAGATGCTCAATCCCCATGCAGTTTGTGGTTCGAGCTCCAGACCAGCAGTTTGAAACTCACCCAGGTGCATGTGTATGTGTTGCATGCCCAAAATCCCAAGAGGAAACTGGAAGAGAAAGATTGCAGTGTGACCATCCACACCTGGGGGTGATTTCTCACCTTCTGTCTCTGTCTCTTCGGCAAGCTTACACACCCTATACCAAAAATCTCAAAAAGAAAAAAAAAAAAAGGAAACAGAAAACAACAACACTAGCAACAAATACTGTCATGAACAGTGAATAGGAACCAATTATCAACTTCAATTCTAAAGTTATCTCTAAATACATAAAAAGTACAAACACTTAAGGGTAATTATCAAGGCCAAAAAAGAAGCTATTTTTTCTCTAACCTCTGAATAGCTCAATAGCTCATCGACCTGATGCAACAGTGATTTTTGCTGCTGCTTTTGCTTGTTTTGCCTTCTATTATACTTATGTAAGTATCGTGATGCCTCAGAGTGACCCATATTTAGACTTTATGACAATATCTGAAAGTGACATAGGTTTAAGTGTCCTGATAAGTAGATGAAATAATGTAAGGTGGTATATTAAAAAAAAAAAATGTGTTCTAGGGTTCGAAACTGATACTATACTTGCTTGCTCGGCAGAGTTCCCTACTCTGACCTACCTTTCCCTATGCAGCAGGAAATTAAAGGGTGCCAATTTTACATGCCCACATGGATTTTACCATCTGTACAAGGTCACCTCTGATTGTGTTTCTTGTACGTGATACCAGACCCCTCTCTTACCCTGAAACCTAGACTATAACTTGCATACTCCTAGTAATTATTTCTCTATCTTCTTTCTGGTCCTTGCTATGAGTCTCTCCCTAGCATCCTGTCTCTGGAACTAGACTTGCCTACATTTGACTAAAATCTTCCTTCTTATCCTCAAATATTAGATGCCCAGTCTTTGAATTTGAATACAATGAACAAAAATCTATGAACTCACATGCCTATCAGGTATTCTGCAGATAATTATTTTACCTGATTTCTGCAACCCCATTTCATCCTATATAAACAACTCTATTTCAAGTTATCTCCATCCTAATAACTCCCACTATCTATATTCCCTTAGAATTAAATTCTTCACCACTACTTAAATATTATTAAAGATAAAAACCACAACACAATTTAACTCCTGCTAAAGGCAGTTCCCAATGAAACAGTGTTTTAAGTATATATATCTTAATTCTTGTGAAAGTACAGGTAATTTATCCTGCCCTCCCCCCAAAATTTATTTTTTAAAGAACTATTTAATTTCATTATTATTATTATTATTTTCATTTGACAAAAGAGACAGACACAGTGAGAGAAACAGAAGGTGAGAAAACAAGCGCCAGTTCCAGGACTTAAACCATGGTCTCCCATGTGGGAGTCCAGCGCCTTAACAAACATACTACTGCCAGCTCCCCCAAAACTTTTAAATCTCATTCTCCCTACTGATGCAGTTACTTGTTGAGCTAAAGTGACATTCCTAATAAGACACACAAATTACCTCAGCTATCTGTGTCCTTTTTAGTATGATTTTAAGATTTGTCAAACATATTTTCCTAGACATTTAAGATTGATCATTTGGCCTCACAGATCCCCTTATCTGCTTTTATATTCTGTTCTAAATTAAGTTCTGTTCTTAATTAAATACTCCAAGAGTGAGAGACTCTTCTCTATGCATGCAGTTTGTCTTCCTTGACCTTATTTATTTTTATCCCTACTGCAGTCTTGTGCCAAGTCACGATATCAACCAAAACTATCTTTCGGTCCTACTGTAAGCCAGATGCAGAAGAAATGCAAAAATATTACTTGAAAATATTCTTGCTGATGTAGTGATTTGGGATAGTTTAGATTGATTTTTAATGGACTCTCGAATGAGTTCTAAGAGTAGTTAATGTCTTCAAATTATGGTGCCCTTTGAAATGTATAGATTTTTAAATAGAAGAATCTACTCATTTGTCTTTTTATCCTTCTCTGCCCAGTGCAAGTCTTTATAATGAAAACATACAGCTTAGTTAGTGGCTAAGCAAAGCTATAACATCAGATGTTGTTTATGATAGTCAACATTCTAAGAAAAAATCAATGTAACTCTCTAGACTATTACAGTGTTAATTTTTATTTTAAATTTAAGTGGATCAGCATAGTAAATGCTCTGTAAATTGTTATGCTAAAATTTAAAGAGAATTTGGTTAAATCTTTTATAAGTCAGTAAGACTGAATGTTTCTTCTCTCTGAGTGAGATTATGGATCTATTGGGTTGTTGAGAAGGTCATGACGCATTTTGCAAAGAAAAACATAAAAAAAAAAACCAAACAGTTGAATTCTGCAGCATCCCAACTGAAAAAAATGGCTGAATCGGTTCTACACATTCTGGACCCAGTTTCCTGCCCAGAAAACTGTCCTGATAATCCATTTGCTGAGTCGTCTCCAACCATCGTACTTGCTACAAGGAAAAATATTGGACGATTTCATCCCTGTACTAGAGATGAAAATATAACTTTCAATTGCTGCAATCACTGCCAGGGAGAACTTATTGCACTTTAACATTTAATATGTTGGAGGCATACCACAGGTACTGTCTTATTACTCAAGGGTCATTACTTGGGAGAGGGGGTTCTTATAATGCTAGAAGTAATATCACTTTCTATTTACAGATTGTATATCCCCAAAGATATTTCATATGCTGGACTCCAGATTACCCTTTCTTAATAAATATCTCAGGGTAAGAAAAGAATAAAGCTATGTAGATATAATTACAATAGAGAATACTTTCCGGATAATACATGATGCTTCTTCTAAAGCTCACCAAAAGAAAAGGATTTCTGGAACTTTTTTTTAAGCCCCAAACTTTTATTTATCTTGCTGGGTATTTCATATGAATAGGTTTGATTTTAGGGTGCTAATGAAAGGATAGGGAAACTACAAGCATAAATGAAATGTGGTCATATCCATTCATTTCCTGTCTAAGCTACTTCTGCTCTTCAATCAGAGTTGAATAGATGCTGATAGGCTTGTATGGCTTCCTAAGTCTAAGGTATTTACTATCTGGTCCTTTATAGAAAAAGTTTTCTGACTGCTATGCTAAAGTAGTAATACCTGGGGAGGTGAAAGGGGTTCCATTCCCTTTATGGTCATTTTGGAGGATCAGAGTAGACTTACAGAAATACTATGGGAGAAGGGGCTAGTATTTTTTAAATTAGAGTGATATCTTAGAAAAATAAAACATTTGGAAACTAAACTAATATGTACTTCGTTAAAATGTGTACTCTTGTTGGTTTTATGGAGATGATTCCGTATTCTTAATGGATACAACCTGATATATATAAAAGAAACAGAATCTTAACCATGACTTATTTTTGCAAGTGTAACATAAGAACATTCAACTTTATTGAATGTGGTGGAGAAAGTGGACTCTAGAATATTATATAAACTCAAAAATGCAACCCATCAGTTAATATATATTAGGTGATATATATTATTGTATATTTACAGTGAATTATCATACAATGCTTTTTTGTTGACCTTTAAAAGTGTTCACAAATGTATCAAATTGTATAAATTACCTACAGATGTGCCTATCAATAGAGAAATCTTTAAAAAGATAAAAAAAAAAGTCATGACTTTCCCAATGACCTAATAGATCTTACTGCCTGAAAGATCTTGACTGTTACAAAGTAGTAATGTAGGCTGAAAAGTGTAAGTATAAAAATTGCACATTTCTTACAAGAGTTTGGAGGACTATGAATTTGAAATTATTTTTTGCTTAACTCTTTCCTCACTGGGGCAACTTTGTCATCCTGAAAGTAGGTGAAAAATTAAGGATATTTGCTTATGGTTCAGATAAACCATGCAGATCAAAGATTTTACCTTAACACTGTTTATACTTATTTAAGTTTTGTTTGTTTGTTTGTTTGTTTTTGTTGTTGTTGTTTTTATAAACTATGTCAAGGATCTGTAAGGTGATTGCCCAGCTTAGTTCACTGTTGTCAGAATTCAGGTTCAGGTGCACACAGTTCAGGCCTAAGCACTCAGGAGGCCTCTTATCCCTCCTTTATTGTTGGATCTAAAGGGAAAAGAAGCAAAGGAGCCAAAATGCCACCAAAGACACTAACTTAAGAGTGACGGCTTTGACCTTTAAAGAAAATCTAATCCATAGCAAAAATGTAATTGATATAAATCAGTTAAGAGTTTTCCTGAGTTTTCTCCAGACCTAATTAAGCACATTGCATTTTAAATTTTTAATAAAATCAGAGACTTCAGATTCTTTATACTTTTTGTTTGTTTGTTTTTGGTCATGTTTATTGGGGTATACTTTTTTTCTGTTCTATTTTATAATTTTCTATTTATATTTAATTATTGTACATCTTTGTGGGCTATAATACAGATTTTTCAAAGCACGTATGCAATGTGTGATAATCAAGTTTATTATTTCTTCCTTGAAAGACAGAGAGACAGAAAGACAGAGCCAGTCACCTTACACAGGGTCCTCACACCACTATCTATTCAATGCTCATCACAGGCACATAGGTGTGTGCTTCACTTGCTCGGAGGAGCCTCAGGACATGAATCCACAACCTTTCCTGTGGGTGTCTAGTTGTCTAACTGCTGCGTCATTGCCTGCCATGATGTTTTTAGGTTTTGGGTTTTTTTTGTTGTTTTTGTTTTAAGCTGGCATCATGATCAGACCATCCACAGTAATATGAAGTCAAGTTTTAGGGAATAATGCAATTCTGGGAGCCAGCAGATGGTACAGTTGCTACACTGAGGGACTCCCACACATGTCCAACCTTGAGTCTCGGACTGATAGCTTGAAAATCATGCTGGGTGCATGTGCGTGGGTGCCCAAGAAGAGAATGGAGAAAAAGGGATAGCCAAGTGGATATCCCCTCTGAAAAGTGATTTCTCACTTTCTCTCTCACTCTTTCTCTCTCTCTCCAGCAAGCAAAAGCATCCTAAGGCAAAAACCTCTTAAAAATAAGTGTAATTCCATAAGTTATCAACATAAGACATTTTCACGAAGAAAGAACTTTATCTAGAAGATTCCAAAAAGGACTAGCTTCAAAGGGCACAGCTTATGAGGCCCCAGAGGCAATAGGTCACAGAACTGTCATTGCATGCCTATAATAAAGCATAGAAGCCCAGATTCCTTTTCTTAAAAAGATGTATTTATTTAATTCCATATGTTATTATTTTTAAATTTGACCAGAGAGAGAGAAAGGGAAAGTCAGAAAAGAAGCCAGCAGGTCTAGGACTCGAACCGTGGTTGGCCATGTGGGAACTCAGTGCCTTTAACCACCATGTCACCTGCCAGCCTGAATCCCAGATTCTTATATAAAGACTAGGAACTATCCCTCCCTGACCCCTGTCCCCTAGCCTCCTACATTAGCTCTCACTGCACTCCACTAGTTAGGATTTTTTACAGGTGTGAGTTTGTATATATTAACAGAACATTTTCAGTTGAATGTAAGCAAAACTGATTAAATCCGGGTTAACAATAGAAAGAAAAAAAATAAAGGAATCTATGATTGTACTCACTTCAGCGATAGCTAGATGCTGGACCCAAACAGTAAATTCAGGTTTAGACTTTATTTGCTTTGCCTATTAACACTGTACACCCATGTTTGGCACTCATTCCAAGGTGCCTCTGATAATACTGAAACTTATGTTAAAATATTTATACTTGGTGGGGAAAAGAAAAGGGCTCTTCCTCTTTGTAATTCTCCCTGTATTTACCAGGATCTAAATGGCCTGGTTTAGGTCACATTCTCATCCGTACTAATTGCTTGGTGCTCCTTGTGTTGTGTCAACATAATTGCAATCTTTGCCTTCACCATCGCATGGCATGTTCCTTATGTGCCTATCTGTGTCATTTTGCCTTCTCTTACATGGATATTGATCATATTGCATCAGGTCCACTTAATGATTATATCTGTATAATGGCCTTATTTATTTAAATGTAAAGTCACATTCAACATACTGGGGGAGGGGAGGAACGACACAGTTCCGTCCACGACACTGACCCTTACCTTGTAAGAGAGAACAATATTTAACATCTGACCACTAAGAGTCCAATTAATACCAAAAAATTTTTCTAGAAAAGCACCTAGATAGCTGTACGTATTTTTAATATTGGAAAATTTCCCAAACATGGAGAAAGATACAAATATCCAAGTACAGAAAGTTAGCCAATTGAACTCAATCCAAATAAGAGCATTTTAAGATATATTATAATCACACTACCAAAGGAAAAAAATGAGAATCCTGAAAGTAGCAAAAGAACAAATAATACATAAAGGGATTCCAATATACCCCACAGCAGACTTCTCAGTAGAAATTTATAGGACAGAGGAAGTGGCATGATATATTCCAAGGGTGAAGAAAAAAAAAAACAAAAGCAAAAACAAAAACAGCCAACCAAGAACACCGTAAAGCAAAGCTATCCTTCAGGAAGGGAAAAAAGATAAAAACTTTCTTCGGCTGAAACTGTGTAAGTTCATCACCACCAGACCTGTCTTACAAGAAATGCTGAAGAGAGTTTTTCAAACCAAAAGGAAAGAATGCTCTGAGTAACAAAAAAAAATCTGAAAGCCTACAACTCTTTGGTAAAAGTAAATACATAGGCAAGTTCAGAATACTTTAGTAATGTAGTCGTGGTATGTGAACCACATATATCTTTGGTATGAGATTAAATAATATATATTAAAAATAAAAAACCTGGGACCAGCAGTTGGCATAATGGCTATGTCTCTGGACTCCCATATAACCCACCACGGTTCGAGTCCTGGACCAAGTGGCTTAAACTCACACTGGGTGTGTGTGCATGCATGCCCAAGATCCCAAAAGGAGAATGGAGGAGGAGGGATTGCAGCATGGCCATCCCCCCAGGGAGTGATTTCTCACTTTTTGTCTCCCTCTCTCTTTCTGGCAAACACATGCACTCTATAGCAAAAACCCCTCCATCCGTCCATCATCCATCCATCCATAAATAAATAAATAAGCAAGCAAGCAAGCTACAATAAATTGATGAGGGATATGCAATATAAAAAGCTCGTACTAGTAGGTTACCTGGTGGTTAAGGTGCTGGACTCCCACATGGCTAGCTGCAGTTTGATTCCCACTCAGCAATTTGAAAATCATGCTGGGCATGTGTGCATACATGCCCCAAAATCCCAAGAGAAGAATGGAGAAGAGGGAATTGTGTCATTTCTCACTTTTCCTCTCTCCTTGTGTCTCTCTCTCTGACTACATATATGTCTATGGCAAAAACCTAAAACAACAAAAAAAATTAAATTGCGATTATCAAAAATTCAATAAGTGAGAGGAGAGTGAAGTTAAAAGGTAGAGTTATTTATTACTTATTTTTAAGCAAAGTTAACTTTTATCAGTTTAATAGTACCTCTTATAACTATAGTATCTTTCATAGTTTTAAGTCTCATGATAACTACAAATCAAAAACCTGTAATAGGTACACTAAAACTAAAAGGCATGGAATTAAAACATACTACTAGAGAAAATAGCTTAATCACAAAAAAAATGACAGTAAGAAAGGAAGAATCTACAAAGCTAGAAAAAAATTAACAAAATGGCAGCTCTAAGTCCTTACATATTAATAGTTACCTTGAATATAAATGAATTAAGTTCTTCAATAAAAGACAAAGAGAGGCTAAGTGTATTTAAACAAACAAACAAAAAACAACAACAAAAACTGCAACTTTATGCTATCTATAAGAGATTCCTTTTACCTAAAAGTGAATTGGGCCAGCAGGTGGTGTGGTCGTTAAGGGCTCGGGACTCCCACATGGCCGGCCATGATTCGAATCCTAGAACATGTGGCTTGCTTTCTTACCTTCCCTTCCTACTCTTTCTCTTACTCTGTCTCTCTCTGGTCAAATTAAAATAAATAAAGTTAAATAAAATAATTATTTAAAAATAATATTTTAAAAAAGTGAATGGATGGGGAAAAAAATACACCACGTAAAGAAGAATCAAAAGAGCATCAATAGCTATACTTATATCAGATAAATAGACTATAAATAGACTTAAAGCCAAAAATTGTAAAAAGATACAAAGAAGGTCACTGTGTAATGATAAAGAGTCAATTTGAAAAGAGAGTTAAGAATTATAATGTCCCTAACATCAGAATACGTAAATATATACATGAAATACTAATAGACCTAAAGGGGAAGCTAACCCGCAGTACAATAGAAGAGGATTTCGATACCCCACTTTCAGCAGTGGACAGAACGTCCAGATGGAAAGTCAAGAAGGAAACAATGGATTTAACCTACACTCCAGACCAAAGGGACATCAAACATACACAGAATATTCCATCCAATGGCTGCAGATACATGTTCTTCTCTACTACACATGGGACATTCTTCAGGATAGAACATGGTAGGCCACAAAATGAGCCTAACAAATTTGAAATAGAAATTATATCAAGTACCTTTTTTGACCACACAGTGGAAGATTACAAATCAGAAAACCAGAACCTTTAGAAACTCTTCAAATACACAGAATTAATGTAGTACTAAACACCAAAGGGTCAATGAAGAAACTTAAAAAAAAACATCTTGAGAGAAATGAAGAGTATCACATTGCCCAAACCTAAGAGGTATAGCAAACCGCAAAGGCAGTTCTAAGAAGGAAGTTTACAGCAATTAACACCCCCCTCATAAAAGAAGAAAGAACTCAAATAACCTAAAACTACATCTCAAGGAACTGGAAAACAAAGACAAACTAAATTTGGGGCTGGCAGGTGGTATAGTGGTTAAAGGTGCTGGAATCCACATGACAGACCAAGTCCCAGACCTGGCAGCTTTCTCTCTCTTGTTCTGTCACTCTCTGGTCAAGTTAAAAATAAATAAATAAATAAATAAATTTGAATTAAATAATTCTTAATAAAAGAATAAACTAAATTCAAAATTAGTAGAAGAGAAATATTAAATATAAGATCAAAAATAATTAAAATAGAGACTAAGGAAAGCATACAATAAAATGTAAAGTTGGCTTTTTGAAAAGATAAACAAAACTAACCAATCTTTAGTTAGACAAAAAAAAAAGAAGACTAATAAATAAAATCATATGAAAAAGGAGTCATTACTACTGACAGCACAGAAAAACCAAGGTTCACGAGTGTTATGAATAATTATATACCAACAAATTAGAAAACCTAGAAATTAGAAATTCCTGGAAACATACAACATATCAGGGATGACTCACGAAGAAGTAGGAAATCTCAACAGACTGATAACAAGGATACAGAATTAAAATGAAAAAGTTTCCCCTCAGGACCAGCAGGTGGTATAATGGTTATATCACTGGATTCCCACATAGTTGACGGCAGTTCTAGTCCTGGACCTGGTGGCTTAAAACTCACACCAGGTGTACGTGCATGAGAGCCCAAAATCCAGAGAAGAAAATAGAGGAGAAGGGAATGTGATGTGGCCATCTACTCCCCCAACCCTGGGGGCTGATTTCCAGTGAGTGCACTTGCCCCATACCAAAAATCTCTTTCTGTTAAAATAAAAATGTCTCCCAGAAAAGGTCCTGGCTCGAGTCTCAACATCTCCCTAAGCAACCACAGTGGGTATGTGCATATGTGCCCATGACAGACAAAGAGAGACAGAGAGAGACAGAGAGAGAGAGAGAAAGCAAGAAATCACCCTCCGGGGGGATGGCCACGCCGCAATCCCTTCTCCTCCATTCTCCTCTCGGGATCTTGGGCATGCACGCACACACGCCCGGCCTGAGTTTAAGCCACCAGGTGCGGGACGCAAACCGCGGTCGACTAGGTGGGAGTCCAGTGACATACCCATTATGCAAACTGCTGGTCCCCATTTTTCTTCTCTTTTGACATTACTATAGATTCACTTTTAAAATTCGATTTGTGGTCAAATAGTTACACACACTGAGCATGAATGAACAACAGTGTTAAGAGCAGGACTGATCATTAAAATCAGACTTCAATCACAAAGGATTTGTAGGAAAACAGAAGCAAAGCATCAAACAGGAAAGCAAAGCACAGGAAGATAATATCTAAATTTGACTCTAGTCAGACTACATAACGTTCGCCTATTATGGTGCAGGACATTTTAAGGTACATATAAATATAAATACGTGCTTGGATTTTGATGAGTTTATAATCTTAATTAAGAAAACACATTATTTCTTATAAAACAAAGAGCAAGTGAATTTTAAAGTAGGTATAGGTATTCCTGGCTATAGTACAGTAAACTTTGAAAAGAAAAAATGATATGCCATTATAGTGATAAAATACTTTCAAGGGCCAGCAGTAGTGTTATAGCAGTGATGCACTATGATGTGGACCCAAACGGGGAGATCATGGGTTCATGTCCAGAAACTTCCCAGTACAGGCCAAGCACACATGCACATGTCTGATCCAGGTTAGCTGAGGTCAAGGGTGGATCATGGCATGATGACCATTTAGGGGATCCTGTCTCTCTCTTACACCTCTCTCTCTTTGTCTCTCTCTCACACGGAAGAAGTAAAATAAACTTTTTCTTTTTATTTACTTTTGGTTGTTGTTTTTACTTTTCTTATCGATTGTCAGAAGGTGTGTGCACTTGCCAGAAAGACATAGAGAAACAGAGAGGTAGAGGGAGAGAGCATCCTATCAGGACGTTGAGTAAGTACATTCATATGCCCAGGGTATCCCCCAAGCCTGTGGGCTGGGACTTGATTTGTGGTTGACCACATAGAATCTGGCTCCAGTAACCTTCAGGACACAAGGCTGACCTAAAATAAGTTTTACAAAACGAAAAAAAAAAAGTCTTCACACATAATATAGAATTTGAGTTTAATACATAAAATACTTTCTATAAATTTAACTGAATGTAACGTCTAAGGGCTATTTTTTTTTAAATCGTGATTGTAAAAATAATTTGAGAAAAGAAAAATTATACTAAGCAAAAATCAAGAGATACATTAGTTTGCTTTTCATTAAGAATGCATTCTAACAATTCAATAAAGCAAAATAGTATAAGCTCATATAGATAGTGGAAGCATCTGTAACTTACAGAACTTCATATTATAACTTTGAAATCGCTATATGAATTTCTCAATCTGAGAAATTATTAAATATGCAAAATATAAATTTACAATGAGTTGTTCACATTGGAATTGTTTAACTTAACTGGTTTATGATGTCTTCAAACTAACACTTAATATTCTTTTTTAAGTTTTTGCTATAGAGGGTGCACACTCACTGGAGAGAGGCAGAGACACAGAGAGAGAGAGAGAGAGAAAGTGATGAATCACCCCGCCAGGGGGATGTGGGGGATGGTCATGCAGCAATTCCTTCCCTTCCATTCTCCTCTCAGAATTGTGGGCAGTGTGCACATGTGCTTGGTGTGTTTTTCAATCCTCTGGATCCAGGACTCAAACTGCACAGTAGGTCATGTGGAATCCCATCACCTTAGCCTCCATGCTACCTGCTGACCCCTAATTTAATATTCTTGACTTTACTTTGAAAATACTATGAAAATTTAGCCCCTAACTGTGGCAATCAGATTCCAATTTTTCTCTGGAAATGTTGGTTTTGTCTTCAATGGGGATTGTGTCAAATTGATCTTTTTTTTCAAAAGCATTGCAACTTAATGAGCAGGCTAAGTGGTGGTTTAAAATATGTTCTGTAGCACTATTTCTGAGCTCCATAAGATTCCTTTAGAAAGTTATAAAAAGACATTTTCTATGCTGGATATTTGTCTATCCTGGGCATTTTCTTAACTAAAGCACATATGAGACAATTTTCTGGAAAAGCTATTAATTCTACTGCCTTAAAAGATTTAGTGTCAAAAAAAAAGAAGATTTCGTGTCCAGCAGAAGTAAATATATTTAATTATTCATTTTGTAAACATTTAAGATCTGGTAAACAAGCACTGTTCTAAGAGTTTACATATTGAATTATTAAGCAATTTAAAGAAATACATAAAAGTACAATAGTATGGGATATCTCCCTAAAGTAAATTACATATGATTTGATATTATATTAAAATAAGTATCAGAAGCAATTAGAGATGATTACAAATTGCTATTACATTTTTTTTATACAAGAAAACCAGAAGATCTTGACATCTAAGTGAAACCGAATGTACCCAGAAATTTTAATATTTTGGGAGGTATTCTTTCCTTCTACTTTAGAGAAAAGTGTTTTAAGCTAACACACAAATTATAAAGGAATATTTTCATAGAGGAAAATGTATGCTAGAAGGATTCTTACTTCAGTGAGGATATTTTGATGAGTTTGAAAATCAAAGGCCATATTAATTTATCTGTAGTTAAGTGGAAGATTGCAGTTACATTCAATCTTTAAAAAAAAAAAAAACACTCTAGGGGCCAAATGATGTCACAGTGGTAAGACACAAGGATGCTCTGCATAGACTGGCCCATGTGGGAGGGTTTCGGATTCATACCTGGAGACTTCAGGAGCATGGCAGGCATGGAGGTGCCCATAGTCCAGGACTGGCTGAGGCTCGGGCTGGGGTGGGGGGGTTTCCAGTGTCAAGACTGTGATAGGGGTATTGTTTCTCTGACTCTGGCTCCCTTTCTTTCTCTTTTTCGCTCATAAAACAAATGAACAACAACAGAAAAATAAATTCTCTAATAAAGCTGGGTTGAACATTAAGCAATCATCATAATTCATTCATTTTAATTTACCATTGGAATGTTTTTATGATCACCAAATAAACATTACTGATAAATAATGATTGATAGATAAAGGTAATGATATATTAATGTAGATAAGAGTTGTTTGTTTACTTTTAAGAAATTAACAGTCTTTGGAACATAAAAATAAAATGTATCAAGTCTCCAAAGAGAAATGTTCACTGAATAATGTTTTTTATATGAAAGTTTACATCCTCTTTTTTTTTTTTTTTTGTTCTTGAGAGAGGTTTTTGTTATAGGGCATGTGTGCTCGCTAGAAAGACAGAGAGACAGAAAGCGAGAAATCACCCCTCAGGGGGATGGCCATACCACAGTCCCTATTCCTCCATTCTCTTCTCAGAATCTTGGGCACACACGCACACGCGCGTGGCGTGAGTATAGCCCATCAGGTCCAGGATGTGGACCGCAGTCGGCTACATGGGAGTCCAGTGACATAGCCATTACGCTAACTGCTGGTCCCGAAAGTTTACATTCTAAGCCTATGGAAATAATCCCAGATACAAAGATAGAAGCAAAGCATATTCAACAAATCTCAAGAAAAGTTAAGGTTTTCAAAATTCTCTTGGAATTTTTATAACTCTTGTTTATTTCCTTTCTTGTTAATAAAATTACAAAATAAAATTGTAAAACAAAAAATCATAAAATGTTTGTAAGTGAAAGAAGTACAATACTGGCAAATTCCAAATTCTTTAGGATAGTAGCTTTTTTCCAAGAAAGAAAGTATACCATCTAGAGATTAGAAGCACAGTGATTAAGTGAGGAACTTTTCAGAGGGTTAGGTCACAGCAATACCCACTATACACACACTAATCCCTACATGAACAAGCTACATAAGAAGAACTAGTCAGTGAGACCTTTGGAACAAAAATCCACCTCTTTTATTTATGGACACTTAGTTGGTTTGAGTAGAAGTACATATGGATTTATTTTAAACTGAGGAAGGCTTTTTATAATATTTTATATATCATATTCATTGGAAGCAGGGAATGATGCTCTAAAATGTTGATCTTAAGTAATGTATTAGCAGATGACTGTTAAATTTAAATGATCATTTGTAAAGATTAGACATTATAGAAAGGTTTATTAACTGTATCTGTATGTAGACACATCTCTAAGTTTCAATACCAGTATTTTAATATTCTGAGAGAACATGTATTTCTTTTCTACAACACATATGAGAAAGTGAAATTACAATTGTGATAAAATTACAAAATAAAATTCTAAAAAAGTAACTTCCAAGATAGTATTCTACAGGAGGCTTTCATACAACCCTGGAACATTCTTTTTCTCTTAACAGGCATACTACCAATTCTTTTATTTCCCCCCAAGGTTTTTGACATAAGGTGTATCTGATCACCAGAAAGAGACCGAGAAAGGGAAAGTGAGAAATCACCTCCCCCGGGGGATGAGGGAGGCCGTGCCACAATCCTCTAGTCCACTTTTAGGATTTTGGGCACACATGCACACATGCCTGATGTGATTGTCAAGCTGCTGGGTACAGGACTTGAACCACAGTCAACCATGTGGAAGTCTACTACACCATCTGCTGGCCTAATTAGAAATTATTCTTAAGCAATGGAAATACAGCCTGGTCTACCTAATCTTATATTTATTAGAAAGCGTTTTATTAGCGTAAAAATTTCCTATATTCTAAAAATCAGAATACAACTTTCAAATCCTTTATTACTTCTGTAATGGAGCAATAGTAAATATGATCTAGGCAATTTACCCTTTAGCTACTTGCAATCACCTGTGCCATTTTCACCAGGTCTTCTTACAAAAGGGAAGGGCAGTCTGAATTGAGAAAGAGAGAAAGTACGCAAATGGATGAACTGATTCTACAGCATTCCATAATAAAGGAGAAGTGGTCTTTTTTTGGGGGGGGGGGAGGATGGGAGCAGAAACTTTTGCTATAGGGCTCCTGTGCTCGCCAGAAAGACAGAGAGAGACAGAGAGACAGAAAGCGAGAAATCACCCCCCAGGGGGGATGGCCAAGCCACAATCCCTTCTCCTCCATTTTCCTCTTGGGATCTTGGAAACGCACGTACACATACCCGGTGTAACTTTAAGCCACCAGGTCTGGAACTCGAATCACAGTCGACTATATGGGAGTTCAGCAACATAGCCATTACACTAACTGCTGGTCCCAAGAGAAGTGGTCTTCAATCCCTAATAGAGAATTTCAATGCCCCACCTACATCACTTACTAACTTTCTTACCATAATCAATCTTTATCAGTTTCAGTTTAATCTGTAAATTAAGGACTATATCAACTTTTTTAAGATTGGTACGATGATTGTCTTGCATACAGCATCTCACATAGTTTCAATGAAAGTAACATTTTTTTTTTTTTTTTTAATGTTTGAGAGTTTTCTTACTAGCCACGATTAATTCCAAAACCCTTTGGCATCTGCTTCTGGCATGAGACCTGAAAAAATGAATAGGTTACTTAAAATTCCCTGACACTTTTGGCTGCCTTCAAAAGAACAATTCTTTGGACACTTCTCAGTACTGCGGAACAGAAACACTGGAAGCAATTATTTTAATTAGTCATTGCCATTCTTCATACTTATGATCCTCAATGTACTTCCATAAAATACCATATTGTAAAGTTTAAAATATTGATACATCCACACTCATTAGGATTGATATTATTTGAAAAAAAAAATATTGGCAACAAAGTAGGAAAATAGAAAAGTCCATACTGTACTGGTGGGAACAGAAAATGGTTCAGCTGCCTTAGAAAACAATATGGTGGTCCTTGAAATAATTAAACAGACTTGCTGTAAGATGCAGCAATTCATTTCTGAAGTTTCAGTTCTATAAGAACTGAAAGCACAGACTCCAACATTGTACACACATGTTCATAGCAATATTATTCACAATAACCAAAAGGTGGAAGGAAGCAACCCAAATGTCTCTTGGTAGATGAACTGATTATCATCTACCCATTAGGGTCTATACATGCAGTGGAATATCATTCAACCCTGAAAAGGTGGGAAATTCTGATACATGGTCCTATGTGGATGAGCCTTAAGGACATAATGCTAAGTGAAATTATCTCCAAAGGACAAATACTGCATGTCTCCACTTACAGGAGATACCTAGAAAAGTTGAATTCATAGACATAGAAAAAGAATAGTGGTTTCCAAGGGCCAGGGAAAAGGGAAATGGGCAATTATTTTTTAATGGGCATAGTGTCTCTGTTTATCTTCTGTATTTTTTTCTTCCAATTAAACAGAAGATACCCATTAATGGACAGATAGGAAACATTCTGGAAATGGATGCTGATAATGCAGCACAATGACAAATTATTTAAGGCCACTGAATTCTACACACAAAAATGGTTAAAATAGGGACCAGTAGATGGTGTAACAGTTACGTCACTGGACTCCCATACAGTCAACTGCACTGCAGTTTGAGTACCAGACCCAGCAGATTGAAACTCACACTGGGCATGTGTGCATTTATGCCCAAAATCCCAAGAGGAGAATGGAAGAGAAGGGGTTGCAGTGTGGCTATTGCCCCTGGGGATGCAGGTTTCTTTGCTTTCTGTCTCACACTCTCTCTCTATCTCTCCAGTGAGCACACAGGTCCTACAGGAAAAAAAAAACAAAACAAAACAAAACAAAAAAACACCTCTTTTAAAAAATGGTTAAAATGGCAAAGTTTTTTCATATGTTTTACTGTAATTTTTTAAAAGACTAGCAGAAACACTCATCAAGTTCCCAGACTCTACTCCAGATTAATTAAATCAAAACATTCAGAAATCAAGTCTAGGCAACTGAACTTTTTCATGAGTTTAAAGTAATTCTCATGCACAGCCAAGCTTGAGAATCACTTCTTGAACCAGCAAAGGATTCCTGTTTAAAAAAAAAAAAAGCCTTCCTAAATATATTCCGTTTTTTTCAGTCTTTACAATATTTATAACTGGTAGATGAACAAGATTTGAAATAAAAATATTATTTCTTAAATCACTGAACACCTTCAAACTGTATTTGATCAATTTCTTGCTCTATAAATTGATTCACAATTTAATACCACAGCTGGTCATTGAAAAGAAATAGATTTAATTTTCCTCCTTGCCCAGGTATGTAGGCTACTGTGATAGGAAGCAAATTAAATAATAAGAATCTTGATTCTATCATAGGATTTAAAAACGTAGACCTTTATATAAGTCTTATTGTTTTATGGAGAAAGTACCACTAATTGGCAGAGGAAAAACAATTTAACACTCTAGGTTGCTATATAATACAGACGATGGTGTAAAACAAATTAAAGACTATCATTGCATTAAGAGGTCACAACTGGCAACAGAAATAAACGTCTCGTTTAGAAGCCCGGTGTCATCCTTATGTAGTAAAACTGAAATAAAGTAAATGAGTGAGCACTGTGGGTTTCTAGGACAAATGTAAATTCTCAGTAGGCCTTCCTTAAAAATACAGAGGGCTTCTGTGATCCAAGGTTACCGAAACAGATGATGCAATCAACAGAGCCCGTGAGTTGACATGGCTCTTAGCACTTTTATTCCCCTAACAAGGAACTTGTCCAAAAGAATACAAATACCCTAAATCAATTCACATGAGTTGGTCAAATAATAGTTCAGACCCAATTATTTACATTTTTAAGTAACTGAAATCACTTTTAAAAATTACTACAATCATGTAATTATCTTTTGCATATCGCCTCCACTGAATTTCAATTATGAGAGCAACAATTTTTCCACTAGAAAACTGCTAAAAGGCCCTATACTCTTAAACAAAGCAACATTATGATACTACTATGCCTCTATTGTGAAGCATGGTTCAGGCCTTTCTATTGTTTCTGAAGACCATCAATACGTACCATCTAAACATGAAAAAAAAAATGATATTCATGTACACAAGTGAAAATACAAAACAAAACAAAACAAAAAAACACCTCTTTTAAAAAATGGTTAAAATGGCAAAGTTTTTTCATATGTTTTACTGTAATTTTTTAAAAGACTAGCAGAAACACTCATCAAGTTCCCAGACTCTACTCCAGATTAATTAAATCAAAACATTCAGAAATCAAGTCTAGGCAACTGAACTTTTTCATGAGTTTAAAGTAATTCTCATGCACAGCCAAGCTTGAGAATCACTTCTTGAACCAGCAAAGGATTCCTGTTTAAAAAAAAAAAAAGCCTTCCTAAATATATTCCGTTTTTTTCAGTCTTTACAATATTTATAACTGGTAGATGAACAAGATTTGAAATAAAAATATTATTTCTTAAATCACTGAACACCTTCAAACTGTATTTGATCAATTTCTTGCTCTATAAATTGATTCACAATTTAATACCACAGCTGGTCATTGAAAAGAAATAGATTTAATTTTCCTCCTTGCCCAGGTATGTAGGCTACTGTGATAGGAAGCAAATTAAATAATAAGAATCTTGATTCTATCATAGGATTTAAAAACGTAGACCTTTATATAAGTCTTATTGTTTTATGGAGAAAGTACCACTAATTGGCAGAGGAAAAACAATTTAACACTCTAGGTTGCTATATAATACAGACGATGGTGTAAAACAAATTAAAGACTATCATTGCATTAAGAGGTCACAACTGGCAACAGAAATAAACGTCTCGTTTAGAAGCCCGGTGTCATCCTTATGTAGTAAAACTGAAATAAAGTAAATGAGTGAGCACTGTGGGTTTCTAGGACAAATGTAAATTCTCAGTAGGCCTTCCTTAAAAATACAGAGGGCTTCTGTGATCCAAGGTTACCGAAACAGATGATGCAATCAACAGAGCCCGTGAGTTGACATGGCTCTTAGCACTTTTATTCCCCTAACAAGGAACTTGTCCAAAAGAATACAAATACCCTAAATCAATTCACATGAGTTGGTCAAATAATAGTTCAGACCCAATTATTTACATTTTTAAGTAACTGAAATCACTTTTAAAAATTACTACAATCATGTAATTATCTTTTGCATATCGCCTCCACTGAATTTCAATTATGAGAGCAACAATTTTTCCACTAGAAAACTGCTAAAAGGCCCTATACTCTTAAACAAAGCAACATTATGATACTACTATGCCTCTATTGTGAAGCATGGTTCAGGCCTTTCTATTGTTTCTGAAGACCATCAATACGTACCATCTAAACATGAAAAAAAAAATGATATTCATGTACACAAGTGAAAATTAAAGGTATTGCGGAGAGAGCTAATATATTTTCTAATCTGTGTAACCTTTGTCTTCAGAAGTATGACAATGCATTTTAAGAAGAGAAAGAGAAGTTTGGGGTGCATTTTCTCAAACACTAGCTTTTTTGTTTGTTTGTTTTTTCCAATTTTGGAAATAATTACCGCCATTATAGTATGAACAACTCCATTCATTGAAGGAAATTAAAGCTTCAATGGAATTTTAACAGGTTTTCCTTTGCAGCCAGAGATGAAACATGTCAGACAGTGACTGTTGTTCTCTGTGAGATGTTTTGTTAATGGGTGGGGAAAATGATTGGAATAAGATAAAGCTTTGAGAACTGAACCTGAAAAGACAAAAGCAATAGCTACATACACACATACAAACATCCTGGCTGTCCTTTCAAAGAGATGAGTTTTGTTTTTCTCACTCTCCCTTCCTCCAAACCTTGCAAGACTGGTTCGTCCAGTTACAAAACTAACTATTCATGTATCTGTCTCTCCTGGCTAGTTTTTGAGCAGCTTACGTTTTAAAATGGTTTTCTCATGTTCCTCTTGTTGAATGAATCTAATTAGTCAATAGGATCCCGGCTGCCCTACCCAAAGAGATCCTGGTTTAGGAGGAGAGCACGAGTTTGAACTGCTGCAAGGGTGTCGGGGCCAGCAGTGGTGGCACAGCAGTGACAAAATGTTTGGTGATCCTGGCCCCATGTGCGGAAGGCCCAAATTAAAGGTATTGCGGAGAGAGCTAATATATTTTCTAATCTGTGTAACCTTTGTCTTCAGAAGTATGACAATGCATTTTAAGAAGAGAAAGAGAAGTTTGGGGTGCATTTTCTCAAACACTAGCTTTTTTGTTTGTTTGTTTTTTCCAATTTTGGAAATAATTACCGCCATTATAGTATGAACAACTCCATTCATTGAAGGAAATTAAAGCTTCAATGGAATTTTAACAGGTTTTCCTTTGCAGCCAGAGATGAAACATGTCAGACAGTGACTGTTGTTCTCTGTGAGATGTTTTGTTAATGGGTGGGGAAAATGATTGGAATAAGATAAAGCTTTGAGAACTGAACCTGAAAAGACAAAAGCAATAGCTACATACACACATACAAACATCCTGGCTGTCCTTTCAAAGAGATGAGTTTTTTTTTTCTCACTCTCCCTTCCTCCAAACCTTGCAAGACTGGTTCGTCCAGTTACAAAACTAACTATTCATGTATCTGTCTCTCCTGGCTAGTTTTTGAGCAGCTTACGTTTTAAAATGGTTTTCTCATGTTCCTCTTGTTGAATGAATCTAATTAGTCAATAGGATCCCGGCTGCCCTACCCAAAGAGATCCTGGTTTAGGAGGAGAGCACGAGTTTGAACTGCTGCAAGGGTGTCGGGGCCAGCAGTGGTGGCACAGCAGTGACAAAATGTTTGGTGATCCTGGCCCCATGTGCGGAAGGCCCTGGTTCATGTACACTCTGGCTGTGCACATGTCCCAGCGATTCTAGCTGACTGAGTCTATGGGAGTTGACCATAGTGTAAAGACCCAGTGGGGTTGCCTGTCTGTTTCTCTGCTTTCACCTCTCAGAAAAAATAAAATAAAACTTTAAAAAATGAAGAAGGGTGGGGCCAGCAGGTGATGTGGTTGAAGCACTGGGCTTCCATGAGCCGACTGTGGGCGGAGTCTCGGACCCAAAGGTTTGAAACTCATGCTGTGTGCCCAGAATCCCAAGAGGAAAATGGAGGAAGAAGGATTGGGGGACATGGCCATCACCCTGGGGGTTACTGCTCACTTTCTTCTCTCTGTATCTTCATTGAACACACATACCCCATAGTAAAACTCTCTCTTTAAAAACAAAAAGGGGGATTGTGTTGTTGATTTAAGCCACAGCGACATTTCTTCCTTCTAGTGTCATTTCCTAAAAAAACTGGTAGAAGTAGGGAAAAAAAAATTAAACATTAAAAAATAAAACTAATTTGTTCTGAAACCCCTGTATCTATGTATTCACTTCTTTTTATTTTTTCAAAATGTGCATGTGCCAGACAGAGAGAGAGAGAGAGAGAAAAGGAGAAAGCACCCCAATGGAGTGTGGTGTCACAATCCCTTCTCTTTCATTTGTCTGTCCTCTCAGGATATGGAGCATGCACACACATGTACCTGGTGTGTTTTTTGAGCTTCTAGGTCAGGACTCAAACCATTCAGTTGGCCATGTAGGGTACAGTGCCCTTAATCCCAACCCACAGGCTGGCCCTCCTAGATCCATTTAAATTCAGCTTCTTCATTGTTAATCTATTGATTACAATTCACTGCCATGGTACATACTATGTAGAACGGCTCAAAGCTGGTTTGGTTAGCAAACTTAGGGAAATAAGAGAAAGCATATTTAGTTCCAATTCTCTCATCTCAGGGCACTAAGGTGTCTATCACATACTAGAGAAAATAACTTTAAAATGAAAGAAGATCATTGTAGATATAACATTTGGCAGGTTTAAAAAAAAGTCAGGAGTCAGGTCTAAAAACATTTTTAGTGACTTATCTGTTACATGCTAAAATTAATCCAAGACCAAAACCAAGGCAGGGTTAACACAATGAAAGATAAAAAGTGAATATTTATTTTTTAAAGCTATAGAATACTTCTCCAAACCTTTGTTAAATTGTTTAACACTATTACTATGCTGCTATCCTTGGTCCATCCAGATATTTTCTCCCTCACTTTTATTTGCCATAGTAAATGCAGAAATGCTATGCCTTATTCAAGAAGATGCATATCCTCATTAAAACTATTTTTCAGTTGATCTCTGTTGCATCAACTCCTGATTAGCCATATTAATGATGAGAGGTAATGGCACAGAAAATTTAATGTGGAGAAATCCAAAGCAATTTATTTTTGGCATTTGTGTACTTTTTTTTTTTTTAACTTTGTAGCAAATTTACCATCATCAAAACAGTTTTACTTAAACTCATCTGAAGTCATTATATTTCCCCCAAACTCTTAGTAAACTGAAAATATTGTGCTGATGAAAACAAACTTAAATGAGATAAAAAAATCTGTGCATAGACAAGTCAGAAGGTAGACAAGACCCATGTGCACAATCCATTGATACTATCTAGAAGCAAGTTTGTAGATGCAAATGTGTGTTTGTGTATGTATAAATACGCATCTGTATCTTTATACATGTGTGTACTTACATCTGTACACATTGATGTATATATGTAGTAAGGAGTTTTATGCCTGAAAATCATACCATTCATATTATGAAATATTAATTGACATTTTTATAAAGTTAATTATGATGTTTCTATGCTATATATAATGTTCTTATGTATGTTTTATGGAGTGTTCTATAAAAATGGACCAAAAGATAATTTAAAATCAATATCTAAATCTATGGCTTGAATATCATCCCAAAATTCAAAAACTGAGACATGACTGTGATGGGAATAGAAGGGTAAAAAACAAATTAGCTCTAGTTTACAAAGGTGGGATCTCTCCTATGTCTATCCAACTCACCATTGTATTTTGGAAGCATGTAATTTGTTGTTTTTTTTTATCTTTTTTAAAATTTATTTTTATTTATTTATTTACATTCATTCACTGTACATCATTATAGCATACAAAATGAGATTTTTCCATTCACAGTACATTGTATATTGGCTCAATCAAGCACATCAACATATGTGTTATTATCAACTTTATGTTCATTCTATTCACTGAGGTTTATGCTTAAAGTCAGACTTGTGTTCATGGATATGTATATTTCAGCTGTGCTTGCTATTGAAAATATTTAGATTTATTAAGATATTTAGTGAAGCATGTAATTTGTTTTGATCACAGGCTCATAGCTGGACAGAGTTGGCCTTGTGTCTCAGATAAATACTGGACTATGGATTTTTGAGTTGGTACTGAAATGAGTTAAGATTTTGGGGACGATTGGGATAATTTTTTTGTTTTATATGAGAAATATGTATAGTCTTGAGGGTCAGTAACAGAACGCAGTGGTCTGTACATTCCTCCCCCAAATTTGCAAATTGAGATTTGTTTATAATGGGATTAAAAAGTAAAAACTTAATCCAATGACACCTCTTAAAGGTAGGACTTTTAGAAGGAAATTAGGACTGGAGACCAGCAGATGGCATGTTGGTTAAGGCGCTGGACACTCCCACACTGTTTGAGTCCCAGACCTGGAGGCTAACTTTCTCACTTTATCTCTCTCACTCTGGTCAAATTAAAATACATGAATTAATGAATAAAACTAAATAATTCTTTAAAATAAAAAAGAGATTAGGATTAAGGTCACTGTCACTAATGTGGAGACCTATTATTAACTCCTGGCGAGCTTATGAGGAGAGGAAATGAACCAGAATAGACACCCATGGATACAGATGTATGTATTCTTGCCTTTCACCATGTTCTAATGCAGCAAATGACCCTCACGAGATGCAGCCTCTGGACTTTGGACCTCAAACCTCCATGAACTGAATATGTCTCTATTCATTTATAAATTAATTATCTGTTAATGGCAACAGAACAGACTGGAACTATTTTATAAATAACAGCATAAAACTGTAGTCCAAGACAACTTTTTCTTTGCTCTGTCTTGAAAATGTAAGCCCCCCAAAAAAGAGAAATAGGAGAAAATTAACTTATTTTGATGGGACACGGATGTAAAAAAAAACCAATATATCCAAAATAATAAAAACTTATAATCTTATTTTCTGTTTGATCAGTCACTGTTTGAAAATAATAAGTCTGTTATTCAGAAAAAAATAAGAAACATATTAGAAATTAGCATATCTTAAGTCTATTCTCTACAAATGATGCACGCTATTTATCTTATTCAGACCTAAAGGCAACAAGGTAATCTTTGTCACTCCTCAGTCTGGTCTACAAATGGGTTGGTTAATTTGACTCAAAGTAAAAAACAAATACATATATCTGAATCTATTAGCTATTTCATTTTTTGATACAAAACTTTTTGGGTATATTTATCAACTACATATCTCATTAAGTCAAACCCTGGAACCTAATAGTACACAGAATTTTGTTTAAAATATAGAAACAAAAAAGCTCTAGCTCTATTGTTTGTTGAAGTGAATTAATATTTTAAAAAACTAGCTTCAAAATATCATTATTATAACAATTTCATTGAAGTGAATCTTAAGCATTGCAGTAGCACATAGTTGTTAGGATACAAGGTTCAGGACTCACACTGCTGGAATCCCAATTCGGACTCTTCCACTTTGTAGGAATACCACCTGGGCAAGAATTTAACCTCTTTCAATCCCTCAACCTCCTTGTCTACCTTGCAGGATAAACATAATGATTAAATTATCTAATTTACATAATATACTTAGGATAGTGACTAAATATAGAATACTCTCCATAAATATTAACTATTATCATAAGCTATTTTCTGCATGATAAATATGATGCTTTTAACAAGTTAGCAGGCTAGAGAGTCTTTGAAAATTAAAATAAATCAGGCCTAGTCATGGTAATGCAGGTGTTAGCGTGACTGCAATGCTGGAGGCCACAAGGGTGATCAGCAATTCATGTCTCAAGGCACCCTGAAATGTCCTCTGAAACTCTCTCTCAATAAAAAAAAATTTCTAAATTAAAAAAAAACTTTAAAAAAAAGCAAATCAGTCTTATATATTATCTTAATTTAGAAGCCTTCTCTATAGCAATCTTTTTTTTTTTTAAACAGGAAGTAAATTGTAATTAAATATATTATCACACATACAAAAAGAAAAGATTGGACCACTAGGTGGCATTGTGGTTAAGGTATTGGACTCCCACATGGTTGACTATGGTTTGAGTCCTACACCTGACAGCTTAAAACTCATGACAGGCATGTGTGCATATGTGCCCAAAATCCCAAGAGGAGAACGAAGGAGAAGGGTTTGTGGTGTGGTCATCCATAGTGGGTGATTTCTCACTTTCTAGCTCTTGTCTCTCTGGTGAGCACATGCACCCTATAGGAAAATACCCCCTCCCCCAACAAACAAACAAACAAAAATATATTGTGCTGCATCTTTATATCTTATGTGCTAACTATGACAAATTTAAGTGTTTATATACATTGCACAGATAATTCCCATTTTTCACAGTTTATGATTCCACCAAAAAAATTCACTTCTCAAAAAAACATCAAACCCATCTCAGTCTACATATCCTTATTTTTCATTAGTTATGCTGTCAAAAAATATTTTTGAATTTTAAAATATAGATTCTACAGGTAAAAATCTGGATGATGATAGTGAAATCAAATTAAACGTAAAAGTTAGAAGCAAATGTTACAGGGAGGATTGGGTACAAATGACATTTTTAGACTCCAGATTAATGGCAATGTAGAAGACTGCCCACACAGATTGGTTCTCACTCACAGAGGTTGGTTTTTATAGCATTTATCCTAGATATTATATCGAAAGTTGGAAACATGGCAAAAATCTTAAACTCCCTTTCATAATGTATTATTAACTCATTTACCTAAATATTCTTGAAAAGATTTCTAAGTGATCTTACTTCATGGAGTATTATCTTGTAGAATGAATATATTCCACATAAAGTAGAATGATTTTTTTGTCTTAAACTTTGAAATGAAAATTCCTTTCTCTAATTTTTAAAATTAATATTATTTATTCCATAAGTGATAGAGACAGAGAAAGGAAGAGAGAGAGAGATGGAGATACAACATCCTAGCAGTGTCCTGATGTTGTAATCCTGCCCTGGCTTCAGTGAGCCCTTCGTACCCAGGGAGGTCTCTGGTTGTGAACCAGTAACCTCTCAATGTGGGTCTGCCTTAGAGACCTCCACATTATACTGCTGTGACACCATTCAGCCTCAAATATTATAAAATTTTGTGAACAAACACTTATAGTCATTTATATAATTATGATTGCATTGAGTTAGCGATTTCTGTTCTCATGAAGCACGTAGGAATATTTCCATTCCACCTACACTTTGTGCTTTGCCTACTTAAGGTAAGCAACTGCAAGCTGTGTGTGCAGAAGTAGAGGAATACTACTTTTTTTTTTTTTTTTGGAGAGGTTTTCGCTGTAGAGCGCGTGCACTCGCCAGACAGAGAGAGACACAGAGACAGAAAGCGAGAAATCACCCTCCAGGGGGGATGGTCACGCCGCAATCCCTTCTGTTTCATTCTCCTTTCGGGATCTTGGGCACGCACGCACACGCGCCCAGCGTGAGTTCTAAGTCACCGGGTCCGGAACGTCAACCGCTGTCTACTACATGGGAGTCCAGCGACATAGCCATTACGCCAACTGCTGGTTCCCATAGGAGGAACACTAGTTTTGCATAAGGCTTCTTTCTTTGGGAGCCTGCTAAGACTTCAGTTGAGTCTAATTATTGATCCTCTCCATTTTAAATGAGAACTTTTATTACCTGGAAAAGAGACAGGCAAGCCATTTGTTTTGAAACTGAACAAATGAATCTACTGCTCTGTGAACACATTTCAAAAATAGATAAGGTGACTTGTTTCAATCCCCCCAAAATGGACAAAGTGAAGTCTGAATGTCTAAACACATAATCTCAAATATGTATCTAAAAATAAAAGCATCCTTATAATAATCATGATGCCCAGGTACCTTATTTCTAACTATATTTTACTGAAATAAAAGTAATTATTCCATGTGCTTTTCCATTCATGTAAGTTTTCATCTTTAATATTTTAAAGTTTATTCAGATGATTAAATGGTTTTAAATGTCCAGTGACTATAAACATGTGAAGATTTTTATTTTAAAATAATGAGATTCTTACCCTGATCGAAGGGTTTTCCTGGACTCCACGCGCGGAAATAATCATCCTAAAGGGGAAAACAGTGTGGATTGAGTGTATATGAGTAATTAAGAATTGGTATAAAATCTCAAATAAAATGTGAAACACAGAAGCTGTATACAAACCTCTACTTCCTGCAAGGGCAAGCAGCAAATTATAAAAAAAAAATAAAATAAATAAATAAACAAAAATTTAAAAAAAAAAAAAGAAACAAGAGAAAAAGAATAGTTATCAAGAGGGAACATACTGTTTACAAGTTACAGAAATGTCTTTCAATAAATGTGCTCATTTTCATTGCAAGTCAACGGTTGCTATAACAAGTTAACTATTTTGGGTTGCCAATTCTCCTAAATATTATAATGCAATACTTTCTATTGCCTTTCAATGTGTAATACAACATGCAGATAATTACCTTAAGCTAATAAGCTATAAAGTATCTTACCGGTTTCCAATTACACAACTTCATTTTCCACTAGTATAATAGTAAATAGAACCATTAATATAGCAGGGAAAAATACAAGTAATTCTGCAATAGCCCACAGAGTATAAATATACTTTATGCACATCATTCATACGTTAATTGAATATCTGAGGAGTTCATCAGAATTCAATCGAGAGTCTAAAAAAAATGCACACCTGCCTAAAGTGTAAATCTTTGATGTGGAAAAAAATATATATATTTACAATACAGTTGGTAAATATGATGATGCAACCCAAAAGTGGGGCAATGACTGCTGAAAAGAACTGAAAAAAATGAAGTCAAGTTGACTAGATGTAGTTTGTTTACTGTTTGTAGCACTCTCAAAGTCTTATAAAAGTAGGGACCAGCAGATGCTATAGTGGTTATGTTGTGGGACTCCCACATGGCCAACTGCAGTTCAAGTCTCAGACTTGGTAGCTTCAAACTCACTCTGGTTATGTGTGCATGTGTGCCCAAACTCCCCAGAGGAGAATGGAGAAGAAATTATTGCAGCATGGCCATCCCCTCCAGTAGGTGATTTCTTATTTGCAGTCTCTCTGTCTCTCCAGTGAGTACATGCATCCTACAGTAAAAATCTCTCTGGAAAAAATAATTATATCAAAGCCTAATAAAGGTAATCTGTCTGTGTCTTTTTATAGTAAATTTAAAAAAGAGATCACTGTTCAAATTAATATACAGTTTTCGCTATAGTAACCTGCCCTAGGGGAGGGTAGCATATTATGGTGATGGAGTAACACTTTCTACCTCATTCTTAGACCCATTTGACCAGTTAACTGGAAATCTATAGAACCTAGAATACAAAAGGGCCAGACAGAGAGTCTATGAATCTTCTCTCTACCTCTTTGCTACTCCATACTAATGCACAAAGAGGAAAATACAGAATGTGTTATAATTAATGGAAATAAGCATAATTCTCTACCTTATTTAGAAAAAAAAGTAATTTTGAAGTTTTTCTTACTGTGTCTGATCATTCACCACCACCTTCGGTACTCCCACCCCATCAATTTCAAATGAAAGAAAATGATATGAAGAAGAAAAAAGGAAGGAAAAAGCACAGATGATATCTCTTTTAGTCTTGTATAATGGTCAGACAAGGTTATATTAAGAGGGTGCAAATCACGGCAATACACAATAACTGGTTTTGTGCTACACTATGTAGGATTAGATTAAGGGAGGATAATGCCACTGGATAATTAAATAAGTGTTGATTATCTCATCTCTTCTTATAATATATTTTTAAAAACAGCTATAACATAGAATTCTTATGAAACTTAGCTTAGAAATGAAATGGTTCCACTACACTTCTTACAACTTGAATTGAGGATCAAAACATATCTAGGTACCATTCTCTATTTTTACAATCATGTTTTACTTTTTGGACATAATGACTATCATTCTAAGAGTGAAGAGGAGTTGGACAGTTAATATTTTTTAAGTTTCTCCTGAAATATAACCAAAAAAAGCTAGATATAAGCATATGAGAAATAATTTGGCTATATAAAACTTTATTTTATTTTTTTAAACACAGGGTCTTACTGTCCTAATCCTCCTGCCTCAGCCTCCCAACTGGGACTACAAGGACATACCACCATGTGTGGTTCCTTTTCAGACAAGGTTTCTCTATGCTGCCCAGGTTAGCCTTGTTCTTGTGATCCTCCTGCCTCAGTCTCCCTGAATATCT
The DNA here is from genome assembly GCF_000334495.1 of Tupaia belangeri chinensis. Lineage (NCBI taxonomy): Eukaryota > Metazoa > Chordata > Mammalia > Scandentia > Tupaiidae > Tupaia > Tupaia belangeri. The sequence goes on from NW_006203784.1 coordinate 399,285, forward strand.
GGGATTATAGGGGCAAGCCTCCACTCACGAGCTTTAGGCCAGACCAGGACTGGAACCCAGGCCTCCCATATGGTCCTAGCCTGCCTAGCACTGAGTATGAGTAACACAGGCCACTATGACTTCAAGCAAACTTGAAGACCAAATTACAATGTATTAGCTGCATTAATTCTGAAAAGGTAATGACCTGGACCTTACATTCTTATGAATAGATTAGAATAGTAACACTTGTACCCTTGGTTAGTTGGGACACAATGTAAAACATAGGCCTCATTCTTTTGGATATGTCAAGAGCAACCCAGAAGGCTGGCTATTGTGGGGATCTAATCGAGCATAGAAAAACAAAGCAGGAAGCCCACTAGAGTTGTTTTTGTACATGTTCTTAATATCCTCACAAATCTCTCTCTTTATGTATCTGTATCTATCTATAAATGTATATGTTTATTTACATATTATATATATTTATGTGTATATATATATATACATATATATGTGTATATATATAAAGCTTCATATATATATGTATTATACATATATATGTATATATACATATATACACACATAAATATATATATATGTGGCTTTATATATGGTTTAATTATTCCTAAGGTTTAATTAGGTGAAGCTATTATTTTGGTAGGATGGGAAATAAAAGTATTTTCACATAAGCATTCATTTAATTGTAATTTCCTTTGTTTCCAAAAGCTTTGTGTGATATAGGCTGTTCTTAGGCTTCAATTTAGATCCAAAATGAGCCCCACGGATTTAGAAAACAACTTCAAGAAGTGCACGTGAATTGGAGAAATTCAGGTTTAGACAGCTGAAAATAAGCCTGAGTGTTTCAATAGGAAAAGCTGGATTCTTGTCACCTACATTCGAATGCTTACATTAGTGTATTATAGAGACCAAAGGAATTGAACATTACACAGCTTCCAATTTCTTATATGTAAAGAAATAATGATTTTTAGTCTAAGAAAAGTTGTGTATTATATTAATATTTAAACTGTCCTGTTTGTGTTTCTAATGCTGTGTCCCTTTTTTATTTTCCTATTTTAAATAAAGTGCAAATCTAATGTACAGCACAGTTTCTCAACCTTTGCACCATTGATACTTTGGACCAGACCACTCTTTGCTATGTGGGCGATTGGGGACTGTCTTACTCACTGCAAGCTGTTCAGCAGCATTGCTGGACTCTACTCAACAGATATCAGTAGGGACTCTTCTCTAAGCTGCAATAAACAAAAATGTCACCATTTTTGGCACTATGTCACCATAGTGCCAAATGTCTGTAGAGCAACATTTGAGAAGAACTGATATAGAGTGATCGAAAAATACAGAAAGAAAGAATGAATACATCCTACAAAATACACTCTTACCAGTAACGGATTTTTCTACAAATGTTTGATAATATTGAGAACATAGTATACATTCAAATTTATTTCCAGATTCTTAATTTTTTATAGCATTTTACAACCATAACTATTTTTTTTCAAAATAGTTAATAGCTACCTAATACCCTTTTGCGTATATTTAAAATCATTTAATTAGGCCCTCCTATGCTAGTGATTTCATGTTATTTCTAACATTTTCTTTTTCTTTTTTTTTTTTTTTTTTT
>NW_006203784.1:401104-413631 GCF_000334495.1 Tupaia belangeri chinensis
TGAGAGGCTTTTGCTATAGGGTGCGTGCGCTCACCAGACAGACAGAGAGATAGAAAGCGAGAAATCACCCCCCAGGGGGGATGGCCATGCTGCAATCCCCTCTCCTCCATTCTCCTCTCAGGATCTTGGGCACGCACGCACACGTGCCCGGCATGAGTTTAAGCCAGCGGGTCCGGGATGCGAACCGCGGTTGACTATGTGGGAGTCCAGCCAGCGACAGCCATTATGCTAACTGCTGGTCCCATTTCTAACATTTTGATTTAAGAAATAGCATATATAAACGTCTAACTTTCTATTTATTATAAACAGAAAACATAACTAAGTTCACAAAGGTGATCACTGGGCATAGACACAAAACCTAGACAAGAGTAACTAGTTTCCTGCTGTAATAAGCAGTTACAACGAGGCTTTGTCCAAGTGAAGGAGGTCATGGGTCACATTTATATTCAAAGATCAACTGCTTGTTCATTCATTGTCACACCACTATGTTTATACTGATAATTTCTTCCACTGTCTGAAGGAATACAATGTAATGTTAAATTAGGTCAGGGATTGCTTAAATATCCTCACAGATTTTGATACACAAGCATTTGGGAATGGGGAATCTTGAAGCTCAAGAGCTCCGTAAATGCTTAGAGATGAACATACAATGGGTAATATACAGGCATTACATTAGCCATTACTAAGCCATTCAAGCTGTTTCAGTGGCTCTGAAGACCTATATGGGCAATAAAATCTTACCGAAGAATATATATGAGAAGACACAGCTAACAAAGCATCATGCTTTTAAATAACAGCAAATAGAGACACTATTGAAGTCTACTGGACACAATTTTGTGCTATTATCTTATAAGTATTTTACAATTTCTAGTTAAACAACTGTCATAAAGTATTTTTGAACGGTAGAAAAAGTATTCCACAATTACAAAATGAGACAAAGAGGATGATACTTTTTGAAAACACATTTCAAAAATAAAACAAGTGTCAAAATATTGATTAGCAATGGCATATTTCTAATACAGCATGCTTCTATCTTTAGCAAACATGACTTAAATGTGAGGTGGGGTATAGTATTGTATGGTCATATCAACATAGTTTAGGTGATAACATTTCCATAGTACTTCCCATCCCAACATGAAGTCTGATTTCAAAGGCTGCCTCTGTGATGCAGTGGTGACTCACTGCTCAAAAAATGCTGGATACATATGAAAGATTGCAAATTTGGTTCCTCAGCTGACCAATACATATTAGGTATAGATGTTTATGATTCTGGTTGCAATGGGAATGCTGGAGGGTTTGGGCGGTCCTGACATGGGACCTGATTGAAGGTGTTTGTCTTTCTCTCTCTCTCTCTCATAAAAGAAATGAACTTAGGAAAAAAAATAAAATGCAATATCAGAGTATTTGGAATTCTCATATAGAACCATTATATGATTACATATAGTCATTTAATTGGAATATAAACACACACACGCACACACACGTGTAAATCCTGAGCAATCATCCAACAACTTGTCTCTATGGCTGAATATCAATCTGTACATTATACTTCTCTGGGACTGTCCTCCTCACCCCTTGTCTTAGTTCTTCCTGGGCTTTTCATTCAGCTCCTATTTACCCATCAGCTTACCTGAATCTAAGCCCATTTGGGTGTCTGACTTCCCAACTTTGACACACTAGTCTCTCTTTCATTAAGTTTTGCAGCCACAACTGCCCAATTCCTTTTTCCACAAGACAGTAAGAGACGAAAGGAATCCTGGTCTCAAATTCCACTGGAAAAAGAATACAGCAGCAAACACAAAAAATTTAGGGGGTGTTTCTGACCTTTAGTCTTCTTCAGAAAAGGAAAGATTGGGTCAGAGCTCCCACACTAAATGATCCTATTTATTTCTAAGGAGTAAGTCAATCAGGAAAATAATTATACTTGGGGAAAATATGAAAAGATAGGAAGACCCCTGGGCGGGCTTCATCACCTGGTATGCTTGGAATCTCTGACCCAAAACCTTGAGAAATAAGTTGGGCGTGTGTGCATCTGTCCCCAAAATCCCAGAAGGAGAAAGAGATGGGGAAAAGAGGATTACAGCATGGCCATTCCCCATGGGAATACTTTCTTCTCTAGCTCTTTCTCTGTGTCTGGGAAGTGCCCATGCACTCAACAGGAAAAAAAAAAATTTTAATACTCAGCCTTTCTACAACTATTATATTTTTATTCAAATATCCAGAATCAAAGCAAAAATAAGTATAATAAGCTATTTCTCTACTTTGTTAATCATACACACACACACACACACACACACACACACACACACACACACACACAAAGAACTTAAAATGATTACATAAATCTATGTTGAGTTGGGAGACTAATTTCCAAGGATTTCTGTACTTTGTAATTATAATACCCCCCAAATCTCTCACAAAAATATTTAGAATTTCCTTATTAAAATGAATTCTTATTGCTTGTTGTATTTTAATAGCTAGCTAAATCATGGAGTACTATTGTTTCTGAAGCTGAAAAAATAGAAGGCCCAGCCGTAGTGGCACACAGACAGAGTCACTGCTTGAGAGGCTGGAAGCCATATGGGAGGCCAGGATCCAGTTTGTAGGTCAACTTGAACATGCTAGGCACAAAACACCCATATGTAATCCTGGCTAATTCGGAGGCTGAGGCAGGAGCATAGTGACATGGTGAGACCTTGTCAAAAATACTTATCTCTATTTCTCCCTATCTGTATCTCTCATAAAAGAAAAAAAAAAAGAAGCTCAAGAGATATGTTTGTTTTTTGAAATGTATTATGTATTATGACAGCCTCATTTGTAAATCTCATTTTATTTTGGGAATAGCTAGCATGATAGTTAAACCAATAATTTACACAAAAGAGGAAACTCTACAGTATAGAAATATCACATGATTTGATCACAAGATAGAGTAAGTAAAGCATTGTCTGGGTACAAAGAAATTATCTATGTGAGACAAACTATCTGTTTTAGGCCCCCAAGAGTCACATTTATTACCTAAGTAACACTCATTTTTCCATGTAGTGCCCTAGAATCCTGAGAGAATTCATTTATAACACTTTGGTGAGCCCTTTATTTTTCAGAGAACATTTTATGCTGCCTGACTCGCCACAGATTAAACACATAAATAAAATAAATTACACGGAAAGGAAAGTGCCATTGGGGTAATTCCTCAATCGTCTCTCACGATCTCTGAAAGTTGAGGTTAGAATCCCTCTGAATGTATAAAGAATGTGTACTGGTTACTTTTATATTATATTACATTACACAAACCTTAGGATCCACCTGTATCGAGGGAAGTCACAGAAAACACCTTGTATTAATAACTAATGTAAGGACATCTGGATATTGGAATATTCTTGTAACTCTAAGGACATTAACACATGAAAGGAAACAGAAAAACAGTGGCTTCCAGCTATGGTCCACTCACTCTGTACTAGGACCTGTTCCAAGCACATTATTCCCAAAACCTGTAATGGGGAAATGATTCTCACATTCCCATTTTACATATGGGAAAGTGAAGCAAAGAGAGATGAAGTAGTCTGCTAAACTTTACAGAGCTAGTTAAAAGTACAGGTGAGATACAAATCCAAGAAGTGCAGCCTAGAGCTTTCATGTTGAACCATTCCAGTAGAGTAGAGGTCAGTATCTATGTATGGTCTATGGACCAGGCTCACTGCCTATGTTTGTAAATAACATTTTATTATAACATAGCCACACTGACTCATTTTTCTTAGTAATTATCTAATTTTATTTATTCATTCATTTATTTTAACTAGACCAGAGAGAGTGAGAGGTTAAAGTGAGAAAGCAAGTTGCCAGGTCTGGGACTTGAACAGTGCTCGTCCATGTGGGAGTGTCTAGTGCCTTAACCACCATGCCAACTGCTGGCCCCACACCTACTCTTTTACATACCATCATGTCTACTTTGGTGTTTACCGTAACAGAATTTAATGGATATGACTGAGGCTATAGGGCTTGCAAAACTTCAATGATTTACTACTTTTTTTTGTCTTTAACTGAAAAAGGCCTTGTACAACCCTATACTATACTGCCATAAAAGAAAGCTTACGAATGTAAAGAAAAGGGGTACCAGCAGGTGGCATGATGGTTAAGACACTGGATTCCCACATGGCTGACTGTAGTCCAAGTCCTAGACCAGGCAACTTAAAAATCACTCCAAGTACATGTGCATACATCCCCAAAATCCTGTAAGGAGAATAGAAAGGAGGAGAAGGCATTGTGACATGGCCCATTTGCTGGGGCTTGATTCTTCACTTTGCCTCCTCTGTCTCTCGTTCCCCATTCAGCACAGGTGCCCTAGGACAAAAATCTAAAAAAAAAAAAAAAAGAAAAGAAAAAAAAAAAAGAGGAAACAGTATTTATTGGAATATCTTACTATTACACATAGAAAAAGAAATCTTTTTAGAGAGAAGAAAGATGTTTAATGTTCTGAATCTATATGATTCAACCCCCAAATCTTAAGGCCTATATATTTTCCAAGTACTTCATTTCTCCTTTCTGACTATCAGTGTATCCTCTAACTTTGGATATAATCTACAGATGAGTTTACCATATTATCAGAACAAGAAATTATGATATAGAACCTGTAACCAAAATTTAAAAATGCTTCTAAACATCTTTATAATGTATTATATAAAATAAAAAAAATTTAGACATAGGTTGCAAATGTGTATTCTTCAAATGTAATTTACCTTCGATTTAAGATGAAACTCAAAGGCTGTACTAATGTATAATGCTCTTCTCAGATGAATGAAATATTAAGTTATTCTTATTTATTACAGCAAAACAATACCAATATGTATTTTGTTTGGTATTTATAAGAACATTTTTAAAAATATTGATATAGGGTACATGCTCTCATTATAAGCAGGCAGAGAGAAAAAGAGAGGAAGTGAGAAATCAACCCCTTTGGGGATGGTCACACCGCAATCCCTTCTCTTCCATTCTCCTCTAGTGATTTTGGGCTTGCACGAACACACATCTAGAGTGTTCCTCAAGCCCCCGCTTCAGGACTTGAAAGGTGTGCAGTCAAGCACCATGGATCCAGCTGCCCTAAGCATCACAACAGCTATTGGTTTGTAAGAGCATTTTTCTTAAATTAAAAAAAAAAATTAAAAAAGAAACCCTAGATCTGAAGTTTGACTTATTCTTGTCCTAGAATTTTTGCTTTGTGACTCTTTTCTTTCCTCATCAGCAGTAGAAAGATAAGACTTTCTAAAATGACTTTTTGTTCAACTCAGAAATTTAGTGTAATGTCTGTATGTTAGAGTTTGCACCAACATTTAAGTTTTAGAGTTCATATTTTTGAAAGCATTGAAATAATAACACTACCAAATCATCAATGCCCTAGTTTTTATAAACAGTCCATTATAGCAGAAAGCAAAATAAGCGATAAATTAATCAGTAAAGGTAAATTAATCAGATAGTAGATTTAAAACAGTCCCAGGGATCCACTTGATTTTCTATGCATTGATCAATGAGACATCCCCCATCGTTTAGGAGGGGTATACGAGTTACCTACAGCTGTATAATAAATGATGCTGGGACCAGCAGATGGCGTAACAGTTATGTTGCTAGACTCCTAAGTAGTCAATGGCGGTTGGAGTCCTGGACCCAGTGGCTTAAAACACATGCTGGGCGCATGTGTGTGCATGCCCAAAATCTGGAGAGGAGAATGGAGAAGGGACTATGGCATGGCCATACCCTCTGGAGGGTAATTTCTCACTGTCTGTCTCTATCTATCTCTGTCTTTCCAGAAGCATGCGTGCACTATAGCAAACGTCTCTCTTAAAAACAAAAATTTAAAAATAAATAAATAATGCCAAATCAGGCACTTAAAATAACAAATATTTGGGCAAATCCCTGTGCTGCCTCCAAGTCTCTTATAAGGGCTGAAAGTGAAGTGACAACCAAGGCTTCATTCTTTTCTGCAGTCTTGATCAAGTTGCGAGGGGTCATCTTCCCATTTATCTGTGTTTGTAGTCAATCTGTTTTTCTTTAGATACTGACACGAAGGCTTCAGTTCCCCACTGGCTTAAGTCCAGACCCCTGCCACATCTCCTCAGAGGGCAGATCCTATACTACAACTTCCCTCAGTGTAAGCACTCTGAGAGTGAGAGAGGATAGGTAATACAGACTATGATCTTTTTTTTGTTGTTGTTCTTTTAGTTTTTTTGCCAAAGGGCACATGTACTTCCCAGAGAGATACAGTGAGAGGGAAAGTAAGAAATCACTCCCCCAGGAGGATGGTCCTGTCATAATCCCTTCTCCCTCAGTCTCCTTTTGGAATTTTAGGCATGTACCTACATGTGCCCAGCATGATTTTCAATATGCCGTGCGAGTCCAGGATTTGAGCCATGGTTGGCCATGTAGGAGTTCAGTGCCTTATCCACCATGTCACCTACTAGCCCGCAGACTATGTTTTTTTAAAAAGCTAATTTCAAGACCAGCAGATGGTGTAATGGTTATATTGCTGAACTCCCACGTAGTCAACCGCAGTTCTAGTCCCAGACCTGGCAGCTTAAAACTCAGTCCACGTGTGTATGCATGCATGCCCAGGATCCTGAGAAGAGAATGAAGGAGAAAGGATTGTGGCATGGCCACCCGCCACCCAGGATGATTTCTCATTTTCTGTCTGTCCACAAGCACCTATGCCCTAAAACAAAAATTCTCTCTTAAGAAAAAAAAAAAAAAAAAACTAATTTCAAATTGACATCTGACATCTCATCACTACTGCACCTTTTCTTTTTTTATTCTTTTTTTGTTTTAAATGCGTTACTAGATCCAGTCCAAATTTGAACACCAAAGCATGAATACCATAATATGGGGATCATCAGGGACCGTCTTAGCAGCTCGCTCAGAATGAGGACTTGAAACTCTTCTCATATGACACATAACTATTACATTTTTCTATTGTCAAAACTTCAGGAAAAGGGATTTCAAACCTCATTCATTTCTTTTAATTTTATGGTTCAGGAAACTTCACTACGTATGTCTATACCATGTGGCAGCATTTCAAAAGCAAGAACCAGAATTATTTTTTTCCTCAATAAATTGCAGAACTAACCTTTTGTAAAATACAATAAAATTAATCATTAAAAATGAGATAAAAAGCATAACATAAAAAATACAAACCCAAAGTCATTGCTATTCATCAACATAAAAATTTTTCCTGTCAAAGTGCTCTGAAAGTGTTTTCAGTGCTGGCTCTCAGTGTCTATAGCCATCATACAGAGGCAGCAGAATAGCTCTGATCTGTGGACCACTTTTTGAGAAATACTGTTATACATGATTCAGAAGAACATAGTTAGAGGTGTGTCCCCCTAACTTCATGCATCTAAGTTTGCAGTTCTTTTGATAAAATGCTATGACTCCAACCAATAGTATGTCACATCCCCAAAAGACTGAGAACATTTTAGCTAACTTTATACTTGGGAAAATTACATTAAAATAGTTTTGCTTATGATAAAGAAGGGATGTAAGGACCAACTGATGGCATAATGACTACATCACTGGACTCCCATGTAGTTAACACCCATTCGAGTCCAGAACACAGCAGCTTAAAACTCACACTGGATGCATGTGTGTGTGTACTTAAAATCCCCAGAGGAGAATGGGGAGAAGGGATTGAAGTTTGGCCATCACCCCTGGTGGATGATTTCTCACTTTCTGTCTCTCTGGAAAGCACATGTGCCCTATAATCAAAAGAAAAAAAAAAAAAAACACCTCTCTCTAAAAGAAAAGGGTTATAAAATGAGTAACACATTTTTACTTCTAATTTGCATGTGATTTAAGATACATAGTTCACTCTGTTTTCTTTCAGTCTACAATTATCAAGCAGCTATCAACAATTGTAGTCATCAAATTATGTGTTATCACCAACACATAATTTTCCATTTTTCTGTACCTTAAATGTTCATTTGGTATGCTGTAATGATACACGGTAATTGAATATAAAATAAGTAAAGAAAAAAATAAAAGAAAAAGTAAAAAATAATTCACTAAAAAATTAAGTTAAAAAATGAATTAAAAGCCCAGCCTAGTGGCACAGTTGATGACAAACAGAACTGTAGCACTGGAGGCCCATGGCGGACTGTGTGTTTGGATCTTGGACTGACTAGAAAACATGCCAGGTGTATGTGCCCATGCCCAAGGTGCTGAGGACTTGCAGGGTCAGGGAAAGGGAATCAAGTACCCTGTTCAAGGCTGCTTCCTCCTCTCTCACTTTATTGCTCTCTTTCACTCGTTCCTCATGCACTCATATGCCCTCTATCATAAATAAAATAAACATAAAAAAAATCTGAATAAAAATTTATAAGTGAAGTCATTTTAAATAGTGCTCTACATTTACCAGCTATAATTATAATAAACTGCATGCAATAAAAATTAAATAATCCTTTAAATACAGACAATAGAAACCAATATAAAAATTGTACCATCTATGTTTACAAACAGCCTCTATAAAAATAAAAAATCTGAAGAGAAAACAAATTTTTGAAATGGTTAATTTTCTTAGGTGTCCACTAATAAATTAGGATTATGTTCCACTATGAGTTTTTTTTTTGCTTTTTTTATTAGTCAATATAATACTCAAAATATATCATTAGGAAGTCAAAAAAGTATGACCTCAGATACCAGGAACTAGAGATTAGAAACACTTAAAATTTTCATAAATTCTTTTTAATAACTTCACTTGCTATTTTTATGTTTTTATAAAAGCATACCAGTAAGTATAAATTTATCATGCTTATGTCAAGTCTACATATAGTAGAAGAGAAAATCTGACAATGTGATAAGACTATGCATAGTACGAAGTTAATATTACTCTAATTTCATTAAAATCATTATGATCACAAATGGGAAAAAAAAGGGTTGTATGGGTAGAGTTCTCCAGAAGATTTACACCTCATTTGAGATACTAAATAATATATGCATTTTAAATAATAATACTTCTACGGTATTTAATTTCATTTATAACTTGAAAACTACCAGTTTTGAAAGAACAATCATTGTCAATATGATTTGAAAAAATCAGTTTCAAAAGGATAATCTTTCTAAATAGTGATCGAATGTTTAAAAAAATAATTGGAATAATAATAATCATCTGGAAAAAAATAATGAAAAACTATTGGATGATGATGATGGGGATTTTAATGTCTTTGTATTGACTGATATGCATGGTATTCCTTCTGGAAAAAGAAATGTAATACACTGTGAAGTTATATGTGATTCAATGTAGTATAAACATTATGATAATAATAAATACATTTTTTAAATGTACAAAAAAAGGATAATCATTCTGTGAACAAATGCACATTTTCACAATTCTTCAGATACAAATAATCCTTTATTGCCTCTTTTACATAACTGTTTTCTCAGCCTTAAAAAAAAGGAAAAACAAAATGTTATAGCTCAAATGAAGAGTGCAGAAATGAAACTCATAAGAAAATGTACAAGTTGTTCTAATCTAATTGCATTTTGTAACTCAAATTACCAGAACATTTTCAGAGAACAAGATTCCCTTTAGACTAATCTTGTGTATACAAGATCGTATCTATTATTACTTGTGTTTTAAGTTTAAAAACAAAGAAAATAGTTTTATGCCTCTACATTATAGCATATCCAATTCTGTATCCTTTTTCTTCTCCCTAATAACACAAATGAATACTTTTTAGCATATAATGTTTGGTTTTTGTCAGTGTTCTCTACTTTTCATTTGTACTTTTAAAGAGCTTAAAATTAAGTCAGTTTTGTATATTACGAAAGAAAATATTGACATTAGTAATTATTGTAATATATATTTCATATATTGAGTTTTGTTATTTATTGCACTTAGTAATAAGCGAGTACATTTAGACAAAAAAGGAAGGAGGAAAAGACGGAAGAAATGAAGGGAGTAGGGAGTAAAGAGAGAGGAAGAGAGAAGGAATTCTAACCTAAAACATTATTATTATTCATTGATTTATTGAGCAAATATTTATTTTCTATTATGCTCTACTTTTAAGTCAAAGAGTAAAATCAAAGAGTGAATAAGACAATATTCCCATCTTCCTAGAGCTTAGAATCTGACTCAACCAGTATATACCCAATATAGTTCTATAAAATATTTATAAATCATAGAGATAGATATATTCTTTAATTATTGGGATGATCTGCATCATTTTTCTACCTTTTTATGTTTTTCTATTTATATTATATTCTTTGTTTTTCCAAATGGCATTTGAGCAAATGCAAAATGAAGAGGAATACCTCCCATGGCATTCGTAATAGTAAATGCTCAGAAATCATAGATATAGGTTTAAAATACTGTCAAATATAAAACTGAAACATCTGTGACTCTCTGAAGTACGCTTTTAAAACACAGAACTAACTCTTGTTGCTTTCCTTTATCAAATGTACCAGTTTTCAAACTTTCAAAGCTATTAATGACTTTTCAAAGCTACCCACAAAATTGTTTTGTCAGTATCTGTTCATGAGGAATGACCTATATCCCTTGATAGAACCTAATTTATGCTCCGTGCTGTGTTTCCTTTGAACATTCCTGGATTTAATTATCTGGAATAAACTGTTCCTCTTGACAAGAAATACTATTTCTTGGTTTTATTCCATATCTATAGAAATTTATAACCAAGATCCAACAGAAATGGGGAAAATCTTTATAGACTAAACACCAAGAAAATGAGTGTCCACGGTGCATAGTGAAAAGGACCATTTCCTCAGTTTGAATCCATGATTAGATGCCAAGAACATATAAGAAAGAAAAAAAAATCAAGCAGAATAGCTAACTGCTCTGTGAATATGTGATTAATATTGCCAGTCAATTGAATCTTATAAGCACTTCAGAATGTTGTTAATTACAGTCCAGAGGAAAAGCAAATTCAATATCAAACTCTTTTAAGCAAAAGTAAATGGGATTTTATGGTGTTGGCAACTTTAATGTGTTTTGAGCAGTGCTGAGCTACTTTGTACATTAGCATAGTTGTTTATGAACTCAGTGATATGATATTTAAAATGTACTCTAATGTGGGTATTAAATTAGATCAGAACTATGTTTGCCAGTTTCAGGGTGGGAGGCCATATGTGCTATAAAGATAAAAGGATTTAGACAGCTGAAAAAGCAGCAAGAGAGTTAAAAACCCTGTAACGAAGAACGTAAGGAAATCTGCTATTTGGGGGGATCAAATAATCTCTCACCAAGCAGAGTTCTTATAAAATATCTTTTATGAAATGTTCTCCACTCTTACCAATTTCCAAACCTGACTATATTTCATGGATGTCAGCCTTAGATAGAGTCATCTTTTTCCCTTCTCACAGTCAACTCGTTTTTAAAATATATTTCAAATGGTAAACAAGGAGAGAGGGCAATTTCTCATCAGCATTGCCCCAATCTAGTGACCTGGGTTCCGTTGCTCTAATGGCTGATGAAGTGCAATAACCTAAAGAAGATCAGTGACACCAGGAATGTCACCTGCTATAAGTTTCTGGTTCTCTCTGTTATTTGAATTCATTAACTTTCCTTTCACATTACAAATATTCCCTAAGAAGTAATTATAGTAACTTGAATAGTAGCAAACTTAGCACTGGGAATAGACCCGTCCTGTTCCAGAAGTAAATATAAAGGAGGGAGAGGTCATTTTAGAAAATCAGAGCCCTCAGAGTGATGGTTAAGTAGAGTGTTTAGAAATAGCAGCTTTGACATGGGAAGTTGGACTGTGTGGGCCTAATACCCAATACAGGAACAGTAGTGAACAGAATCTTTGTCTCATCCTCATAAAGAAATAGAGATGCAGACACAGAGAAAAGCAGAGTTTATTGAAGGAGAGAATAGCTCCCAGGAGGGTAGAAATCCCAGTGAGTGAGTTCCTAAAGAGGAACTGAGGCAAGGACTCCTCACGGTGGGGGCCACATGCTAGATTGATCAGGTTATTTTTCTCCTATTTTTGGAGTGTGTGTGACAGCTATAAGATTTTCTTTATCTAAAAGTTCTGGGCTGTAAATGACCTTTATCTTCCATCCAGAATGTGGTAGGACCTAGAAAAAAACCTTAATTACTACATTTGCTTTAGGTCAATCATTGTTGAGTCACTGCTGTAAGCCATTTCTTGAGAGCAAGCAGTTTGGTGAGAGCTGAGCTGCTGCTGAGCTGTGGTATCTCCATCTTAAAACTTGGCTATTTTGTGATACCAAATTGGTCCTATATCTAAGTATATTCTTAGGGTCCTTGTCTGGTACCTCAGCTTGAGGACACTGAGTTAAGAGTGGAATTTAGAAGAGCAAGTGGAATGAGAAAACACTTACGATCTGCTATGGAACTGTACCTCGAGTTTTCAGAGTTTTTAGAGTAAAGTCATATAATCAACCTCTACCTACTCAACACTAAAAAATAAACAGTATGATGGACATTTTTTTGCAGAGACATACACATTAGGAATCAAAAGGAGACACTGAACTTATTGAATTCTGTGAAGATGTCCTACATTCTAGGG
>NW_006203784.1:413648-415059 GCF_000334495.1 Tupaia belangeri chinensis
CTCACCTCATAAATTCCTGTTCTCGCTTCTAAGCTGGCCTTTGAGGCAGCGTGATGCAGTAGAAAACTAAGAAATAATATAGACGTAGGTAAAAGTTCTAGCTCCACAACTAACTCACAAAGATCACTGAAAAATAATATAATTTTAGCTTTACTTTGTTCAGTTGAAAAACTGTTACCTTTTTAAGGCTTCTAGAATATTAATATATGCAACATAACGAGTATACCTAGCACAATCGGTAGAGGCATTTAATGAACTCTTAGTAAATAAAAATTTGCTTCCTTCTTTTTTTTTTTTTCCCTGTAGGATAATAATGTTAGAGTTAGAAAAAAAAGTCAGTGCTTTCCTGTTAACACCTTAGAGCTTCAATTCTTCATTCATTCACTCACCCACTCAATCATCTACGGTGGTGTGATAGAGTAATGTATATTAATTTAATGTCTGGGTAATATGAAGATCAGGTAATACTTAAACAGAAGATTACATTTAAATATTCTCTCCAACTTCTCCTCCTCAAAAGAAGAAAATAAAAAGAAACAAAACACAGGACAGGTAAGTTCTTCCACAACAAGATCAGGTCTGTCAACTTAAATGGTGCTCTAGAGAACTCAAGTGTGAACTGTTGAGAGAACTAAAGATTTGATAGTAGGAGTAGCAGTTGAAATATCTTGCCAAAGTTAGGACTAAACAAAAAGAATAAACAAGTAAATTCCAAGACTAACATAAAAATGTGACAGAGAAAAGACATACACAGAATGAATAAAGCAATGGAAATAAACAAAGATCAGAATTGAGCTTCATTCAAAGAGTGGAGGAAAACAGAGACTAGCCAGCTCCTCTTAAGGACAGTCCTGCTTCAACCTCCCTGATGTCAAACTTTAGTGTGGCTTCTGCTCCTGCCATGAACTCATCATGTGTCTCTCTTACCAATGTACGCATCCACACATTCAATACACAATACACAGAACCCGAGTCAACTTCTATTCTAATAACAATCGAACAGAAATATCATCTGAGCAGCAGTTTATTTTAAAATACTTTGGTATAACTAGTTCAAAGCATATGTGTGCAACTTGACTTTTGTATACTAGATGATTAGCACTTGATTAATTAGCACATGAGGTCCCCTCAACATGAACTAACCTTCAAGGAACAGCTATGGAGTCATTGTAGACTTTGTCATGAGAATCTACACTAGATAGCTCATTAATTAACATAAGGTATGCGTATGGCTGGATGAAAAGAACATGAGTCCCAAAGTCCTTGTGAGATCTGTTCAGATTTTTTGTAAAAGAATCATTTTATGTAACTTTATTTATTTATTTTAATTTGACCAGAGAGGAAGGGAGGGAGGGAGGGAGGGAGGGAGGGAAGAAGAGAGAGAGGGAGAGAGAGAGAGAGAAGAAAGGGA
>NW_006203784.1:415718-435331 GCF_000334495.1 Tupaia belangeri chinensis
AGGGAGGGAGGGAGGGAGGGAGGGAAGGAGAGAGAGAAAGAGAGAGAGAGATAAAGTGAGAAAGGAAGCCACCGGGTCTGGGACTCAAACCATGTCAGCCATGTAGGAGTCCAGTGCCCTTAATCACTGCACCACCTCTGGCCTGAGATCTGTTCAGTTTTATCTCTTTTCTTTTCACAGAGGAAGTCGCCTAATACGACCAGAAGATCAGCTAGTTTTACCTTTGTGTCAGGGTTCTGAAAACTGCAGCTGACAAGCCCAAATTGGCTCACTGCCTGTTCTGTAAATAGAGTTGTACTGGAATACATACAGCTCTTCTTCTTTTTTTTTTTTTTTTTCATATAGTCTATGAATATTTGGGGACTCCATCAACAGAGTATAGTCATTGTGGCAGAGACCATATGGCCCACAAAACCTGATATGTTTATTCTCTGACCCTTCACAGAAAAAGTTTGCCAAGCCCTACCTCATATCGCTGCATTCTCCACAGTTGGAGTTTCTGTAAATAGCTTGTCAGTGTCTTAGGGCTGAGAATGCCAAAGTTTTCAAGCATGTAGAATAGGTTATATAACTGTTTTTAATGCTTCTTTACTACAGCAATTTTGGTAAACCTTGCAGAATTTGAACTAAGACTTTCTTATTCTCACCTATTGGTGAAGTAGTGGGACCAGGAATCACAGTCTCCATTGCTCTTGAGCTAGTTCTTAACAGTAGTTACCCCATTCCTGAAAGACCATCAGGCTGGAGGATTTTCTTTCCAGAAAAAGAAAGAAAAGAAGGAATACAAGGAGAAGGAGAGTCCTGATACTCAGAACTGATCTAGCTCTACAGATCATTTCAACATAATTTTACACTTCTTCAATTTAAGCCAAGTCATATTGTGCTCATGTTGGATATAAACAATCTCACAGAATTTTCACTATAGGCAAAACCACTAAAAAAACTACAAAACACTAAATAGCCCCTCTCTAAGTGACCAGCTGTTGCTTTTTTATTCATTACAGCTTGAACATGGTTACTCTTGACTGTTCTTATAGATAAGATCCACTAAGATATTCAGTCATAGAACTGCCATCTAATTCCTGCCAACATCCAACTGAAAGCAAACTCCCACCTCCTTAAAAAGAGCCATCCCAAGCCCAAATCCTGTATCAGGTTCTTTATCATGTCACTTACTGTGATATCCCATTACTGGATTATCCCACAGTGTATTCCACCTTGCTGCAATGGGTTACAAAGCCTACTTGTTCAACCATCACATCTCTAAGGTGTTGCTGACACATGCCTGCATTCTGTTTCCTAGTGCCTCTATCTATAGACTAGCCAAGTATAGATCCTGGATTCTTTGTATAGGCTGTTTGACTTTGTGAAGTGCCATTTTATTTAGACAACAAAACAATCTTTCATTTTGGATTAGTTTTATACTTACTTTTTTTCCTTTTAATTCTTTAATTTCAATTTCTTTTATACATTCAATCACAGGTTATTTAGCTTGCAAAGTGAATATTCCAACATGTGGACATTTCTCACCAGTTCAGTTAACAATACTATAAAGTTATCTTCAATATATAATATTTTAGGACTTTTTTTCCAGGAGCTTTTGCCTTAAGGGGTATGTGCTCACTAAAGGGACAGAGACAGTAACAGAGAAAGTGAGAAATCACCCCCCAATGGGGATGGCCACGCTGCAATCCATTCTCCTTCATTCTCTTCCCAGGATCTTGGCATGCATGCACATGCACCTGGTATGATTTTTCAATCACTGGGTCCAGGACTTGAACCACCATTGTCCATGTGGAAGTCCAGTGATGTAACCACTACACTGTTGGCCCAAGGATGTTTCCAGGCACAACTGTCAACTTGAAATGCTATGGTCAAACTGGGTTATATAATTCACCAGAATATTGACTATGTATTAATGATGGAAACCCTATTAATAAAATTTATAGTGATATAAATTTCAGAAAGATAGAGAAAAGAGGGTTATTGAAATGACTGAAATCTACTCAATTTCTTAGTTTACTTGTTTCATATTTTGGGCCTATCAATAATAATAGTGAAGTCTTTGAATTTAGTTTCTTTAGCATCAGGGTATCCAAATCTAAAGTGTTAGATTTTTCACCTAAGATAACTAAGTATCCAGTAATGACATATCCTGTGGGTAATAGACAGTTTTGCTTTGTTTTTACTTTATTTACTTGAGAAACAGAGATGGACTTGTAACAAGGTCTTGTCGTGCTGCAATCCTCCCCTCACCACATAAGCCAGCCAAGATCACAGGTCTGGGCCAGGCTGACAGTTGTTTACTGATATGAAATGTTGGCAGGCTATGAACCAGAGGAGTGTGATGTTTCTCAAAGTCACTTCAAACATGGAAATATTCCATGGTTTGTGGCATTTTTAATTTATGAAAATTATCACTATATGACCACTGAACTCAAATATGGTACATGTTGCTAATTCACTTGGACAAGAACACTAAGTATTAGGTATATCAATTTTTGGTTATATATTGAAATTTGTTAAAAGGATGATTAAAAATAATCTGAATATGGGACCAGCAGTTAGAGTAATGGCTATGTCGTTTGACTCCCATGTAGTCGATCACGGTTCGAGTCCTGGACCTGCTGGCTTAAACTCTCACCAGACATGTGTGCATGTGTGCCCAAGATCTTGAGAGGAGAATAGAGGAGAAGGGATTGTGGCATGGCCACCCCCTCTGGGGGGTGATTTCTCTCTTTCTGTCTCTCTGTCTCTGTCTGTCTCTCTGGTGAGCACACGTGCCCTATAGCAAAAACCTCTAAAAAAATTATAATCTGAATATATGGACATGAAAACTTCTATAATCCTCCAAATGGGAAAGGCATACGATAATGTTGGTTCTACCATACAAGTTTATAGCATGTTTTTTCTTTTATGATGTTTCCTTTATTGAAGGTTATTTCTTTATTTCATGAATGCGAGACAGAGAAAGAACCTGTAATCCTGTAATAGGGTCCTTATGCCATAATCCAGTTCCAGCCCTCCCTAAGCCCTGGATCATGGGAACCAATGCCTGACATGCTCAGGAGGTCTCTAAACTTGAATGAGGACCTGTCCCATGCCTCATAGAGTGTCATGTTATCACTATGCCACCATCTGGCTCCATATCTTGATTGCTTTTTAATTTAATTTCTCTGCAATATTTTTCTTTTTTACATTGTTCTTGGCTTCATTTTTTTTTTCCTTCTGAGAATAAGTTCACTATGGATGCTCACTGTCACTGCACAGCCTTGAGGCTAATAAACTGATGTCAACTGAAATCTGGATACAACTTGCAGAGTCCAGAAACGTTATCTTGACAGCTTCTTCTGCGTCCATCTTACCAATGTAGACTGTGCAGCTGAAATGTCATACTGATTACTAGTGCTTCCTTTAGTCCTGCAAATTGTCCTAAATATCCTTTCATAGGAAACAGAAGCCGTATAGTGATCCACACTAAGGAGGTTTAGGTATCAGAAGTGCTCAAACTGCTAATGCCCTACATCTTTAGTGAAAGTTAATTGTTTTTAGTGCAAGTTATAATGGGAGTAAATACAAATTACATACTTATTCATAATAATCAGCAAGAAATTATAAATTTTTAAAGTTTATTTACTTATGTCTTCTAGGAATGGGAGTAGGGGGTGCTCCCAACAAGGTTACAATCCCTCACTAGTCTCAGTCAGCTCAGATCAGAAGCAAGTATGTGTCTGATATACTTAGGGAGGACTCCAGAATTGAACCAGGAATCTTTCCATGAGAGATTGTTTTGCAATGTTGCATTGTACAGTTGTGCCACTGTCTGATCCCCCAAAATTATAATTTTTAAGGTTTCACACTGAACATCCCTCATCATAAGGAAAATGCAGGTTAAAACCACAATAAGATATCACCTAACTCCTATCAGAATGACAAAAATTAAAATTACCAAAAAAAAAAAAAGTAGGTGTTGTTGAGGTTGTGCTGAAAGGGTAACTCTCCAGTACTGTTGGTGGGTGGGAATGTAAATTGGTCCAGCCACTGTGGAAAACAATATGGAGGTTCCTCAAAGATCTGCAAATAGAACTAATATATGATCCAACAATTTCACTCATGCGTATCTGTCCAAATGATGGGAGAATGTTCAATTGGAAAAGTGCTTGCACATCTATGTTTATTGTGGCATTATTTATGATTGCTAAGACATGTAACAAACCCAAATATCCATGAATAGAAAAATAGATTGAAAACTGTGGCACATATACTCCATGGAATACTGTTCAGCCATAAATAAACAAGGCCCTGGCGTTTGATAGAAATTGGGCAAATACAGAAGATTTATTGCTGAGTGAACTAAGTCAGGCTATAAAAGAGAGACATTGTATGTCTTCACTTAATATATACCAACTGTCTGTACGCTATGGTAATGCCTGAAAGATAAGAGGACATAAAGGCATTAAAAATAGTTATAGACATTGGAAACAGTGTAAAAGGAGGATGGGAGAGGGGAAGAATGTTTGGAAAGAAATTATGGAGAAAAACAGAGAAGACATCTGTGGGACACAGAAACGGTTTACTAACTGTTGATAACATGTACAGTATTCTCAACTGGATTGGCCTGAAGTGTATTTCATGTTGGATAAATCATCTTTACAAGGTAAATGATGTATAGTGATTGAATGTATAAAATAATAATTTTTTAAAAGACAACAGAGAGAAAAATAAAGTAAAAAATGCTAAGTTTGGTGACAGTATGAGTAGATACATCAAACATGAAGATAATTATAAATATAAGCCTATTACACAACATATATCTTGTAGATACAAACAGCTCCTAGAAATTTATTATGGAGACCAGCAGATGGCATAATGGTTGCTTTGGTGGACTCGCACATGGTTGACTGCAGTTCAAGCCCTGAACAGGCAGCTTAAAACTCATGCTGGCACATGTGCAGGTGTGCTCAAGAGGAGAATGGACGAGAAGAGATTGTAGCATGGCCATCCCACCTTGGGGGAATGATTTCTCACTTTCTGTTTCTTTATCTCTCCAGTGAGCACAAGTGTCCTATAGCAAAAATCTCTCTCTCAAAAAAAAAAAAAAAAAAAAAAAAAAGAAAGAAAGAAAGAAACTTAGCTTGCCTGTGAGGTTGTGAGGTACTTATCAATTAAAAATCTCATTTTCCCACATCTACTCCTGCTTTTGTCCAGGGGAATCCACATTTTACATATGAATTAGACAAGAAAGGATGTGGCTTTCAAATCAGATTCTTCTGAATATTGTTCTGAGATCTGCCAAAAGGGATAGGCTCTATAATTTATGGAAAATTGCATTAAAACTTCTAATAAATAGGTGGTGTGGTTAAAGTGCTGGACTCCCACATGGCCAACCATGGTTCAAGTCCCAGATTTGGTGCCTTGGAAATCATATCAGGCACATGTGTGCATGCCCAAAATCCCAAGAGGAGAGAAGAGGATAAAGTATTACAGTATGGTCATCTCCCTAGAGGGTGATTTCTTGCTTCACCACTCATTGTCTCTCTCTCTCTCTGTCTTTCTGGTAAGTATACTTACCCTATGGAAAAAAACAAAAACAAACAAACAAACAAAAACTTCTGATATGTTATGTTTAAAGCTATTAAACAGGAATATCTACACACACCCATACACAGAGATTTTTTTTTTTTTATTTGCTAAGTGGTGGGTGCACTCTCAGGACAGTGTAAGAAAGAGAAAAAGAGAGCGTGAGAAAGCAACCTTCAAGGGGAATGGTCACATTACAATCTGTTTTCCATTTCTCCTTTTGGGATTTTGAGCACACATGCCCTCAGCATGTTTCTCAAATAACCAAGTCTGGGATTTAAACTGTGGAGTCAGTTACATGGGCCTGAGCCACCTTAACCACCATGCCACTGGGGCCCACAATAATGTTTATTTCACATATTTTCATGATAATCATTTCTGTTTTATTCCTCCAAGCACTAAGAATGTGTTAGGAAACTGTCACTTTTTTTCCTGTTTCAGACAGAAATATTTGCTTTCCACTTTGTGTTAGTCATCTTCTATGTGGCATAAATATATAATTTACTCCGATAAATAAAAAGCACCTTAATGTCATTAAGCCTCACTCTTTTCATAGCCTCTACATCCTTTGACATTGTCATACACAAAATAGTTGATTAAGAAATATTTGATCATTGAATTAATAAATGAGATAACAAATACAAACTTTTTCAAATATACTAGTTTTCTACTATCCTCAGAAATTGATAGGCAATGCTATTATAGGTGCTTAATAACAAATACATGTTCATTGTTGGGGCAAACTATCCAGATTACGAAAAGAAAGAACATATATGGTAGGTAGATGAAAAATATTTTCTTAGATAAATTATTCAAATAATTGGTCCATATGTCATTTAGGTAGTCTTAATTTTTATTCTGTGTAAACATTTGTATGTTCGGAGAAACAATTTTTAATATTTTTAGTAACAACTCTATGAGATATGGATGTTACTATAATTTCTTCTTCACAGATGAAATAATTACAAGATAGAGATTACATAAATTACAAGTCCAAGATCAAAGAATTTACATATCTAAGGGTCAGAATTTGAACTCGGGCAAAGAATCTTCAGTTTTTGTTTTCCTATTATATTAAGATATAATATTTCAAGGTATGTTTCATAGGACCCTCTTGAAATATAGAATATAATTCTTCTGAAATCTGTAATAAATATATCAAGATTACAGTAAGAACCACTGATAGGAAATTTCTCTTCCCCCCCCCCTCAGGACCAGTGACAACAGAACATACTTCATGTACAAATCTTATCTCAAGACATATCTGGTCCTTTTCCCCCCAGCTGCTTAAACCTTACACCATTTCACCACAAGATAAATGATGGGAATCCTTCAGAATCACTTAGAACCGTTCAATGGTAAGTACATGCTTTCTGAGATTGCTCCTGCAGTTAAGTAGCCTCTATTTCAAGTTTTCATATATAAAGTAAACACCATTACTGACATGGAAGACACTTTATTTTCTCGTGTTTAATTTACTTTCTACATACTAGAGGGTTAAAATGAACTATCAGAACATTGTGTGTTTTTTAATCTAAATAGAAGCCTTTGCTCTTATCTATCAACTATGATTAATAAAATCATTGATATGAATAATAGTTTTTTGTTATTATTGTCATGTTTTTTTGACAGCAGGAAAAAGATAGTGCTAGATTTAGAAAATAAATAAATAAATAACATGTACCATTAATGCATTGACACTAAAGAAACTTAAGGTTGGTGTCATTCAGAAAGAAAAAAGAAAATTATTCCAAAAGGAGTATCATAGAAACAAAAGGAAAGATGTCTCTTTCCTTAATTTCCCTGAGGATCACATACAGCGAGCAGCATTCTACATACATAGGAGAAAAATAAGCCTGTAGTGAAGGTCTAAAGGCATTTGCAAACTGAGTCATCTAGAGGACTTATCATAGCATAAACTTTTTGTTATACATAAATTGATATAACAAGAACTACTGGGCCTATCTCTCTGGGGTTTAGATGAAATAGCCTTGAATCGAGCCTGGAAATGTACATTTCTTACAAGATTCCAGGTGCTGCTGATGTAGTTGGACTGGGACCACACTTAGAATCATTGTTTTAGGGTTGTAGAGCTTAATCTGAACCACCGCAGAAAAGGCCACCAGGCTTGAAAAACTCTCCCTTCTCAGTCATGGAGGAAGTGGATGCTGTCTTGCAAATAATATTTATAAAAAACTTATTTTCTTTAACTCCTTTGTATTTATAAGGTCAATCAAAGACTTGAAACTCTTTGCACTTAAAAATACCCATTTTTATAGTAACTTTACATCTGATGAAGAATTTTCTACCGTAACAACTGTTACATCATAAATATTTTGCTTTTGGACATTCATAAATTTTCCTATATACTCAAGAGCTACTCATTATCCTTTGTAGTTATGATATAGGTAAAGAAAACCAAATTAACTGTGTTCAATAATTTAATAATTCATTATATACACACACATACACACACACACACACACACACACACACACACATACATAACTTTAAATTATTTTAACTTTATATATTTATTTATCTTTTTCAATTTGACCAGAGAAGGACAGAGTGAATGAGAGTGAGCAGATGAGAGAGAGAGAAAGTAAGAAAGCAAAGCTGCCAGTTCCAGGACTCGAACTATGGTCAGCCATGTGGGAGAGTCCAGCGCCCTTAACCACCATGCTACCTGCCAGCCCTGAACTTGTTTTTAATTATGAGGTATTAGTATTATATAAGTCAAATTTTTAAGTAAAGTTTCCCAAGTGTAACTTATAATAAAGAGTAAAAATAAGTTGAAAATATATATGACATATAAGATAACATAACTGTTAAACCGAACCAAAACAAAACAAATTCAATAAAATGCAAAAGAATCAGAATGTTTGAGTGATGCAGTTTCAAACAGGAATACAAGGATGGCTTTTCAGAGGAAGTAGCACAAGTTAAGGCCTTATGACTTCCATCTTAATTTTTCCATTTAATTTTCAATTCATTTCCCTAATTTTAAAAAATAATACTTTTTGTTCTGTTTTCAAATTCCTTTGACCCCTATACTGACATAGGAGTTGTAAATTCTTTTTATGGGATTGATGGCCCTTTAAGGTTTCCATTCCTTTCAAACAAAGTAAAAAGCTGCCACCCTGGCAGCTTTATTTCAAAATACATTTATTCAGTATATCTTAAAACTTTTAATCCCACAAATTGGATTTTTTAAACAAATGAAATTATAGTCATTTTTGCCATTTAATAAATTACATATACATATATATACACACACACATACATTTCTAATATAAGATACATGATTGGAAACTTACAGAATCTTGTTTTCAATTCTTAAATAGAAATATTTTTAAAACAGTTTCATGAATAGAATAACTAGATTTAGTCGACTGTAATTCTATGACTGTAAAGATATAGGAAATTCTCTTCTTTAGTGTCTGATACACAGAAGTCCCTCCTCATTTTTAAAAATAGAACTTCAATATTGCAAATTCATTTTGGTAGAGTATTATTTTAGCTATCTATTTATAAACATTGCCATTAATAAACTAAGGAAAATGTATCTGATATACATATATGTTATCCACTTTAAGCCAATTTTCCTGAGGTCTAATTTACATTTAAATTGTACTTACCATTAAGTGTTTTTGAAATCTTATGTCATGTAACTATTACCACAATCAAGACATACAATAGTTTTGTCTTTTCCAAATTTTACATAAATGGAATCATAGAAAATAAAAAAGTCCATATTGCTATGTGTGTCAATCATCTGATCCTTTTTATTTCTGGGTAATATTCCATTGTATGGATGGACCAAAACTTTATCTATTCGGCAGGTGAAAAATACTGAGTAGTTGTCAATTTAGGGTAATTATGAATAAAATTTCTGTGCTTATTTCCAAAAAGATTTTTCATGGACATATGTTGATTTGTTTTTTAGATAACATATGAAAATCACTACTTCCTCATTAGGATATGACTTTGCTTGACAGAGCAGTAGACATAACTCTTCTCAGGTGAATTACTAAGTTATATTATAAATAGAGATTTAACTTTGTAAGAGACTGCCAAATTGTTTTCCAAATTGGTTGTAACATTTTACATTCTCACTGGAAATACATAAGAATTAGTTATTTTGCATATTCATCAGGACTTGGCATTATCCATTTTTTCTTTCTTTTTTTTTTGCCATTTTCTAATAATGTGTAGTAACAATTCATTTGATATTAAATTATGTAAGGACTAGTGATATTGATTAACATTTCATGTACTTATTTGCCATTCAAATCTTTCTGTTGAAGTTCCTGTAATTTTTTTTTCATGTAATTTCTGAGTCACTAGAAATAGATATTTTAAAAAGCATTTTACTAATCATTACCTTTTGTTCCAAATAAAATCAACTGTTTTAAACTCTAAAAATAGCCACTGTTAGATAACATTACACTGTTCAGACAAATAATGCAAATCTAAATAATAAAATGATTCACATTCGAAATGAGAAGATACATATATGAAATCAGAGATTAGGAACCATTGCCTTTAAAATTTTAATAGCTAGTCAAGATAAGCCAGCTATAATCACATAAAAATGCTTCAGAAGCCTACTACTAAATATTTTACAAAACACTTACAGGACAGTTAAAAACATTATGGTTTCAAGCATTACCCACTAACAGTGGCAAACTGTCCCTTAAGGAATGACTTCAGAAACTTGCTGACCCTCTTGACTCAGATACTAAATAAAAATTGTATTCTGCTTATATTAAAGGGCTTTGAAATGTTTCAATATCTATAGAATATCACAGAAAATAGCATATTACTGACAATAAACTGATTCTAAGCACTAATAGAGGATAAGTTACTTTTTCATAATCAAATATTAGATGTCTATAGAATCAGAGATTTTTAAATATTGGAATGGAATTATGCAAGTATGAATTATTAATTATGTGACATGGTTATATTCACCCTCAAAACTTCCTCATTTGCAAATAATGATAATATCTCCCTCACAGGGTTTTTTTTTAAATGAAAGAACTCTCTAAACTATATATTGATATCTAAATATTAATACTTCATCCACTCATGTATTATTTAAAACGTAAAAATCACTACTCCCTGCTAGGACATAACTTTGTTTTACAGAGTAGTAGACACAGCTTTCTGTGTATTACATACAGTGTTGCCATTAGAAACAAATGCATATTCTCACAAAACATGGAGGATAATATTAAAGTTTTATTTTTGTCATACGACAAACAGATAACAAAATCCTAAAGAATAAACAAAGTGAAATTCTCCCATCTATCCATTTCTTTCTACCTGTCTTCTAATACTTAATTTTCCAAAATGAAATTATGTAACTATTCCTCGCAAGAGAATGGAAATGTGGTAAGAAAGAGGATAGATAATAAGAATGAAAGAACTGGGAACCAGCAGTTAGCTTAATGGCTATGTTGCTGGACTCCCACGTAGTCGACCGCGGTTCGTGCCCCGGACCCAGTGGTTTAGAACTCACGCCGGGCGCGTGTGCGTGAGTGCCCAAGATCTTGAGAGGAGAATGGAGGAGAAGGGATTGCGGCGTGACCATCCCCCCGGAGGGTGATTTCTCACTTTCTGTTTCTATGTCTCTCTCTGTCTGTCTGGCGAGCGCACGCGCCCTATAGCAAAAACCTCTCCCCTGCCGCCCCCCCCCCCCAAAAAAATGAAAAAACCAATAAAAAAACAGAACCAGCAGTTAGCTTAATGGCTATGTTGCTGGACTCCCACGTAGTCGACCGCGGTTCGTGCCCCGGACCCAGTGGTTTAGAACTCACGCCGGGCGCGTGTGCGTGAGTGCCCAAGATCTTGAGAGGAGAATGGAGGAGAAGGGATTGCGGCGTGACCATCCCCCCGGAGGGTGATTTCTCACTTTCTGTTTCTATGTCTCTCTCTGTCTGTCTGGCGAGCGCACGCGCCCTATAGCAAAAACCTCTCCCCTGCGCCCCCCCCCCCCAAAAGAATGAAAGAACAAATAGAACAAGAGAGGGAGGGAGGAAAAAGGTGGAAACTTTTTCTGTAACACTTTACCAAGATTATTTACAAAGCTTACCTTAGATTTTTTTATTAATAATTATTGAATACAAATTATGTTACATGACTTTGGTAGACAACAGTAAGTAAATAATAAGACCTGGGTATTACGCTGAGTAGATGAGATAGACTTAAAGGCTAAAATACCCAGTTTGGGGACTAGTAGATGGCATAATGGTACATCAATAGACTTCCACATAGTTAACCATGGTTCAAGTCCCATACCCATTGACTTAAAACTCATTCCAGGCACGTGTGTGTGTGTGTGCCTAAAATCCCAAGAGGAAAATGGCAGGAAAGGGATTGTGGCATGGCCATTCCCCAGGGGGCTGATTTCTCACTTTCTGTCTCTCTGTCTCTGTCTTTCCAGTGAGTGCACTTGCCCTTTAGCAAAAACACTCTCTAAAACAAACAAACAAAATAAAATCTAATTTCTAGATAAACTATATAAAATGTACTATTAAATGTGTTACTGAGCCTGTGAGAGCTCTAAGGCAAATACGTGTAAACACAAATAAAACACACATACACATAAACACAATGTACAATAATGCATTTAAGGTAACACAGGAGTTCTTTGGAATTTCAGGACCTTTTTAGCTACATGAGGAAAATATCTAAGTCCTATGTTTGAATTAATCGCAAGAGTTGAATCAGAGGCTCAACTAAGTCAGAACAACTAAAAATGGGTACACACATATAATGTAAGGTTGAGCTGTGAGAAAACTTCCTACAATAAGAGTAACCAACAAAAATCCTATTTAGGAAAAAATACATTAATAGCAATAATAATATTGTCTAATGAAATTTGTAACTAGAAACTCTCCCTCACATGAGTCTCATCCATTAAAACAGACAATCATTTTCTGGGAACCTCTAAATTAAGAAATTAGACTGTGTGGTTAGACAATCCAGAAACACATAAAAGCAGGACCAGCAGCTGGCATAATGGCTATGTCGCTGGACTCCCATGTAGTCGACCGCAGTTTGAGTCTCGGACCCGGTGGCTTAAACTCACTCTGGGTGAGCATGTGTGTGTGTGCAAGATCCCGAGAGGAGAATGGAGGAGAAGGGATTGCAGCGAGGCCATCATGCCCTGAGTGGGGGGGGGGGCTGATTTCTCTCTTTCTGTCTCTCTCTGTCTCTCTCTCTTTCTGGCAAACGCATGTGCCCTATAGCAAAAACCTCTCAAAAAAAAAAGAGATAAAAGCATATAAGAGAGCTTTACATAAAACAAGGTGTTCATTGAAGACCACATTTCATTGAATTGTTATAAAAATGATACGAAGAACAAGTTTTCCATAAAGAAATTAGATCATGAACTCAAACATACAGATTTTTTAAAACATTATTTTCCAGACTGTAATACTAAAAGCAAAATATTGAAATTTTTGGTTAATTTTGAAGGGTATCATCATAACTTCAAAATTGGCATGATTTTCTAAATAAGAAATAAGAAGTTGTTATGAGAGGGAATATTCATTAATTTTTTTAATTGCCAGAGGGAGCATGACTCATAAAAAAGAAAGCAAGTGAGAGAGAAACCCTCCCTCCACGGGGCATGATCACATTACCAGTAGGCTAAAGTGATGAACTCCCACAGGCCAACCAAGGTTCAAGACCTGGACCTGGCAGCTTGCTTTTCTCCCTCCCTTTCTTTTTCTTGCCAGTGAATGCACATTCCCTATAGCAAATTAAAAATAAGAATAATAAATACAATTAAATAACTAATTATTTTATTTTCTTTTTTTTTTAGAGATTTTTCTATAGGGTGTGTGTACTTGCCAGAAAGATAGAGCCAGAGAGATAGAAAGAGAGAAATCACCTTCCTGGGGGAATAACCACGTCACAATCCCTTCTATTTCATTCTTCTCTTAAAATCTTGGGCACACATGCACATGCACCTGGCGTGAGTTTCAAGCCACTGAATCTGGGACTCAAACCATGATTGGCCATGTCAGAGTCCAGTAATGTAATCATTATGCCATCTTCTGGTCCCTAAATAAATAATTCTTTTTAAAAAAAGCACTGGCAATGTTTTTATTTATTAATCTTACTGTGCCTTCATTGATGCTTTTTGTTATTATAATACTCTATGCACTACTTTACCTCAGTCATATAAAATTCATAAATAATTTCGATCATTCACTTGTCCATGAAAAAAATAACTAAGTGAAAGCTGTAGACAGTTAAGGAATATCATGTTTTATATTCAATATGTCAAATTCAGATATATGTTTTATTTGTCGACCTAAAATGTAAAATTAATTATCAATTACCTAGCACAGGACAAAATCTATGAGATTTATAGCTTATATTTTAATATACCAAGCTATGAATCATCCAATTTTTCTCCATTCTCATTATTTGAAAAACTCAAGCAATAATTTAATGGATACATTCCATTTTTTATTTGATCAAATATGTATCAATCAACTACTATGTACCAGACCATTTCCTAGTCAAGGATGTATATCATGGAATACAACACACAAAAATATAGGTCCTGTGGAGCTTGAAGTATAGTGAGGGTGAGACAGGTCACAAAAATATTTTCATATTATGCCTCACTATATTAGGTATAAAATGTAATGAGTACCATGAAGACTATGTAGAAGGGGAGTCTCTATTAATTTAATTACTCTAAGTACATCACATTAAGAAATTCCTACAATAAAAAGAGAAAGAGAGGGAGAGCTGGGAATAATGAGAAGATTCCACTTGTCTAACAGCAACAGAAACCCACATATACTTATAAGGTATGGGATCACTGATTTAGAACACATTTTCAATTTTCAGTCAGATCCTGTATTTTCTTGAATCCTGCATTGTTTTAACTTGGGAGAAAGACCTCAAAGATCTAAAATATAAAAAGCATAAGTATATTTCAGCTATAAAGCACAATTAATCTAAAATTCAAGGTTTTTAAAATTATTATTCTAATCACCCAAACCTTTGCAGAGTATGTTTAAAATAAACACTTAAAATCCAACATCTTAAAGGCTGACAAGTGGAGTGTTGTTAAGGTTGCTGGACTTCCACATGGCTGACTGTGGTTCAAGTCCCAAACCTGGTGGCTTGCTTTCTCTCTCTCGCTCTCTCGGTCTCTTGCTCTGCCCCTTTTTGGTCAAATTAAAATAAATAAATTTAAATAAAATATTTCTTTAAGAAAGAAATCCAGCACCTTACCTGTTTGGGTAGTACAAGAATCTATATGCATGATACATTAGAAAAACAATATAAATGAAAGCTAAAAATGTTTCTAAAATATTTTATTATCTACAGGACTGTGAGAGCAGGATCATATGGGGTTAGGTATTAAAACTCATATTCTGTTCATAAATTTCCATATGAGTTTGCAGTCCTTGTGAATTAAAAATTATACTGAATCTATAAATGTGCCAGTAAGTTAAGACAACCCCAAGAGTGTGAGTCTCCTCACTTGTAAAAGGGAACAAAAAAATTTAAAAAACAAAGTAAAGGAACAGGGTTGAGAGGGGTTTTGTGCAAAATAATTTTCAAAAATTATCCCCTTTCATTCATCATTTACTTTAGAGAGAGAATTTTGCTATAGGGTACATGCACTTGCTGGAGAAACAGACAGAAAGCCAGAAATCACTCCCCAGGAGGGATGGTCATGTCACAATCCCTTCTCCAGTTCATCTGGGCGGCACAAGTTGCTTGGGCTACCTAGGCTCAGGCTGCCTGTGTCCGTTTCCACTCTATCCCTTTGTCTCGTTCTTTCCAATTCTCTGGTCCTGGCAAGATGGAGGGCTTTCTCTTTCTCGTCCTCTTTCTCTTCCTCACCAGCAGCCTCCTGATCATGATTCAGCCAGACCCAAGCCCTGGGGCAGACACCGACAAAATATTTAAAATATAAAAAAATGTTTGAGTCCTCAATATTTAAATCTAAAATTCTACATTTTAGCCACTATCAGTGCCCAGTGAGAATTGGGAACTGATACCCAGGATTCTCCTTCCCATTTGATTGTCCAGTGGTTTCCATGAAATATCCACATCAGTTGTACAAGGTGCTAAATGCTCTGGATCCTGTCTTCCTTTTTGAGCACCTCTCAGTTCTTTATCCTCTTTATCTACACTGGCAACATTCTGTCCATAGGCAATTTACCATTGTTCCTATCTTAGAGTCTTATATTCTTTTATTAGACATCACTAAAATGATGACAAATGAGTTTCCTCTCAGAAATGACTTCTCAAAAATGAGTTTTCTCTCACCCTTCCTAAAATTTTCCATCTCTCTCTATCCATTTAGAAGTTTTCTTTTTCAGAAGCACTTAACAAATCTCAAATTATATTACATATTTATTTACTTAGGTTTTAGGCTACTGTAAAATGAATCAGACTCAGAAAATGAGGGACAGATATAGGTATGGTGGTGCAGGTAATACGGCACAGCTGCTTGATGCGAGAGTCACACTCTGGGGATGACTCCGAGCTCACTGCCCAGGTCTACCTGACACATCAGGAGCACAATGGGCACACTCATGACCCTGGATGGCTGCAGGGCTGGGGCAGGATCGTGGTGTGAGGACTTGTGGAAAGTACCTATCTCCTTCTCCTTCGCTCTCTCCCTCTCTCCCAAATTAAGGAAATAAACAAATTAAAAAATAATAATAATGGGGACCAGCAGGTGGCATGGTGCTTAAGGGCACTGGAGTCCTGCATGGCCAAACGTGGTTTAAGTCCCAGACCTGGCGGCTTGCTTTCTCTCTCTCTCTCTCTCCCCCTCTCCCTCTCGGGAAATTAAAAATTAATTAATTAATTAAAATCATTCTTTAAAAAAAATAATGAATATATTCTCTTAATTGCTTACCAGTACACATTGATTACTCCTATTAGGGACTAGATTAATTCACCAAGGTAAACATAAAACAAAAGGATTCCATCTAAGATTTTTAGTAAGTTTGGGATATAATATGGTATGTGTAATAATCAAAATAAATAACGGTAATATTCTATGTGATAAAGGTGACATCTCCAAGTTACAATACTTTGAATTAAAATGCATGATCCTAATAATAATAAAATATTGAAATAACTGAAAAGAAAGCAAATTAATCACATAATCAGAAATCTTTGGAATTTCCTTATACTTTTTTTTTTTTTAACATTTTATAAATCAGACAAACTGGGCTGGCCCTAAGTCCAAAAGATTAAGGAAGCCAGATACCACATGGACAACTTTGAATGGAATCCTGCCCATCAGGACTCTATTTATTTATTTGCTGACTGACTGACTCACTCACTTATTTATTAATTAATTTATTTATTTAAGAGGTTTTTGCCTTAGAACATGTGCGCTTGCCAGAGAGAGAGAAAGAGGCGTAGAGACAATATGAGGGAAAGTGAGAATCTCCCCTCAGGGTGAATGGCCATGCCATAATCCCTTTTCCTCCATTCATCTTCCGGGATCTTGGGAAAGAAGGCACATGTGCCGAGAGTGAGTTTCATGTCCTAGAGTTTCAAGCCATCAGGTCCAGGATTTGAATCACAGTGGGCCATGTGCCAGTCCAGCGATGTAACTGCTACGCCATCTGCTGGTCCCTATCATGGCTTTAAAACATGCCAGCATGCATGCATGAGTGCCCCAAATCCCAACTGAATAGAGAAACAGGAGAATTGTTCCATGATAACTCCTATGTGGAGGTGTTTTCTTTTTCTGTTTCTGACTAAAACACGCACCCTCTAGCAAGTAAAAATAAATATATAAAAACAAAACACAAACTTCAGCAAGAAAAAAGTGGAATATATGTGTATATAAATTCCAAAAAGACACACAACTGTTATTTACTTGGAATTGTAAGGACTATAAACATTGAAAAAGGGAACCAAATTATACATCAGAGAAATTTTCAGTTATTGAGGATAGTAATTATTTTAGGAGCTGATTGTTAAATTTACAGATTACTCAATCCTTTGGATAAAAAAAAAAAAACAAAATAGAATAGGAAGTTGACAAAAATAGTGACCAGGACATGGAAAGATCCAGTTAAAATTCATCTTTAAGAATATTCTCATAATTTATATTCTCTAAATTATCTCTATTCCCAATTTCTGCAAGAAAAATTAAGAGTTACCTAAATTAAAAGGAAGATCAAAATCAATCACTGTTTGTTTAAAATACATTTCATCAATTTAAATCAATACAGTAATTCTGAGAGAGAATGAAAAGCACAGAGAAGAGAATATTCACCAGACATGCATGAGAGGATCAGGCAATGAGGTTGGAACTGTTTCTCCCAGAAAAAAAAAATAAGGGTAAAACTGAAAGGCACATCATAGGATCAGTTTATGTTAGTAATGCTAAAGAGGAAACCCTTTATGAGAGAGAGGGGTGAAGTGGGGGAGGGGAGAGACAGAGATAGGTATTTTTTGGACAGGATCACTCTGGTGTTGCAATTTTCCTGCCCCAGCCACCAATTACAGAAGTACACAAGCATGCCCAGTGCTCAGGTTGGTCCAGGAATCTAATCCACGCATCCCATGTGGCTTTCAGCCTCCCAGTTGTGTGTCTCCGAAGTGCTAGGGCATGTTTTAGTTTTTAGTTCTCTTTCTGCTTGCCCTCATTTTATTTGAGCATTTCATATGATTCTATCTTATATCTTCATTTCATATATCAGTAATACTTCTCTTCTAGTATCTTTGTTTTTATCTGCCTCTTGACTTTGGGCTTCCCTAAATATTCCTCCTCAGAGAGTCTGTTTTGTTAAATTTCTTTCCACTGTAATCTACGTTTATTGAATAAGCCCTATTGGTATGGGTGTAAGATGTAATGTAGGGAAGTATTCTGTTATTATACGATTAAGTCTCAACTTTTTAGTGAACTTACTATCTTTGGGCAGTGACTTTCACAATCTTTCTCTTGTGCTAGAGCTTTTTCTTGACTCTGCACCCTATCTTAGGTATCACAGAAAAGCTACAGTGTCTGTTAGTGAGAAGAATGTCTTTATCCCAAACCTGTACAGCCAAGACTTTTGAAAAGTGTTTTCTTCCTAGAGATTAAGACTTTGTTAAGGAGAACATTCTAGGTGTTTTTAGCAGTAATTACTCTTTTCTTCTACCTGCAAGAGAAAGAAACTTTTCTTAAATCTTTACTGTAAGAATCTTCTGGAGGTAAAATACAGAATAGAGTGGGTTTCCTCTAAGACTGCAGACTTCTAGGAGTTTCTCAGCCTCCTGCTGGTCTTCATTCAGCCTCCAACAATTTGTCCTGACTAACATTTAAGTGTTCATATCACTTTATGGCTCAGTGGCTTCTGTTCCAGGTAAGGAGATTCAAACTATCGACCTTATTGATTTTAATGAGTTTCATCTTTTTTTGCTTTCAAATTTTTCAAAACTAATTGATGATTTAGTATAATATTCAATACTTACAGGGCAATGTTGATATATAACTCTTTATGGTTTCATATTCTTGCTTAAAATCCATAAAGGTCTTTACTACCTCACAGGAAAAAGTCCAAGCAATTTCCAACATTCTCTTTCACTCTTTGACATCTCAGACTCTTTAATACAGCTGAACTTCCTGTTTCAGGCAATTTTATTTGTTATTGTCTCTTGCTTGGTAGGTCCACATTTAGCTTTGCTACTGTTCCTATTTTCAAATTTTACCTAACCTTGAATAAGCAATCTCATGCCTATTGTTCCATAAAGCATTTAAAATCCCCCAGAGGAAACATTATGGTTTGCTTTTTAAATGTCCATGACATTTTTCCTGTCACTTTCCGATGCATGGCTTTTTTCTACCAAATATTATTCTTACTTGTCTCGTGGGTTTTTTAAAATGTTCTCTTTTAATTTTTATTTCTATAAAGCAAGAATTCTAGAACTTTTTCTTTTTTAAAAAGAGAACTTTACATTATTTTGTCTGTTAAATGTTTCTTCCCATTGCCCCTTCCTCCCACCTTCTACCACCCAATCTCTACCACTCT
>NW_006203784.1:435362-480183 GCF_000334495.1 Tupaia belangeri chinensis
TCCCCTCCTTTACAGTCTGGTATCTACTGTTATCCTCTCTACTGTCCCATTCCCTTAGTCCTCCAGCTAGTTATGATCAAGGGGGCACATAACTGTCATATTTCCAGAGCTCTACCTGTGGTCAGCCATGTAGCTTCCAGCACCTAATATCAATATGCTGTGGTCTCCTCTATGTAAGATAGACCTACTTTTGATTCTTTGAGATTTTTTTCATTCGTTTTTAAAATTTGATAAAGAGTGTGTATATGTGCCAGAGATAGATAGGAGCAGGGAGAAAGCACCCCCAATGGGGGATGCTCACACCACAATCCCTTATCTTCCATTACTCTTTCTAGGATTTTAGGCTTGCAAACATAAGCACCTGGCATGTTTTTCAAGCCACTAAGTCTGGAACTTGAACAATGCAGTCGGCCATGTGGGTTCTAGCCGCATTAAGCCCCATGCTACCAGCTAGCTCCACACTCATTTTTATTCTACCTCCCATAGCTAATGTATGCAACTATAGATCTATGTGTTAAAACCAAGACAATTTGCAACATTTCAATGTTTTCTTTATTAGTAGTCTTATGATTTTCATTTTATTTTTACTTACAAATTTAAAATCCTTATAATAAAATAGAGGGTATTTGATGTAACATGTATATCTCTTATCTCCTACTAAAATAATTGTAAAGGTACAAAAATATCAATATGCAAAGACAAATGTAATGGAGACTAAAACAAAAAAGTGTATCAACAGAATTTCTATTTCTGGAAATTATAAGCATATGTGATATATCTTTACCAGATCAGAAATAAATAGAACCCTAATCCTACAGAGTTTGGAGTTAATGGAACACCAGTACATTTAAACAGAGATCTGCAAATGTTCAGGAACTGGTGACGCATACAAGACATAAAATTTTACATATTTGCATAGTGAATTTAAACCTTCTCTTGATCAGATTTTCTCCTTTTCATTGCCTTCAGAAAGCACCATTGTCAAGAGTTATCATTCAAAAATTGTTATAATTCTATCCTTTCTTTAAATTTAGAAAGAAAGTTGAGTTGGCATTTAACAGACCAGTTCAAATCATGTCTGTCACTAACTGTTTGCCTTTCTCCGTTTAATTGTCCCCTTTTTGAATGATGAAACCATTATTTCACACAGAAAAGGATATTGGATACTATATTCAAAAGCATTTTGGACAACAGTCAAAGATCTCATTAAAACTGAAGTGTAATTTGACAGATCAATTTCTTCCTACATGACACTCAATGCTGTACAATTTAGTCTGAGCTCTCATAATCAGTAAAACCCAATATTACCTAAACCTTACTTTTGTCTTATAATGTGTTCAAAGTTATTTAGTCACACATTTTTTATGAATGAATGCTTGTCCTGATGAATTATAAGCCTACACTTTTCCAAAGTAATGAATACCAAACCTCACTATCAACTTTACTTCTTATAAAATATTTTATTTCCTTTAATAAATAAAGCATCCTAAGATGTACCTTTACTGACATCGCTTATCTCAGAAATGTCAAGTGCCACTTAACATTGACAGCTATTATTAGATGTTCTCTCTGTCTCTTTCTCTGACTAACCTATTTTTTTAAATTTGCTAGAGGGTGGTTGTGCTCACCAGAGACAGAGAATGACGAGAAAAGTGAGAAAGGTTCCCCTGGAGTAGGATAGGCATACTACAATACTTTCTTCTCCATCTCTTCTTTCAAGAGTTTGGGTACATCTGCACACATACTCAGTGTGTTTCTCAAGCCCTCAGGTCCAGGCTTGAACAGTGCATTTGGCCATGTGAGATTCAACTGCCTCATCTACTAGGCCATGGATTGGCCCTGACTGACCAATCTCCTCTTTTATTTTTTTAGGTTTTTACTATAGGGTGGTATAATTGCCAGAGAGAGACTAAGAGATGGAAAATGAGAAATCATCCCCCAGGGGGCATGTCCACACTACAGTCTCTTCCATCTCACTCATACGTGCCTGACATGATTTTCAAGGCCCTATTCTGAGACTCAAACCATGACGGCCATGTGGTAGTCCAGATCTTAACTACCACACCAACTGCTAGCCCCCAATAACTTCTTCTACGCAGCTCCATCTACTCAGTAATTACCAACCTTCTCTTCTCACTGCTTGCTTAGCCCGGTGATGGAAAAAAAAATATCCCAAAGAATACCCCTCTACTTTGGTCTCTCTGTCACCTCTCTCTCTCTTGCACACACACATTCACATATTTCTCTCAGAACATTCTTTCTCAGCTTTATTAAAGAACCAATGTAGAATCAGCCTTACTCCCAGTCCCCACCAATCACTCCCTCATGCATCAATAGTATACAGAAATAATGTGGAAAATAATAATGAAAAATATCTCAAAGGTAATAAATTTACTTCTAACCAAAAAGATCAAAATATTCTCAAAAGAGTTTTGATGTTTCTATGTTATTGTATGATAATTATTTAAATGTTAGTTAATTTATGAAGAGATGCTTTCAGTTCAGCAAACTACCATTAATCAGACCATCTTATTCCCAAACTCAATTATTCCCAAACAAGTAACCAATGAAATTTATATTTAAATTCTATTTCTGAGAAATAGAACATGTTGAAATGTAAAATTCTTTCTCATTTATACAGTTGCATGATGATTTATGGGATTTAATCCCTAAATGTGTTATCATCATCCCGAAATTCTCATTCAGTAATGGCTCAGCACATCTTCTGAAATCCCTGCATGGTGATGCTTATAACTCATAGTTCCCCTGTATGTTAGTCCCCAGGGTTCTCGTCAGTATTCTTCCCCAATCAAAACTAGCATTTTATTGTAGATGTGGTTTTCCCTTAAGTGGTAGCTGTTTTCACTGTGACACCCTCTCTAGAAAGTCTTGAACATAGGAAATACGTCTTTCTATCTTTTTAAGTATGGTCACAGGGCCTGCTAGTTATTTTTAAGTCCATGCTTTCTCTGTCTCTACCTCTTTCCTAAAATGTTATGGCTTTGATTTTACATTTTCAGAAATTACTGTTCCTTGGACTCATTACCCTTCTCACTAGTTAAAAACTTGTTTCAACTTTTTTTATCTTTCCTCTTATTTCTTAAAGACCGACTTTAATGGCCATTCCTCTAAGATTGCTCTCATCAACATCCTTGGTGGTTTCATTCCCCACAATGATTATTTTCAATCAATGATTATTTTCAATCCTGGCTTCTCCCCTTCCTCAGTGGTTATGTCCCATAGACTTCAGTCACTCACACAATCATGTCTATGTTATATAATTACCAATAATGACTATGTTTATAAAAACTTCATTAAATTATCTCACTCACCAGTTATCATCCCATCTCTCTAACTTGTGTTCCTAGCTCATTAATTCAAAAATTTCCTCAGGCTGACCAGTACCTTCAATCCAATATTCTTTTTACTCACATGTTATTATTTTGAAATATTTTGGGGCAGCCTATTGTCTAAATGAAGCAAAAGTACTATAACTCTGGAAAAGACAGATTTTTCAGAACAGATGGAGGCCCAGGAATAAAATGGAGGATTAAGGACAATCTCTCTTCTTTCAGTTGTTGTTTGAATTGCCTTATACCAAAGCATTGCCTGGCCCCCAGAAGACAACAATTCTAGAGCTTTAATATACTAATACTTGTTTTACTTGTTTACAGAAGAGAAACATTTGAAGTATATAAAAGTATATGCTATGAACCTAAAATAGCTCTAAAAATATATAAAGATGACATGGAGAAAAATATAAACATATAAAGAAACACATTCAATGTACAATATGAAGAAACAGTGAAAGTTTCCTTTCAGGGGACCAGCGGATACGATAGTGGTTACATCGCTGGATTCCCACATGGCCAACTACAGTTCGAGTCCTGGACCTGGTGGCTTCAAAATCACACCAGGTGCATATGTACATACATGCTCAAGATCCAAGGAGGAGAGAGAATAGTGGTGTGGCCATCCCCTCTGAGGGGAGTGATTTCTCACTTTCCCTCTCCCTGTCTCTCTCTCTTTGGTGAGCGTAGGAGCCCTAAAGCAGAAATCTCAATAACAACAACAATAAAAGTTTCCTGTCAGAATAAAAGAGAATAAAAAACATACTATATTTCCACCAGTAAACCACATTCAATTTTGCATTTTCAACGCTCCTTATCTCTCCGCCCCCTTTCTTGTTTTACCAGCTTAAATCCCATGTAAATTATTTTCATTTCTTTTATGCTTGTACCCACAACTCCCTGATGCATGCCTTCCTTCAGGGTATTTGCTTGAATAAATTACAATCCTATTTTAAGGTTAATTTTCTTCTTCTTAGGGTCTGAACTCACAAAGCTACTTGGATCTGGAGAGAACTCACAATCATGCAAGGTCTGTCCCAATTTGTGATCTCTCAAGTGAGAGCCAAATGCTACCCAGTATCCTTTTCCCTAAATCATTCACTTTCCAGCATTCCCAGAAACTATCCTAGACCTTTGTTCATCAAACCTCCTCTCCTAATATCCCCCAGCTTATGGTCTCAGACTTTTTCTCTGTTTCTCCTAGAAAGCAAAGGGAAATAATAGCTATTCCACAGACTTCTGCCACCATATTTTCTCTCCCTTTTCTCCTAGATACTAGTATGAATGTAAAAATGCCTTTTAAAATCTTACTTGAAAAACTACAGACATATGGAGAGAATTGTCATCTCTTATCTATATGATTCTACTCTCTAAATTTATTAGTAGGGAATCCAGTGTCAGGGCTGATAAACTAAAGACTCTTAATCAATAAAGGATGAGTGAGACAAAGAATAAAGAGATGACAGGTCAATATTCATGAAAGACTGCGTGTCTCCAATATTTGTGGTCTATGTAATTACTTATCCATATACAAACACCAATTGTATCAGGTTAAAAATATTCAGTAAATATTTGTTGGATGAATGAATAAATACATGGATGGGCAAGAAGGAGGAGAAAATTATACAATATAGCACAGAAGTATAAGAAAATTTTAATAAAATGTTAAATAAGCCTAAAAAACATCTTTAAACATGGAGATTATTAAGCACTAGTGAATGTTTCCCCAAATAAATATGAGTTTGTCAGTGCTATCAATGGTACTGTATAATTTATTGCATTGGTCAAAATATTTTATTTTTGTTTTATTTCATTTTTAAAATTATAACCATCTAGACAATCTATGCCAAAGAGTTATAATGACTATATTTTAGAAAGCCATGAAAATATTTGAAAATAAGCTATTTGTAATTTATAAAGTCAAAAAAAATTAATGGGGCAGCAGGTGGCACGATGGTTAAGGCAGCGTGATCCATATGGCCCACTGTGTGGTTCTGTCCCAGACTAGTGGCTTGAAAAATATGCTGGGCACATGTGTGTGCACCCACATTGCTGAAAGGAGGAAGAAAAAAGGAAAGGGATTGTAGCGTGACCATACCCCATGGGAGGATGCTTTCACACTCTTCATCTGTCTCTAGCAAATACACATGCCATCTGGCAAAAATTCTAAAATAAAATGTTATCTACTTTTTTTCTTTCTTATATGAGTGATACACCTTTTTCACTTTTCTTGAGAGAGATTTTTGCTATAGGACATGTGTGCTCTCTAGAGAGACAGAGAAAGACAAAAAGTGAGAAATAACCTCACAGAGGGGATGGCCACACCATAGTGGCTTCTCCTCTCAGTATCTTGGGCATGCACACTTGCCCAATGTGAGTTTTTAAGCCACAGGGTTTGGGACTCGAACCACAATCGACTATGTGAGAGTCCCGTGATGTAACCATTATGCCATTTACTGATCCCAATACATTTTTAAGTATGATTATAAGAATATACACTTAGAATAGGTCTTAACATAGAAAAAATTTAGAAATTAGAAAATGGAGGAAATTTCCGAAATGAAGCATCCATTAAATACAAATATGCCGGGGGAGTAGGTGGTGTGCTGGATAAAGTGCTGGACTCCCACATGGCTGACTGTGGTTCAGGTTCCCGACCCGGCGCCTTGAAACTCACGTCAGGTGTGTGTGCTTATGTGTTTGCGTATGTTTGCTCAAAATCCTGAGAAAAGAATGGAGGAGAAGGGATTGATTGTGGCACGTTCATCCCCCCGGGATGTGATTTCTTTCTTTCTCTCTGTCTCTCTAGCGCGTGCACATGCCCTATAGCAAAAATCTCTCTAAACAAATGAATGCAAACATGCAAATAAAACCATTATGACAAATGCTAAATCAGCCAAATCGTGCTGAATCAAGACTATATTTTCCACTTGTAGCTGAATCCTGGAAAGATGTTCATAATTTGAACGCCCACACCAATCACTTTTTTTTTTCCATCCAAAGTTGAGATGAATGACTAGTCTTTAGTCATAATGCATTTTCATGTTTCAGTCCTGAGACGCAATCTCAGTCAACATTATGAGGCAGTTGCTGAGGCAGTGACTGCAACTAGCCCCCATCTGCCCTATTCATAGTATCGTTTCCAAATAAACTGTGTTAATACATTATTTCACATAAGATCTGCTTAGTTTTTTAAAACAGCAATTTTTAAAGATTGAGACTAGTTTTCAACCAGACATGCAAATTAATATCTCAACTTGTCACCACCAACATTAATTCATAACAGTTTGAGAATAGGTAATCTCTTTATCACAGATGACTTACATGAAGACCACTGTCAGAGGCAAAAGTATGTTGTAAATTTTTAAAATTACCCTGTGGCTAGGGTTGATTCCTGGACTCATAATAATGGATTATAAACTATTCTGCCACTATTTCTGAAAGAAATCATTTCTATTTTAAGAAATCTTAATCTGATGCAACATGTAAAAGGAGATACACTAGCATCTTACATCAGTATATCTGCTCTATCATTCTTAAAACTAATAACACTTGAGCAAGGCCCCTCAGACCCAAATAAAAACCCCTTGCCCAGTTCCTGTTAGGCAACCCATTTTCTGGGACTCCCCCTTCTTGGGAGCTCTGTTATTCCTTCCTTCTTTCAATAAACTCCCCACTTTGCTATACCTACCAAAAAATAAAAAACAAACAAAAACAAAAACTAGTAACACCTAAAATATGAGTCCAATAAAATTTCCAGCAAATATCTGAATTGTAAGAATCTCCGAGAGCCGTTTCTTTCTCAAAAGGTAGAATAGCAAGTCACAGCAAATGCTTTACAAATAGAGAAAGATCTTCTAAAAGTGGCCTTTCTAAAATACCACAAGCACTTCTGCACATTTCTTTAAAATTGTCCAAATAATATATTAAAACTAAGTTATAAATTGATGTATACTGACTTTATATTGTTCAAGAGATTCTGCAAGGCTCCCCTTACTAAATTTATTTCCACATGAAAGAAACAACTGGTTTGACTTTCTGCTGAACAAGATCCAGGACCCCAGCAGGAAAAACAAAAGACTTGAAGGAGGTCTTTTCAGTACTCTGAATGACTAGCATGTCTCCAACAGGAAGTGGAAAAGATGGGCAAGAAAAGTAAATGTCAAGTCTTTACCATTCCTTTGTATCATTTTAAAAAAAAAAAAATTGCTCCATTACAGACCTAGTTTCAAACAGCTCTATGTCAGGTGAAATTCAGAAATAGGAGAGGAATGGAGAATGGAAGAAGCCTCACAAAGATGGAAAACAAAAAGAAATACCATGTGGTGCTGTCCAGGAGAGATGCTACCAAAACATAGTTTAACATACCTGCTCCCTGGATTCTGTTTGAAAGTATTCTTTTAAAAATAAAGGTCATATATTAGACAGGTAAGTATAAATCAAGAACGATCTGAAAAGTAGGCCTGGGTGCTTGTCTTTACACATGTATAAGTACGTCCAAGGACACTGGATAACTCGATTTTCTCATCTATTATCAGGCTATTTCAGTATCAAGTGATTTGCCTGCTTGATTATATTGATTTTGTATCTTAGCAGCAGGTAGGAAGAATCAATGTGAAAAGGTCAGCATGTCAAGGGAAGAACTGCAAATCTTGGACCAATTGTTGCAGTCATGAAAAATACTCAGAGTCAATGACACTGACAAGCTAAAGCTAGTTGAGCTTTTTCCATCCCACTTTAGTTCAGTCCACTGCATTTTAATTACTGACTTACTTTTGCAGTACGCTGCCACTTAGATCCTTGTTTAAGAACTCTAGAAAGGAGTTATAGAATAACTCCTTTTTCTGCACAATAACCTTACGTGTTTGTTTTTTAAAATTCTGTATTCATAATTTACTAGTACACTTTTGTATTGGGGGGAGGGTCCTTCTTTTTTTTAATACAATACTAAGTAGTGATACTACATTTAGATTTTACTCTCAATTAAATACAGGATGTAAAAATAAAAAGTTCATAGTTTTCGGCAAAGACTTCATCATTCTAGTTGAATAGTTTTACCACACTCTCTAATTACTGGATTAGAAATAAGAATGTCTATCAGTTAAGAGTCTGGAAAGATGGCACATTCAAATGTTTAACTGAAAAACCTTTAACTAAGGGACTATTCAGAGAGTAGTTGGCAAGATTATAGAAACAACAAAGGGGAGGCTAAACACCAAGGTTTAAGAAATGAGAATAAACCTGATTACTTACCTTTAAGCCTAAGGTACAAAACAGGAGCAGGGAATAAAGATACAGGAATCTAGTAGAAGCTGTATCTGCAGAACAGCATCCACCCTGCAGGGGCTATGGCTCAAAGTGGAGAACATCTCTTTCCATTGAGAGAGAATGAATGCTTCTGCCTCTTAGGTGCAGGGCTTTGAACGCCATGGGTGGGTGTCTCACTTTCCAAACCCAACAAGCCGCCGCCAGCTTGTAAAGTAGTGTCGGTAATAAAAGGAATTTCTCAGTTGCAGAGAAGAAAAATAACAGAGTGAATTTTAAATAAACTGAAAAGAACAGCACAAAGTGTTGGAAAGGGGGAAAAAAATTACCATTTTTAATTGTTTTCAAAAGACCAAGAAGTCATAGATGAATGTTCATGCCCCAGGAATGGCAAATTAGTTCATAGCAGGCTAAACTGTCCTCTAGAACAAACTGTAGAAACTGAAGATTACCCCAACAAACAACAAAACGAAATGAACATCCACTTGAAAACAAAAGGTGAGATAAAGGAGA
Organism: Tupaia belangeri chinensis; assembly: GCF_000334495.1. Lineage (NCBI taxonomy): Eukaryota > Metazoa > Chordata > Mammalia > Scandentia > Tupaiidae > Tupaia > Tupaia belangeri. Next base: position 444,491 of record NW_006203784.1, read on the forward strand.
GCTGGTACTTGAAAGGCCATGGCCCTAGAAGAAGAGAAACTTGCTGAGAAAAGCCATGTGTCACTCTTCACTAAGAGGCAAATACAAATTTCTAAACTGAGGAAAAGATGCTGAGCTGCTCAGTAGAACGATTATGAAAGGCAGATAATGTGAGCAGTGTTTCTCCCCATTTCTTAACATTGGTACATGAAATCCAGAACTCCAGCATCTTAAGATAACCAAGATTGAGTATGCAAGATCCCTGAAGGAAGGGAAAATAAGTGAGTTCTCCATGTGTCTAACAAATGCTCACAAATTCTTAAGCAGTACAGGTACAGAAAAGTCATGTAGAAATCAGTGTAAGAAAATGAAATTTTCAGCAGTCACAGAGTAGTAGGGAGATAAAGTGTGACACACAGAGTTCCTGGAAAATTCTCAAGAGGTTCACCTGGGAGCCCTGAAAAGAAATCACCCTTGGAAGAAATGTTGTTCAACAAGAAATACATCAGGTCTGACAAATACTAAAACTCACTCCTTGATACAGCTCAAAACTGGATTATACCAAGATTATATGTCCCTATGCTCACCGCATGCTAAGGGTAGTGTCCCATCCAGATTTCTATATTGTTTATACTAAGATTCCGAAATTCACAAATAGTTAGCAGATATGGTAAAAGAAGTGACAAGAGGAAAAAACAAACAAACAAAAAACCAATAGAATCATATGCAGATTTGACCCAGAAAATGAAATTATCAGACAATGTTAAAATAATTTAAGTGAATATATTCAGAAAAAGTGGGGAATATATAACAACATTCTTTTTTTTTGAGAGGTTTTTCACTATAGGGCGCGTGCGCTTGCCAGACAGACAGAGAGACAGAAAGCGAGAAATCACCCCCCGGGGGGATGGTCACGCCGCAATCCCTTCTCCTCCATTCTCCTCTCGGGATCTTGGGCACGCACACACACGCACCCGGCATGAGTTTTAAGCCACCGGGTCCGGGACGTGAACCACTGTCGACTACATGGGAGTCCAGTGACATAGCCATTATGCTAACTGCTGGTTCCCATATAACAACATTCTTATAGTGTCAAAAATATATGTAAATTAAAATGCAAGACTTATGCATACTCTATGGCCCAGAAATTCATTCCTATAGATATACCCAAGAGGTATATGTGTGTGATAGATGTCAACTTGACTGAAATGATGGATGACTGGAAGACTGGTACATCACTGTGTCTAAGTATGTCTGTGAGAGTCTTGCCTGATAAGACTGGCCTATACATTGCTAGACTGAGAGAAGAGCTGCATTCAATGTGGGTGTGTATCATTCAATTTGCTGGAAGCATGGGAGAGTCAAAGGGAAGAAGTGACTCCTAATTCCTCACTCCCTCTATTCTCCTCTACTCCATTCCACTCTTCCTTCCAGAGAGAACTGTGTGTTCTATTCCTGCACATTCTGCCTAATCTACCCTAGTCCTATATTCAGCCCTTGGCTGCATTTGTTCTTGCCACATCCTGGTCTCTGCCCACTTCCAGGTAGGTTTACTCAAAGTTCTTTAATTTGAGGGATATGGACTCATCCCAGCAGCTACCTGAGGCCCCCTTCATTTCTCTGACTAGAATAGCACCAGTCTCTCTGATTCAGTCTTCCAGCTGCTTCTCCAGCTTGCATAGAGTCTACTATGGGACTACTATGCCTTGTGATTGTGTGAGATAATTCCTATAACAAATTTCTTCTTTTACATATATATCCTTTGGCTCTGTTTTGCTGAAGAACTCTGACCAAAAAAGCATGAAGAAGAAAATTCCATACAATATTAATTGCCCCAAACTGAAAATGCTAATATAGTTTTGCACCGATGCAATTACAGTTAAGATACAAAAGAAACAAACAACCATGGCTTTCACTTTTAAAATGAGAAATCAGATTAATTATAAAACACATATTTTTTAAAACTCACCATTAAAATAAGGATTAAAAAAAAAACCTAAAGGTATTAAATTCCAGATAGGGACAAATGTTTCCTAGGACAAAAGTAACTCATGATCACCTCAAACCCTTGGTGCCATGGTGAATACAGTAGAAAATCATGCAGTATAAAATGAAGGAATGGGGAGGCCAGCAGATGGCATAATGGCTACGTTGCTGGACTCCCACATAGTCAAGCATGGTTCAAGTCCCTGACCTGGCAACTTAAAACTCATGCTGGGTGTACATGCATGTATGCCCCAAATCCCAAGAAGAGACTGCAGAAGGGACTGTGGTATCAACATCCCCTTTGGGAGGTGATTTCTTACTTTCTATATCTCTGGTGAGAACATGTGCCCTATAGCAAAAATCTCTCTAGAAGAAAAAAAATAAATAAAAAAGAAAGAATGGGGCCAGACTTGGGACAGCAGTCATATGTGAAGCTTAATGAGGTATATGAGAGGGTTACTAGTTCAAGTCCAGAGATTTTCCTGAGTATTCTGGGCATGATCTGGGCTTGACTGAACATGGATTGCAACATTGAGACCATGTTGTGGGTACTCTCTCTCTTTCTTGCTCATCAAAGAAAGAAAGAAACTTCATTTAAAAAAAAAAAAAAGACCAGAAAGAAGGAGAGAGCAATATATATAGCATAATTCGAACTTCTACCTGTTGGCTTATGTGAGGAAGAATTCTGAAGAACCCCAGGTGCAAAGTACGTTCTCACCTGCCTACAAATTTCTTCCACAAAAATTTAATTGAATACTTTAGTGGCCACTGAGCAGTGGGTAAGAGTGAGGAAAGAGCTGCCCTGAGAGGCACAAACCAGAAACCTCAAAAGGTTGGGTCAGACAGAGCAACCACGTGAAGAACTCCCATCCCTGTGGTACAGAGGACCTTCTTGCAGTGTCCAGGGGCAGGAGCCTGCCCAAATCCAGGGTCAAGGTAGAAAAGTAGAAAGGACGTGTCAGGCCTCTCAGTAAGTGCAAAGCAGTGACCAAATGAAGTCTAAATGCAGAGAAGCAGGAAGAGAAAGGCTCTTCCAGAAGGTAGAAATCTGAGGGAGGTGTGGGAGAACAGAAAACCTTCCCCTCAAGAACTGGTGGCTAGGTTCTAATGCATAAAGAGTTTTCTAGAAGTGCCAATGCACAAATTTCAAAAATAATCTTGATCCTACTGTGTAAACATTTGAAACCATCAGAAAAGAGTCTGATTAAAATGCAAAAATGCTGAGACCCAGCATAAATACAAATTAGACTATATCTGTGCTTGGTGGCTTGACAGAGAAAGTCTGGGGAGAAATAGCACCTATTTCAGGCTCCATTATATTTCATATAAAATATGTGGTACCCAGGACAATGCTACTCATAATTAGGAACAGTACACCTTCACAGTCAGACCAGCACTTCAGCTCTGATCTTCTGACTGAAAAGTTCTTTCAATACACACCGTTTACCATCTCCCAGCCTGTCTGAATTCTGCTAGGAAATGACATATTGAATGTGATGTTTCTTTCTTTATGTATATGATTATAATTAATCCAAAATATAAACTGGCTAGATCCAGAAGCTAAAGGAGATTTTATAGCTTACATAGCATAATGGGAATCACACATCTTATTTAAAAGCTTTCTTACTAAAGAATCCCCATAATCACTTATAAATCCAACATAATTATTTCCTTACTCTTCCTTCAGTTACTGCTCCATCAGATTTCAAAGAACGCCTATCTCTAAAGTTCACCCTTAATTAATAAAATAAATTCACCCTAATGATACCTAGAATACTCATATTACTCATGTTAAAGGCTGTGAAGTTTTAGAGTTGTAATGTCCCCGTGAATAGTTTATATCTTAAGAGATTGTCTCATTTATTTTGACTGTGTCTCTATTTTATGATTGCTTATGTAGCATGTTCAAGTCCCTGACCTGGCAACTTAAAACTCATGCTGGGTGTACATGCATGTATGCCCCAAATCCCAAGAAGAGACTGCAGAAGGGACTGTGGTATCAACATCCCCTTTGGGAGGTGATTTCTTACTTTCTATATCTCTGGTGAGAACATGTGCCCTATAGCAAAAATCTCTCTAGAAGAAAAAAAATAAATAAAAAAGAAAGAATGGGGCCAGACTTGGGACAGCAGTCATATGTGAAGCTTAATGAGGTATATGAGAGGGTTACTAGTTCAAGTCCAGAGATTTTCCTGAGTATTCTGGGCATGATCTGGGCTTGACTGAACATGGATTGCAACATTGAGACCATGTTGTGGGTACTCTCTCTCTTTCTTGCTCATCAAAGAAAGAAAGAAACTTCATTTAAAAAAAAAAAAAAGACCAGAAAGAAGGAGAGAGCAATATATATAGCATAATTCGAACTTCTACCTGTTGGCTTATGTGAGGAAGAATTCTGAAGAACCCCAGGTGCAAAGTACGTTCTCACCTGCCTACAAATTTCTTCCACAAAAATTTAATTGAATACTTTAGTGGCCACTGAGCAGTGGGTAAGAGTGAGGAAAGAGCTGCCCTGAGAGGCACAAACCAGAAACCTCAAAAGGTTGGGTCAGACAGAGCAACCACGTGAAGAACTCCCATCCCTGTGGTACAGAGGACCTTCTTGCAGTGTCCAGGGGCAGGAGCCTGCCCAAATCCAGGGTCAAGGTAGAAAAGTAGAAAGGACGTGTCAGGCCTCTCAGTAAGTGCAAAGCAGCGACCAAATGAAGTCTAAATGCAGAGAAGCAGGAAGAGAAAGGCTCTTCCAGAAGGTAGAAATCTGAGGGAGGTGTGGGAGAACAGAAAACCTTCCCCTCAAGAACTGGTGGCTAGGTTCTAATGCATAAAGAGTTTTCTAGAAGTGCCAATGCACAAATTTCAAAAATAATCTTGATCCTACTGTGTAAACATTTGAAACCATCAGAAAAGAGTCTGATTAAAATGCAAAAATGCTGAGACCCAGCATAAATACAAATTAGACTATATCTGTGCTTGGTGGCTTGACAGAGAAAGTCTGGGGAGAAATAGCACCTATTTCAGGCTCCATTATATTTCATATAAAATATGTGGTACCCAGGACAATGCTACTCATAATTAGGAACAGTACACCTTCACAGTCAGACCAGCACTTCAGCTCTGATCTTCTGACTGAAAAGTTCTTTCAATACACACCGTTTACCATCTCCCAGCCTGTCTGAATTCTGCTAGGAAATGACATATTGAATGTGATGTTTCTTTCTTTATGTATATGATTATAATTAATCCAAAATATAAACTGGCTAGATCCAGAAGCTAAAGGAGATTTTATAGCTTACATAGCATAATGGGAATCACACATCTTATTTAAAAGCTTTCTTACTAAAGAATCCCCATAATCACTTATAAATCCAACATAATTATTTCCTTACTCTTCCTTCAGTTACTGCTCCATCAGATTTCAAAGAACGCCTATCTCTAAAGTTCACCCTTAATTAATAAAATAAATTCACCCTAATGATACCTAGAATACTCATATTACTCATGTTAAAGGCTGTGAAGTTTTAGAGTTGTAATGTCCCCGTGAATAGTTTATATCTTAAGAGATTGTCTCATTTATTTTGACTGTGTCTCTATTTTATGATTGCTTATGTAGCATTTTCAACTTTAAAATTCATGTCAATGAATCCTTCTGAACACCAGCTGCCATCCTAGTTAAATCTTAAATAGACAAATTGCTCATATTTCATGTACCAGTTATTCTTGAAAAAGCTTCATCAAAGTGGCATTATGCCCTGTTTTACAAGTATGTTAAGTTCTTCTAGCTGGAAAAATAAAAAAAAAAAAAAAAGGACAACTTGGAATTCTGTGCTTTAAGAAGCATAAATGCTGCTTTCTTTGGGCTATTTTATTACTTTCTTACAAAATGCTCAGATGTCAATATCAAATCTATGAGAAGAGATTTCACATAATCCACAGCTTTCCAATTTTTATTTTTATTATCTGCTTCTGGTATAAATTCTTCTGACCTGTACTTCGATGATTTCAGGTTTAAACTGGTCTCAGTGTCCAATCCCAGGACTCTCAATTCATCTACAACCTAGTAGTCTGGGCTGAATAGAGAATTTCCTAACAGCGTCCAGAGTAGATAAGAGGTGCGCAATAACTAAAACATACGAAAGTTAGCTCACTGCAATTTAATGTCCTGAACTAGAAGAAGAAGAAAAAGACCATTTCCTTTTGACTGTGGAGAACCACAAGAATGATTTGTAGCAGCAATTCTGGAACTAAATAGAAACAACATTTCTATTGGTTTAGGGAGAATATAAGCTCTAAGATAAATGGAGAACAGTGTCTCAACAAACTCTGCCATATAGGATGTGATCCAAGAGTAATCATAGGTATAAGAGAAAACTTTGTTGAACAGAGTAAAGATATGAAAGAATTCCTAATTCCTAATAAATATGGGTTAGAGTATATGTTTTAGGATTAGACATTTCTGAGCATTACAAAGAAATATCTTTGGTGGTTTTGATTTTTAATATTTCCCCCCAATTATATTTTCCAGTAAATGGAAGTTTATTGTAGCTTCAGACTAAATAGCAAAGGTCAGTATTATACTTTATGATTTAATTAAATGCTAATCTCAAAAATATTTTCTACCAAAGGGATCTGTCATAATGAGGAACACTTTCACTATTATATGAAAAAAGTAACAAACTATCAGTGAAACCATGAAGGCCAACATGAGTTGTAGACCTGCTTTTTTAGTGAAGACCATAAAAATAATGAACTTGAAGTGTTTAGATAGGGAATGATATTCTTTAATGTACCAGAGTACGCATTATTCCTATTGTTTAATATATTTAACAGTGTTTCCTACCTGGCTAAATCCTGAAGGGCATATGGATTGTGATTTTGAATGATCATCACTAATGCCAACTGACTTTTTTCTTACTACTGCTCCAAATGTGTCAACCAAAAAAAAAAAAAGAAAAAAGAAAAATCAAAAAAAGAGAGAAGAAAATTTTACTTATAAAAATTAAATTAAAAAAATATTAAATACTTTCCATGAAAATAACTTACTATGTTTAATTGCATATCTTTTAAATTATTATATATAGTAGGTTTTATATTTCTATAAATAAGGATCATCAAAAGTATACACAAAGACTTCTTTGTATTTAAGTAAAAGTTTCAAAATTATATCTAATTTGAAGAGTAATAATAGCATTATGTTTAACAAGATGGACTCTGGGCATAGGCTTCTTCTTTTTTTTTTTTTTTTAGAATTATTTTATTTAACTTTATTTATTTATTTTAATTTGACCAGAGAGGGACAGAGACTGAGAGAGAGAGAGAAAGTGAGAAAGCAAGCTGCCAGGACCAGGACTCGAACCTCAGTCGGCCATGTGGGAGTCCAGCGCCCTAAACCACCACACCACCTGCTGGCCCCTGGGCATAGGCTTCTTTAGAATTCTTATGCTGTCTTATTCTAGCTATGTGACTTTGGGCAAGCTACTTAAGAAGTCATGTCTCAATTTTATGAAATATAAAAATGGCATAATATTATATAATCCTAGAGCATTTTTTGTGAGATAAAATAAACTAGTATTTATAAAGTGCTTGGCACAATATCTGATACATGGTAAGGTAGTATAAATTTAAATATTATAGTTATTATTAATACTTGTATCCAAAGATCATTTATATAAATAGAGAACCACACTGATGTTTCTGGTTGTCATGTTAACATATAAATGACTTGACAATCTGGTGCTATGATTAAAATGCTTTTTAGAAACAAATAATAGGTTGTCAGAAAAGTCATGACCTATTTTTTCTGTGTGTGTATGTATGTGTGTGTATTTTAAAGAGATTTTTTACTCGCCAGAGACACAGAAATTAGGAAATCTTCTCCCCAGGGGTGATGGCCACACCACAATCCCTTCTCCTCCATTCTCTTTTCGGGATTTTGGACCTGCACACAAATGCATCCAGTATGAATTTTAAGCTACTGAGTCCAGCACTCACACCATGGTTGACTACGTGGGAGTCCAGTGATGTAACCATTATGCCCTCTGCTGCTCCATTTTCTGTTTTTCTAAGCAAAAAAGGATCATGACTTTTCTGAAAACCCAATAATTCAATTGTTCAATTTTTATACTTAATAATTTCTATTAGAATACTTTATCAAGAAGTGATAAAAAAAAAAAGAAGTGATGATGAAACTTTTTTGGCCTTCTCTTTAGGAGTTGTGACTAAAATGATTATTTCCTACACAGAACAGATGCTCTCTTATGATGCAACAGAGAACATTTTATGTCATTTTCAAATTTCTACCTCAGTGGCCAGCAGGCGGCATGATTGTTAAGATACTGGACTCTTGGGAACCAGCAGTTAGCGTAATGGCTATGTTGCTGAACTCCCACGTAGTCTACTGCGGTTCGCGTCCCGGACCCAGTGGCTTAAAACTCACGCCAGGTGCGTGTGCGTGTATGCCCAAGATCCCGAGAGGAGAATGGAGGAGAAGGGATTGCGGCGTGGCCATCCCCTCTGGGGGGTGATTTCTCGCTTTCTGTCTCTATGTCTCTCTCTGTCTGTCTGGCGAGCGCACACGCCCTATAGCAAAAACCTCTCCAAAAAAAAAAAAAATGGTACTGGACTCTTACATGGGGGACCAGTTTGTGTCCCAGACCTTTCAACCTGAAAATCACACTGGGAACATGTGTGTATGTGTCCAAAATCCCAGGAGGAAAATGGAAGAGAAGGGACTACAGTGTGGCCAACCCTCCCCGGGTACTGATTTCTCACTTTCCTTTTCACTGTCTGTCTCTCTCCAGTGCATGCATGTACCCTATGGCAAAAACCTTAAAAAAATTTTTATCCTACAGAGTAAAGGACTAATATTCTCAATGTTACCACTTACATTAATTTCCACCTTGGGTAACATCTTAGTGTGAATAAATATTAATTCTCATAATAAAATTATATGTGCCAAATCTCCACTTTTGCTCAAAATATTTTAATGCATTAATCTACTGGATTACTGGTGCTTCTAATTAATCAACAGATTTATACAGTCATTCTGCAGGCCCAGAGACCACAAACTATTTCATCAGAAAGTTCAACAAAGTTGGCTTTTTTTTTCCTTTAACAAACTGAATAACGTACAAAAGATACCCATCTCTAAACCTAACATATATTTAAATAATATACAGTCTATAAAAATATATGAATGGCCAGGGTGGTTCTAGAATATAAACATCTAGAGCACAGGACTTCTCCAGATTAAGGAAGCATATTCTTTTCATGTGAATGGTTCGCATTTCTCTCTTCAGATCACAGGATGAATAATAATAACTGCCTCATAAAAATGTCTCTTTAAGCTAGTTCTCATGTCTCTCTTCCTATGAGAAACTCCTCTGTTTCTTCCCTGGAGTTCTGTATTCGTTTTAGGTACAAATTTCAGAATACATTGGCATCTTATGTTGAGACTTCGGTTTCAAATATCAAAAGTGAATGTGGATGAAATTAATTTTTCTAACTCAGAGTTAAATCAAATGATAGGAAGTAATGGAAGAGATAAGAAAATACTGAAAGATAGTAAAGGGCAAAAGTGCATATGATAGAATTCCTTTTATTATGTGACTACATAACAAACTTTAATACTACTTATTTCTAATCTTTGGTAAATTTTATCAGTAGGATTCATGTTCATGTGGTTCGAGTTCTCGACCCAGCAGTCTGATATAGGGTGTGTGTGCTCGCCAGAGACACAGAAATTAGTAAATCCTTCCCCCCCCCCCCCAGGGGCGATGGCTACGCCACAATCCCTTCTCCTCCATTCTCTTTTCGGGATTTTGGACCCACACACAAATGCACCCAGTGTGAGTTTTAAGCTACTGGGTCCAGCACTCACAATATGGATGTGTGGGAGTCCAGTGATGTAACCATTATGCCCTCACGAGGCACATGTGTATGCATGCCTAAAATCTCCAAGAGGAGATTGAGAGTGGCCATCCCCATTGTGAGTGCTTTCTCATTTCCCTGCTCTCTCTCTCTGTTTCTGATGAATACATGTACTCTATAGTAGTTTTTTTAAAGTAAAATTACTTAAATAATGACATATAACTAAAAAATAAAATAAGAGACCTGTGAACAACCATGGTCAACTTTTATTTTAAGTTCTCCATTCATAATTTTCAATTACACATTAATTTTGCTATTAGATTGCACTATGGAAAAATGTAGAAGGCCATCAATTAACGTTTTCTTCTAAACAAGTTAGAAGTAAAGTCACTATTACTCTCTTTAGAGATTGAAATCTCAGTGGATATTATACAACTACAATGTAGTTGAAAACGATGTCACATGTATCGATGAACTCATCACTGATTCAGATGGATATAATACATCACGGACATAATGATCATACGTATCGATCATTCCTTACAGCTGGTATTTTAAGGAAGAAAGAAATATACTGAAGAGTTATGTGGATTCTCAAGATTTTCATGCGTAAGGGCAAAGAATAATCAATTCAATAAACAGTACCCACTTTTACAATGTCTTTTGCAAACATTTTTACCTTTGATTCAAAACACCAGCAGTACCAGCCTGAAAATACCACCGACTAAAACTAGACACTATGTTTTTATAACAAAAATATCTTGGGAGTTTTCAGAACTAAAGGGACAATAACCAAAAGAAAAAAAAATGAAGAAGAAGAAGAGAAATCATGTCCTTAGTAACACTAATGTAGAAGGCAGAATCTTGTGTAGGGTGGGCAGTATTTAAAAACTTTAAAAACATTATTCCTGTCTTCAAGCATGACATCAAGTGAGGTAAACAAAATACATGAATGGAGAAAAGTTAACTAGCCCTTAACATGGTAATTTATACTACACATCAATATAATAGGAAGATAGTCTATGAATGATTTTTATACATGAATGGTTAAAGAATTCACAAGTTAGTAATAACAAATAAATGATCTCATCACTCATTGAAAGACCTATATCATTTTGTGAAGAAATGTATCATGGCCTACAATTTATTCTCACAACTAATCTCTTGAAGACGGTGGTATGGCTGGGTGTGGTGGTGTAGCTTTAGATTTCCAGCCCTCACGAGGCACATGTGTATGCATGCCTAAAATCTCCAAGAGGAGATTGAGAGTGGCCATCCCCATTGTGAGTGCTTTCTCATTTCCCTGCTCTCTCTCTCTGTTTCTGATGAATACATGTACTCTATAGTAGTTTTTTTAAAGTAAAATTACTTAAATAATGACATATAACTAAAAAATAAAATAAGAGACCTGTGAACAACCTTGGTCAACTTTTATTTTAAGTTCTCCATTCATAATTTTCAATTACACATTAATTTTGCTATTAGATTGCACTATGGAAAAATGTAGAAGGCCATCAATTAACGTTTTCTTCTAAACAAGTTAGAAGTAAAGTCACTATTACTCTCTTTAGAGATTGAAATCTCAGTGGATATTATACAACTACAATGTAGTTGAAAACGATGTCACATGTATCGATGAACTCATCACTGATTCAGATGGATATAATACATCACGGACATAATGATCATACGTATCGATCATTCCTTACAGCTGGTATTTTAAGGAAGAAAGAAATATACTGAAGAGTTATGTGGATTCTCAAGATTTTCATGCGTAAGGGCAAAGAATAATCAATTCAATAAACAGTACCCACTTTTACAATGTCTTTTGCAAACATTTTTACCTTTGATTCAAAACACCAGCAGTACCAGCCTGAAAATACCACCGACTAAAACTAGACACTATGTTTTTATAACAAAAATATCTTGGGAGTTTTCAGAACTAAAGGGACAATAACCAAAAGAAAAAAAAATGAAGAAGAAGAAGAGAAATCATGTCCTTAGTAACACTAATGTAGAAGGCAGAATCTTGTGTAGGGTGGGCAGTATTTAAAAACTTTAAAAACATTATTCCTGTCTTCAAGCATGACATCAAGTGAGGTAAACAAAATACATGAATGGAGAAAAGTTAACTAGCCCTTAACATGGTAATTTATACTACACATCAATATAATAGGAAGATAGTCTATGAATGATTTTTATACATGAATGGTTAAAGAATTCACAAGTTAGTAATAACAAATAAATGATCTCATCACTCATTGAAAGACCTATATCATTTTGTGAAGAAATGTATCATGGCCTACAATTTATTCTCACAACTAATCTCTTGAAGACGGTGGTATGGCTGGGTGTGGTGGTGTAGCTTTAGATTTCCAAGAAAACTAAGTTGATATACTGGTAGTTATTCTACTGTTTAAAACATACAGATCTGCAGAAAATCAGTTAACCTACATATTAAGCTATATTTATTCATAGTTGCAAAGGGGCATCTCCTTGAATCAAGATTTTCTATGATTCTAGGTTTGGTTATATATCGTTTCATTAACTCTGACACTCTAGGCTAGATCGATTATACCATTAACATGTGACTTGTCTGGTAGACCATATTAGCCGTGACCATCATGTTTTCTGCTATGCCCATAACCTAAGATACACAGCTCCAGAAAGACATTCTTACGTTGCATTTTTTTTCACTAGGAATTCTGGATACCACACTCACCTCTTTTTGTCCTTCCTATTTACTCGTATTTTGCATTATCTTTAACACAAAGAACAGCCCAATGCCTGCAGCCTGGTCCTAGAACTTCTTTTCCTTTTTGTCACTTTCCAGGGACTTCATTTGGGCTTATAATTAAAATATCATTTATACGGGACCAGCAGATGGCATAATGGTTATGTCACTGGATTCCCACATAGTTGACTGTCATTCATGTCCTAGACTCAGCAGCTTAAAACTTACGCTGGGTGCATGTGCATGCATGCCCAAAATCCCAAGAAGAGAATGGAGAAGAAGGGACTGGGTGGTGTCGAAGAGTGATTTCTTGCTTTCTCTCTGTCTCTGTCTGTCTTTCCAGCAAGCACACATGTCCTATAGCAAAAATAAATCTCTCTCAAAAGAAAGAATTGTTTAGATACTGAAAATGTCTTAAATTATTTCTCCATCACTGACTCTCTTCTGTACTCATGAAGCATTTCTGTCTATACCTGATATTTCCACTCAGATATCTAATAGGCACCTCAAATTCTTCATTTTCAAAATGCCTGCTGCTTTCTGTCCCCTACTCCCAAGTTTAGCTCTTCTTCAAGTCAGAGTTTTTAATCTCAGTTGATGGCAACTATATTTTTCTATCTCCTTATACCACAGTCTTTGCTAACATCTTTGATGCCCTCCTTTCTCATATGCCACCCATTTGGTCAACTTTATCTATCCTGTTAACAGTCTTTTCCCATAATCCTCATCTAAGTGATTATTATAGCTTCCTAATACATTTGCCCAAGTTTTTCTTGGAGCTTTCAGTCTATTTACAAATCAAACTAAGTGATCCTTTTAAAATTAAAATTGAATTATGTTATCAAACAAAAGCCTTCCACTGTTCCACAATTTGTCTGAATAATAGCCATAATCCTTACAACATATGGCCCCTTTATTGTATTGATCTCATCTCTTATAAGTCTCTGCTCCTTCACTCATCTCCAGATATATCCCATCCTAGCTGCAGTGGGGAACATGCAAGATGATCTCATCATCTTTGTATTCACTGGGTTTCTGCCTGACATATTCTCTCTCTACAGTATATTGGATTGGCTAGTTTCCTCACCAACTTCAGGACTTAATTCCAGTCACTTTCTCAATGATTTTTTTTTCTGACTATGTTATCTTAAAGTTTAATGCTCAATATTTATTTCCTCATTTCCTACTGTATTTAATCCATCACCATAAATTAACAAATGATATATTTTTTATTTATTTTTCTTATTGACTGTCTCCTCCATAGATTTTTACCCTTTATAAGAGCAACTATGGGAGAGGAAATGCTGTTTACTATTTCAAAAATCTACAAAAGTACCAGGCATATACCACGCTGTAGATATTTAGTCAATGAACTGATGACAGATTTTGACAAGTGTATTAGTTATAACATAGCCTACTGTAATAAAACAGTACTTAACAGAGGAACCCTTTATTTCTTTCATGTAGAAGACTACTCAGGAAATGCAGAACTGGTATTTTAGCTTGACAGTGTCAGTAACTGATGCTGCTTCCACATTATTGCTCTGTATTCTTCAATACTTTGGCTTCATTTCATGATCTCACATGCTCTCACAAGTATTATTTCTGAGTCACAGTTGGAGGAAAGAAGAGAGAAGAGAAATGGAGGGCACGATCAAAAAATCCCTTCAATAGCATAACCCAGAGCTAGCACATTTATTTCTACTGGATCCTGTTGGCAATAAGTCACAAAATATACCTAACCAGAGCAGAGACTTGAATTATAGACTTACTCAAGGTTTAACATAAAAGAAGGAAAAGATGAAGGTGAATATTGAGATTGGGTTACAATAATCTTTGCCCAAACTCCTACTTCGCAACACTCCTTTAAGTGTGTGATTGGCACCTAAAGTAAGGTGAATCCACAGTCTAGCTAGAAGCTGGTGAAGATATCTCACAGGGGCTGGACAGTGGCTCAGCAGTAACACATCACTTTGTTTGGCTGACTCACAAGGGAAGGTTCTGGGTAAAGGTCCAAACACCTCCCTGAACATGCTGGGTGTGCACATGCCTATGATCTGGGACTTGCTGAAGCTCAGAGTGCCATAAAGATCTTACTGAGGTGCCCCTCTCTTTCTTTCTTGTTCATGGAAGATAGAAATAAAATAAAGCTTTTTTACAAAAAGCTTTACAATACTTCATTGTAAGTTCATTGCCAAGACATTGATAAGCTTTATATTTTTATGAATTTCAACTCCTGTAATACCAAAAACTCAAAACCAAACAACAAAAATTTAAAATAGCCAGCAGTCTCCTTCCTAAGCTCCCTTTACCTAACCTAGCCTAAATACACTTATTCCTCATCCTTACAATCAAGTTCTAATTAGGACATAACTTTTATTTTTGGCAGAGGTGCACACACTTGCCAGAAAGACAGAGAGAGAGAGGGATAGAGGGAGAAAGTATTACCAATGGGGCATGGTAGCACTGAAATCCCTTCTCTACCATCTCTCCATCCTGTCAGAATTTGGGGCACATATAATACACAACTGGGTGTTTTTCAAACCTCCAAGACTGGGATTCAAACCATGGTCAGCTATGTGGGATCTGGCCCCCTTAAACACTAGGCCATGGGGTTGGCCCCATAACTTTTTGGTTTAGTTGTTTTTCTTTCTCCTTCCTTCTTTCCTTCCTTCCTTCCTTCCTTCTTTCTTTTTGCCATAGGCATGTGTGTTTGCAGGATAGAGACAGAGAAAGACAGTGAGAAAGAAAGTGAGAAATCACCTCGCTGGGGGGATGGTTATTCCACAATCCTTTCTCCTCCTTAGTCCTCTCAGAATTTTGAGCATGCACGAACACATGCCTGGCATGATTTTCAAGCCTCTAGGTCTAGCACTCAAACTGTGGTCAGTCACGTAGGAGTTCGGTGTCTTAACCACTACATCACCAACTGCCCCCACCCCCCTTTTTAAACATTCAGATGCATTATCACCAGCAAAATCTGTTAAGTTTTATTTCACTTGTTCCAAGCATTTTGATCTTACTATAAGTGCATTTTCTTTCTCTGGTTCCGTTTCCTCTCCTCACAGAGTCTCACACTGTAGTGTGTGTGTGTGTGTGTGTGTGTGTGTGTGTGTGTGTCACAGGGTACTTGCCTTATGTCTGGATATCCATGTATTCCCCTCTCTCTTTTTCTGGCACTTTCATTCATTCTGCAAATTAAATCCAGGACATACTCTAGTTATGACTAGATTTGACCACTATGAACCAGTGACAGAATAGTCAAGTGGTAAAGAAAATTCACTTAATATTTTTATATATTTTTTAAAAATACATCATTTTTAAGAGGTATGTTATAAAGATGTTCCATAAAGTCGTCTCGAAAGTAATGACAAAGGTTTGATCCAAAAATCAAGTATTAGCCCTTTCTTCCACATGAGCTGTGTCAGTGTATCCTGATTTTCTTCGACCAATATAGGATATCAAAACAAACAAAAAACCCATATATACGCAATTGAGTCAAACTGATCTTTGTACTTCATGGCCCCTGCCAGGAATGCTTCTTCATATTACAGAGAAAAATAAATCAAGTATGCCACCTGAATAGCAGGAATAGATTGTTTGGAAATGTCTTTGCTGTCGGCCAATTATTCACTTAATAGAAGTGTATGAAACGAGAGTGATGATAAATAGCAATGTCTTGAATAAGTTGGGAGAAAATAAAAGTTTGCCCTAAACTCCCCCAAACTTCAATTTCTCATTACGACAGAGGTAAAATGAAATTATCAAAATAAATTACCACACACCTGTGACAACAGTCCCAAGAAAGACCTTTGAAACAGCATTTGACATTTAATAGCTCCCTCAGTGCTGTACACTCAGGACCCCTCCCATTTTCTACTGAAACTTGAAGAATCAATTATCCCCTTCCTCTGCTATAAGTAATAACTCCTTTTCTCCTGTTTCTTCAGACTCTTGCTTTTCTATGTCTTTACTTTTAGCAGATAAAAATGCTCAAACTTCCATTCCACAGACAAGTTACAGAAATGGTATAGGGCCTCTCACTTTCTTCCTGCTCATTCAAATGTCTTGAAAGGCTCTCTCTCTGCGTCTTCTCTCATTTCTTCCTAAATCCAAGCTATTCTGCTCCTACTGGGACCACTTCACAAAATTCCTCTCAAAGTTAGCCCCCCTATGGCCAATCTACACTTTTTATTACTCATCTTGTCAGAGCTCTTTAGAAGATCCAATTTCTTAGATCACTTTCCTCTCTTATTCTCCTTCACGTGAATTTTGGAGATATGCCATTGACTACTTAGTGTTTGAAAAGCAGTGGTCCTCATTGCCTCAGTCTGTAGCTCTGCTTGTTAAACCCTGTGCCTATAGTCTGTTTTTATCAAACACATTTCTGTCTAATCCATCAGGGACATTCACTGTATCCCATAAGTCTTCTGCCTGACCCATCCATAATGGAGGACAGCAAGGATGATGGCTGGGTTCAGGGTAATGGCTGGCTTCTCATAGGCACTAGGGTAGTTTTCAGCCCCTACTAGACTGAGGCATCCAATGCGTCCTTGAAGAATGACCTTGAGAGTCTATAGTGACTCATTATTTGGTGGCTATATTTCATTGTCACTAGGCTCCTAAGCACAAACAGCCGTAAAAGTGACAACCATATACCTGTGGTTCTGTAAAGTCACATTCTTGTGAGTACCACCTGGTGTCTCTCCAGGCCTGATGAGGAACCAAGGCTGGACTTGACAGGAGCCTGCATTCCAGGTCCACAAAGTACAGGGTCCAACAGCACAAAATGAAGCCCAAACTGCAAAATGTTGGGTATGTGTAAAATGTGACATTCGATCTCTCAGAATAGCTTAATCAGTTGCCCTATAATAGGACCCCCCTTTTCTCCTACTGGGGGTGAGGAATGAAGAAACTCTGGCTTCAGACTCCTGGGTGCTCTTGCTTATTAAACTTTCCTTTTTCTCTTATGATAATGCATCCTGAGTCTTACTCTGAACTGTGACAGGTTTTAAATGTACTGTCTTTGAGATAGCATCACTCAGGAAGATGTTAGAAATACAAATTCTCAGGTCAGCCTGTGGCCTAGAGGTTAAAGGGACTGGATCTCACATGGTCAACCACATAGTTCGAGTCCCAGACCAGCAGCTTGGAAACACATCAAGCATGTGTGCATGTGTGGGAGGCTGTGCACCTGCGAGTCTGCCGAGGTTCCTCAGAGAGCAAACAATTACCATGATTGGTTCCCTTCAAAAAACCTGACCTTTGAAACCTTGCTCTGATTGGCCACTAGAATCCCTCAAATTTGCATATTCTGCACCTCATGATTGGTCCAAAAGCAACCAATCACGACCCACTGTTTACAACCAATCACAGCTCACCGTTTACAACCAATCATGGCCCACCGTTTACAACCCACCAGAGTGTATATAATCATGATGCCTGGCCCACAGTAGCCAGATGACGACGACCAGGAGAGCCTAAAGAGTTGTAACACTACATCGTCTCCAGACGATCCTGGAGAGTTGTGACACTGCGTCATCTCCGTGCTGCTCACAATAGACGACATGACCCTTAAGAGTTGTGACACTGCGTTATCTCTGTGCTGTACCGTGCTGTCCACAATAAACGGACGACACTGTCGTCTCCGTGCTGTAACACTACGCCGCTTGTCCCGGCTCTCACTCCTTCACTCAGGAAACCTGTTCGGCTGTCCCCCCGGGTCGGGACAGGCATGCATGCCCAAAATCCCAAAAGGAAGAATGAAGGTGACGGGATTGCAGCATAATTATGCCCATGGGGAGCACTTTTTCACTCTTTCTCTCTCACTTTCTTTCTTTCTTTCCCCCCTCCCACCATCTCCTTCTCCCTCTCTCTCTCTCTCTACTAAAACTTTGCCCCACCCTCTGACAAAAATTGGGGAGGGAGGGGAGGAAAAATAAATACAAATTCTTAATTTCTACCTCAGCCTTACTGAGTAAGACACTCCAAAGACAAGGCCCAGCAAACTGTGTTCTGTCCATTCCACCACATGATTCTGAAGGCTCAGGTTTGAGAACCACAGCTTTGAGTATTAGATACCTGGCTCACATGTCAATCATTTGTTCACTGAGTGATGCGAGCATGGCTCTGTTTAATTCCTGGGTTCTTTCTTTCAGTGTTCTATCTCATTTTTTTTCATCCTATTCCATTTAGTGCATGAGCAATTTCTCCTCTTTATATACCTTTGGTCTATTGCATTTGCAATTATATTTGATTTTTTTAATGAAATACTTCTTCCTTTCCTTGTTGTTCTACATACAATGATATTTAAAAATACATATAATAGCTAAAGCACAGATTGTTATATAGAATCATAAAACATGTAGTCAATAAACATGCCTAAACTTATTGACTAGAGAATACATACGTTTAGAAGCCTATATTTCACTAGGAAAAAACTCAGGGAAGAAATAAAAAATAAATTTGCCATAATACAAAAATGGAAAACTGTTTGAAACTGCAAAAAAGGATCAGACCTGTATTTCCTTGAAGTTGCACTGAAATTTCTTATCCTCAAATTTTAAAGTTTGGCTTTCATTTCCATTTGGATTCCACAATGAAAATTAGGGAGCTACCTGGTCATGGGGGTTCGCGAATGTTTCCTACTGATTAATGTAAGGATAAAGCATATTTAAAATATGGCTTTCAAAATTAAAGCAATTTTTTTTTACAAATATTAGTTCGATTTAAATTTCTAACTATCAAATTAAATGTATCTAATTAGACATCAAAGTTTGAGATGTTTTTAAAAATTTACTGGAAAAACAGTGCATCTTATATAATTACTGAGCAACATATGGGATATGAGAAATAAGAGGCAAAGCCAATACAGAAAAACAAAGGTATTAAACCAGAACATAAAATGCCTAAAAATTTCTGATAGCTCATACTCATTACCAATGTATTTTTCTAAAGAATTATTTTATTTAACTTTATTAATTAATTCATTTTAATTTGACACATGCGCACGAGAGAGAGAGAGAGAAAGAGAGAAAGTAAGCTACCAGGTCTGAGACTCAAACCACAGTCAGCTATGTGGGAGCCCAGCACCCTTAACCACTACGCCACCTGCTAGCCCCCACTACCAATCTTTTAACCTAATGAGAATGTTGTAAAATTTCAAATAAAAGGTGATACTTAATTTAGTTGTTTTATACTTAATCAGCAATCTATAACTAAATACCATATTCATCTCTGTTAAATCAATATTATTATTAAAATTTGACAGTTTAAAAAAAAAAAAACCTAGTCCAAGTAAGACATTTAGATGTTTAAAAAGCATAACTGGTCATTTCTCTACTAAAAAGCTACAAAAAATTACAATCAAAGGATTTAATTATAGAATACTGTATTATATATTATAAATGTTGCTAGAAAAGTTTAGATTCCAAAATGCTTCAAGATATTACAATTTTGATCTTTGTTTAGAAGATGTTTTACAGTTGGCAAGGTGGTTAAGGGTGCTAAACTCTCACATGGCTGATTGTGGTTCAAGTCCTAAAGCTGTTGGCTTATTTTCTCACTTTCTCTCTCTCTCTCTCTCTGGTCAAATTAAAATGAATAAATAAAGTTAAATACAATAATTCTTTAAAAATATATAAAAGGATGTTTTAGGGCCATCAGGTGACATGGTGATTAAGGCAGCTGGATCCCACACAGCTCACTGTGACATTCAAGTCCCATAACAGGCAGTTGGAAAAAAAATCATGCCAGGTGAGGTACGTGCCTATGCAAAATCTTCAGATGAGCATGGAGGAGAACTGACTGTGGTGTGGCCATCCCTCCTGGGGGCATGATTTCGCACTTTCTGCCTGTCCCTCTCTATCTTTTTCTGGTGAGTGGTGAGTATACACACCTTATAGCAAAAACTATGAAAATTCCAGAGGGAAATATTACTAATAAACAGTTGATAAGTGTCATTCAAATCCATTACCTATTTTCATGAAGAAAGCATGTTGCTGACAAGTACAGTTCAAGGCTCTAGAACTAATGGTGGGCAAGAAAAAAGCTTTAGGCTTTCTTGCACACACACACACACATGGTGTAATATTCAAGCCACTGGATCTGGAACTTGAACTCTACTGTTGGCTATGTCAGATTCAGCTGCCTTAACCACCACTGGTGGTTACTGGTTTACTGCACCACTGGCCCAGTAAACTTTTTTTTTTGGCGGGGGGGAGAGATTTTTGCTTTAGGGTATGTGCACATGCCAGAGACACAGAGAGTGAGAAATCATCCTGTTGGGGAGTGGCCATGCCACAATCCCTTCTTCTTCAGTCACCTCTCAGGATTTTGGGCATGCACTCGCATGTTCCCAGTGTGAGATTTTGAGCCACCAGGTCTGGGACTAAACTGTGGTCGGCAATGTGCGAGTCAAGCAACATAACCATTACTGGTGGTCCTATGTTTTTTTTTTTTTCTTTTTTAAAGGTTGTTGCCATAGGGTGTGTGCATTTGCCTGAAAGAGACAGAGAGAGGGAAAATGAGAAATCACCCCTACCCCTGGGGGTGATGGCTACTCTGCAATCATTTTTCCTCCATTCTCCTCTTTGAATTTTGGGTAAGCATACATCCTCATCCAGTGTGATTAACTTTTCTTTTTTTTTATTTTTCCCTTAATTTTTGAGATATTTGCTATAGGGTGTGTGTACTTGCTAGAAAGACAGAGCAATTTATAGAGAGAAAACAGAGAGAGACGGAAAGCTAGAAATCCTCCTCCCTCCCCTGCAGGGAGGATAGCCATGTCATAATCCCATCCCCTCCAGTCTCAGGATTTTGGGCACACACACGTATGCACCTGGCATGAATTCAAGCCTCTGGGTCTGGGACTCAAACCACAGTCAACCAGGTGAGAGTCCAGCACTGTAACCATTATGCCAATTGCTGGTACCCACCAGTTGAGGTGAGGACTCAAACTGTGGTTTGCCATGTGGGAGTCTAGTACCTTAACCACCACTTGCTTCCCCCCCCAGTAAACTTTTCATTTTAAAAATAATTATTCAATTTTATTTATTATTATTATTTTAATTTTCTATAGGGCATGTGCACTTACTCAGGAGAGGGAGAGAGGGAGGGAGAAAGTGAGAAAGCAAGTTGCCAGGTCTGGAACTCAAACGATGATCAGCCATGTAGGAGTCCAGCACCTTAACCACCATGCCACGTGCTAGCATGCTATAAAAATTTGTTCAACCTCTGCAACAATAGTTCATATCAAAGATTAAGATTTTTTTCTATTATCACAAATGACAACTCATATCTTTAAATATGAAATTCCTATATAGACTTTTAAAGATGTATCTTAACATCTAAAGGTTTTTAAGATTACAAAAATTAATTTATGTAATTTATGACCATCAAAGGTAATTTTTTTAATATCTTTTTGAAAGATCCTTGGTATTCAAAGTATGCTTCAGTACAACTTTCCAATTTAGAGACTATATTATTTTCCTGTTACTGCTGCAACAAATTATCAAAAACTTGGAGGCTTAAAACAAAAGAAATGGGGACCAGCAGTTAGCGTAATGGCTATGGCACTGCATTCCCAAGTAGTCAACTGCGGTTTGAGTCCTGGACCTTGTGGCTTAAACTCACGCCAGGCGCATTTGTGTGTGTGCCCAATTTCCTGAGAGGAGAATGGAGGAGAAGGGATTGCGGCATAGCCATCCCCCTGGAGGGTGATTTCTTGCTTTCTGTCTCTCTGTCTTTCTGGCTAGCGCAGATGACCTACAGCAAAAACCTCTCCAAAAAAAAGAAAACAAACAGACAACAACAACAACAACAAAACCAGAAATGTATTCTTTCACTATTCTGGAACCAGAAATCAGAAACTAAGTTGTTGGCAGAGGCTTGAGGTGAAAAAAATCTGTTCCACGCCTCTCTCTCCTAGCTTCAAGTTCCGGCAAACCTTGACACTCATAAGCTCTAATCTCTACCTCCACATTTACATTTTGCCCTCCTCTTCTGTCACTCTACTCTGTAAGCATTTTATAAGTACACATGCAACTCTATTTAGGGTCTCAAAATTTTTGTTACTGGGGAGGCCAGCAGGTGGTGTGGTAGGTAAGGTGCTAGACTCCCACGTTGCCAACTGCTGTTTGAGTACTAGACATACAGCTTGAAAATCGCCAAGTACATGTGTACATATGCCTAAAACTCTAAGAGAATGGAAGTGAAGGGATTAAGGGCATGGCCATCTCTCCCCACCCATCTCTGAGGTGGGAGGGGCTTATTTCCCATGTTCCTTCTCTCTATTCTGTTTCTCTCTGAAAAGCACATACACTTTATAGCAAAAAAAAAAAAAAAAAAGTAAGAAAGAAAAAAATTGTTACTCTCCATGGAAGGCAAAATAATGGTCCTAGAAAGATGTCATTATAAGATGTCAATATAAGAAGTCAATATAAGATACTATATCACATTGCAAATGGGACTTTGCAGAAGTTATTAAGGATCTTGAGGCAGGAAGAATATCCTTGATTATCCAAGTGGGCCTCATGGAATCAGAAGGATCCCTTTAGAAGGGAGTCAGGAGGGTCAGAGTGAAAGTCATGACAATGGTAGTGGGGCTCAGAGTGATAGGACAAAGACCCAAGAAGTTTAGTAGCCTCTGGAAACTGGACAACCAGCGTAAGATCCCCAGGTCTTCCAGATGAAGCACTAGATTTTAGTCCCTGAGAGCGGACTCAGATTTCACCCCTTTTATAACTTTAACATAATAAATCAGTGCTATTTTAAGCCATTAATTTGTTACAGAGCAATAGGCAACTAATATACTATCCATCCCTTTTTTAGGCAGATGAAAGATGTATGTGGCTTCAAGAACAGAGTCTGAGTTACCATGGTCAAGTGTCTTGTTGGGGTTGCCTGATTTGAGAAAAGTGGCGCAAAACCTATTCTATGAGGTCGTCAGGCAAGTCATGATGTAGTTTTGTTTTTTCTATGCAAAAATGTGTCATGACTTTCCAGATGACCCAATATTTGTGGTCACAAGTGTTACTTTATTTACACTGGGTTCAATGTTAAAGTAATGAGAACTTAGAAGCTTGTTTTATTTTGCCTTGGCTTCTCAAGGATGCTGGTGGCTGATGCTGTAAGAGTATAAGTAATGGATGGACATAACCTTTCATGGAGTACTTATCAGTCCTTCTTTGCTTATTAAAGCTGTGGTTAAAAATTTGTCTGTGCTTAAAACTACGAGATAAATCGGAATAGTTACTTACAGATCACTTGAAAATACTAGGCATATAATAACTTTCAAAGAGAATCTGTCATTCTTCAAAATAAGAGCTGTCAATTTACAATCAATCTGTTGGTATAAGTTACATTTAATATGCAACTTTGGCGACTTGGACATTTTTGTTTAAATTTTCCTGATAAAGAAGCTATGAAAGTGTCCCCCACCCCAGGCAAGACAGCAAAGAATATTGATATTAATGATTCTGGACTCTCAATTTAATTTCTATTCACTAATTTTTAATTCCTATGGCATCTGAATAGTATTAAAATATTAAGTCCAGGTAGTTATTCATATTACAGCTTTAATAAATTTGATGGTTACATTCAAGATGACTGATGTCATTTATGAATCAAAAATTTTACTTTTTCAAATTAAAAATCTGTTTCAAAGGCCATTAAAAGTATTCAAAGATAACTGAAAGTCATATTTACCATTACTTAGAATACTCAATTATGTTATTGCATATATTGTTTCAGTTATTAAATTACTCGTGTGGCTTTGTTACATAAATTTCATTACAAATAATAACAAAGTATATAACAACAAAGCAGGTTTACTTTAGTAACTTGGATTATTTCTCAACTTCATGTTATTGACTTTTTCCAAGTGCATTGGTCAGCATTATTTAATACCTTATTCCCAGTTCTATTTAGAGGTTACAGATCTATAAATTGAAAAAGACTGATCCCAACACTGATCTTGACTTTCTTCGTGAGTAGAGCATAAGGAAATACTTTAAAGATGAGATTGTTGTCTTCAATATAATATATATACATATATATCTTAAATTTCTACATATGTGTGTATGTCAGCACACATACACAAATATATGCACATGTATGTACATGTAAAAAGTTAATTCTTAGTACATGTTCTAAATTTTTCTAGATGAAAAGTGAAAAGGCCATTCTACATTTTCTCTTCGGGCCTAATAATGAACATATATAAAACATTCTGTTTTAAGCTTTAATATTCAATAGCACTCAAAATATACTAAATATTTAGAAAATTTTAATATGAAAATACCCTATTTCAGAATGTAGTGCATAACACTTTTCATAGCAAATGCATAGTTCAAAAATAATCACTTGTTATTTTTATCAAGGGATAATCATTTTATTCAGTTTCAGCCACAAGCAGTTGTAATCTTCCTCATTGTTCCTCAACCTTACTGGAGAGAGTTCACTTGTCCTAGCCATATAAGAATATTCTACCAAGTTATGACATGAGTCCTACCGAGAACGTAGTGGAAATTCATGGTACGTTAAAAGCCTAGCATAGAGACAATGTTTCACCATTTTTTCAACCTAGACACATCGATGTATTTATTTTCCCATATAAAATGTGTGTGCATGAATGTGTGAATGTGTGCAAAATTAAGTCAGACTGTTTTAATCCGCCCATTACAAATCTGGTCTCTGATCTCATTCATAGATATCAATTTTTCTATAGGACTCCAACTGTTTTGTTTCTGACTTTATACAACTAACTCATAGCCACTGTAGATAATATGCAAAATACATTAAAAGGACAGATAAATGTTTTAAAAAATATTTAATTTTATTATCTTTTTTTAATATTTGCTATTGGTCACATGCACGAGAGAGAGAGAGAAAGAGAGAGTGTGCGCACATGTGAAAGCAAGCTGCTAGGTCCAGGACTTGAAGTGTGACCAGCCATGTGGGAGTCCAGTGGTTAAACACCATGCCACCTGCTGGCCTGCAGAGACATTTACATTAGTTCATGTTAAAATATGCATGAGTTCTGATACAAAATTTCTAATACATACTTATGTATTCAAATATATCTACCTGCTTTGAAGTAAATCTTCTATTGATCTTAAGAAGATGATTCTTCTCTATTTTGATATCTAAAAGCCAAGTATCTATATTTTTCTAAAGATATATATATATATTACACTTTAGTACTTTACAAATCTAAAATTTATTCCAGGATTAGTTTTGACTCCATAAGTGTTTCACCGCTAAGCAGTATCTGCAAACCTAAGAGGGTAAGAAGGTGTGACAAAGAGCAGAGGTTCTAAAATAGGGAATAAAATCAAGAAAACATCCACTGTTAACCTCAGACCACCTCTACTTTCTTCATTAATGTTTTCATTTAATGTTTAGCCTTTTTCCTTGACTATTTATGATGAAATAAGATACTTCAACATGCTTATTACATCAGTAAATGTTTATACATAGAGTAAAATTTTATTGAAGATTCATTTTGTCTTTCAGAGAGACATACATGAAACACCTTGGAGTTATAGTAAAGCAAAAGTTAGATCCAGGATTTCATTCATCTCTCCTTCTAGCCTTGATATTTAATTACATCCTTCAGTGGAAGGAAGTACTACCTACCCTGCTGAAGCCCAGGGTTTTCCTATCTACTCTAAGAGCATAGAAAGAAAAGTAGTTTCGTGTATCCGGTAAATAAAAATAAAGAGGATCATCTCCGGAAGATATAAGGTTGGGAGAAAAAAAGGACAAGTGAGGGCTTGTTCATTGCTGTACCCCAGCCTAAAAAGAGTTTTTTTAATTAAAAATGTGCAGGACCAGCAGGTAGTATGGTGGTTAAGGTGCTGGATTCCCACATGGTTAACTGTGCCAGGTTGAGTCTCTGATCTGGTGAGTGCTTTACTGTTCCCTCTTTCTTTCTGTTTCTCTCTGGTAAGTGCATGCACCCTATAACACATTTAGAAAATAATAATAATCACAATAAATAAAATGTTTTTAAAAGTCAATTTGCTTTGAGAAAATACCTTAGAAACTATTAGTGCATTTCCAAAAATTAAATTAAAAAATATAAAAGTAGAGGGACTAGCAGGTCAGGTGGGATGGTTCTAGCACTAGGCTCCCATGTGGTCAACTGCAGTTCAAGTCCCAGACCTGGCAGTTTGCTTTCTCAATTTCCCTTTCTCTTTGTTTCTCTCTCTTTGGTGGGAGCATATGCCCTATAGCAAATATTTTTAAAATAATAAATTAAAATTAAAAATGATAATTATAAATGAAATTAAATAAATAATTCTTTAAGTTAAAAATGTCAAAGTAGAAAAGAAACATGTCAGGGAGAAGTATTTCTTCTAAATATTTTCTTCCCAAATATTCACAGGAGTCAACAACAAAAAAATCTTAAGACTGAAATAAATTAACACAGCTCTGTGATCTCCAATGAAGATAACTTATAGTAGAATTATTCTAATATTTTCTTAACAACAAAGAGTTAAACATAGTAGTGTAAAAAAAAATCTACTGAAGAATGAAGGAGGTGAAAAATTTCAGTTGATAGGCTTTGTCATCTCAAAGACCTTTCTACTAGGGTATTCGTGTTGTAATGTAAAAGAAATACTAACAGAAGGCCTTATATTCTAAATCCATGCTTCATTTCTAACTCTTATAATAGCTTCATTTACCCAATGACCCATTTAAAAGCCATTAAAAAAAAAAAGGCAGATAAAAAAGCTGAGAATGTAAATTCGAAGACATTGTTGCATTAAGCAATTTTTCAGAAAGTATTTATAGTTAGTCCATCCTTTTTTTTTGGAGAGGTTTTTGCTATAGGGTGTGTGCGCTTTCCATACAGACAGAGACAGAGAGACAGAAAGCGAGAAATCACCCCCCAGGGGGGATGACCACGGTGCAATCCCTTCTCCATTCTTCTCTTGGGATTATGGGCACACATGCGCACATGCCCAGCATGAGTTTTAAGCCACTGGGTCCAGGACTCGAACTGCGATCAACCACATGGGAGGCCAGCAATATAGCCATTATGCTAACTGCTGGTCCCAGTTAGTACATCTTGAAATGTAATTTACTCAGCTGATACATACGAATTAGCAAACTACACCAAAATAAAGAGATATGTTTTAAATGTGTTTAAATATAGCTCAAAATTCTATAAGAATCAATAATCTTAGTAGAAAAACAGAGAGTAATTCTAGAAAAACTAAAGATTTTAAATTATTGTCATTCTGAAGGTTGGATTCCAATGGAATACATTTGAGCCAATAGAGCAGACACTTTGACTAATATAGTCAATTTCTTGATTTCTTGATTTCTCTCTTTCTCTTTCTTAAGGTTTTTGCCACAAGGCACATCCACTGACTGGAGAAAGACAATAAAGAGAAAGTGAGAAATCACCCCCTGGGAGGAGGCTATGCCCATCCCTTCTCCATTCTCCTCCTAGGATTTTAGGCATGCATGAACAGGAACCCAGCATGAGTTTCAAGCTGCATGTCCAGGACTCAAACCACAGTCAGCCATGTGGAACTCTAGCACCTAAATCACCATGTTACATTCTGGCCCCAATATATTTCTAATATATAAAACTATTTTCATTTCTCTTTAAAAGTGAAATTGGAGGATGAGGCCATGAGGACTCTTTTTTTTTTTGGAGAGGTTTTTGCTATAGGGCGCGTGCGCTCGCAAGACAGACAGAGAGAGACATAGAGACAGAAAGCGAGAAATCACCCCCCAGGGGGGATAGCCACGCCGCAATCCCTTCTCCTCCATTTTCCTCTTGGGATCTTGGGCACGCACGCACATGCACCTGGCGTGAGTTTTAAGCCACCGGGTCCGGGACGCAAACCGCTGTCGGCTACGTGGGAGTCCAGCAACATAGCCATTACGCTAACTGCTGGTCCCCAGGACTTTTGAAATAAATTAAATCAAATTAAAGGTTTTGTTACAATCAGCAGTGGCTTGTATTTTCACATGCATTTTATTGAGAAGTTTTTAATAATTCTAAATTTTATTTTATGATAGCATTTCGATTCAATCTTTAAGAGGTAATTTAAATTACATCTCCATTATAGTTTATATCCTTCACATCTATGATAATTACTTTAAGTCAGTCATGGTAATTGCATTAATCTAGCCAATGTTTATTTTACAAAAGCATATTTAACCCATTAGTTGCCTTGTAACCTAATTACGTGCTAGAGTTTTCTGTGGAAAACTGTCTTACCCTTAATAAGAGGTACGAAAAGTAAATGACCCCATCTACTCCCCAAACATTGTCATATCTAGCTATAATACCTAAAATGGCTTATAATCATGACTTAGTCAAATCTGCAGTCGACGTCATCACACAGAGAGTAGCAGATGAGGAAGTAGAAAGAATAGAAAGAATCTGAGTGCTCAGTCAATAATTAAGGAGCTGAGTTGACTAGACAGAGACATCTTTTCCTTTGATTTCTTTCTGTGAGATTATGGATCAATTTACTTTTATATTAGAGTTTGGCTTTTCAGTCACTTTAGCACAAAAATTCCCTGGATAATAGTGAATGAGAAGATACACTCCATCAAATCCTTTTAAGACCATCTCTGGAACATATTGTTGTTGACAGTTGTAAATATTCAACAAGATTAGCTTTACTGCAGAGTGCTATGCACATTTATCTTAATAAATATGGTGTATATCTAATCAGTCCTAGAATGCTTGTGGTTTGGTTGCACTTAAGATAATTCATAGCAAATAATTTATCATTATTCATTCAAATAATCTTTTTTTCTCCAATAATATACTTGCTGTTCTACTAGGTATCTAACAGGAAACTGATGTCACTTCAATTTATCGGTAATATACAGGTACAAGCTTCTATATAAACTATAATATAAAACTAAGAAATATCAAGTAATTATAGTCATCATATAAGTTAATTTTACTTCATTGTATTGATCATCTCCT
Source organism: Tupaia belangeri chinensis (assembly GCF_000334495.1). NCBI lineage: Eukaryota > Metazoa > Chordata > Mammalia > Scandentia > Tupaiidae > Tupaia > Tupaia belangeri. The sequence continues at coordinate 474,022 of NW_006203784.1, forward strand.
TTCTATGTCAGTACTAAATTATATCTCTTCCATTTTTATTCAGAATATAAATCACTTGGTTTTCTTCTATCACAACAACTACAGAATCTAAATGTTTAGGGCTCAGTATTCCAAGAAGCCATTAAACCTCTCTCTTTCAGTATGTGACTTGGTGAAGTTGTATGACATAGGGGTAAATATCAAAGGGTATGAAATCAGACTTCTGGTCTTGAATTTGAGCTCCACACTGTGCCAGCTCTCTGAGCTCGGACAAGTTAGTCAACCGCTCTGTGCCTTAGTTTCCTCTTTTACAAAATAGGCAAAAGCATTCATCTCCAACAGATATTCTGAGGTTGAAATGAGACAAAGCACGTCAAGTGTACCTGTTCTATAATATATATAAACATGTGCTAGATACTTCTGTTTTCATTATCATTATTACTAGAATCAGCTCATATCTTTTATTTATATATTCACATTTTTAAACATCTTATGAGCCTAAGATATGGAAAATTCCTTTTAGTTCTGAAATTTGTACAATAATTCTTGTGCATCTATGAATTCAACATTCATGGATTCAACCAACTATGGCATCAAAAACATTGAAACAAAAGCAATAAAAACAACAACAGTGTAACAACTATTTTCATTGTATTAGATATTATTAAGTAATCTACAGATGACTTAAAGCATATGGGAGTATGTATGTGTATGTATAGGCAAACAATAAGTCATTTTATATAAGGGACTTGATTATCTGTGAAGTTTAGTATCAGTAGGAGTCCTGGAACCAATCCCCTGTGGATATTGAGAGATGACTGTATATAATTTTAATTCCAAAATGCCACTGTCATTACAGTAAGGAGTTTTTGTTTTTAAGTTGTAAGTCCTGAAGATCGGAAAACTGAAGTCAGAGACAGTGGCAAAACCTTAGCTGCTGAGAGACAGGTGGATGGGGGGCACATCAGAAAGCCACTGTGGGAAAACGAAAAGCCAGGCTGATTTAGATGCAAGATGCTTAAACAGCTCAATAATCAATAATACTAGGCACATTTGCACTTGGAATAAAGAGGGCTGCCAAAATAAAAAAGATTCCACAAAATTATATTGAGAACAATTAGACCTCTAGATCACTGCTACTGCTCCTGCTGTGGAGAAAACACACTGAGCTTATATGCAAAGCACAGGAATCCCAACTGTTTTAGGGACTAGTTGTTGCGGTGTAGTGATGGTGCAGATACTCTGAAAGGCTGGGAGCCACGTGGCTGACTCCAGGTTCAGATCCTTGCGTCAGCCTTAATACATGCAGGTAAAGTCATTGATGGTCAGGGTCTTGAGGAGCCAGAGGGCTGGCTCTCGCTCACACCCACACATGGGCATACATTCTCTATCATAAAAATAAAATAAAAATAAAAAGGCCCTGGATTTCTCTGCCAGCTCCCACTAGAAGGAAGATGACAATGAATCAATGCCTTCAATTTTCTAAATGAACATTATTTTCTGTCTAGAATTTCTTACTCAGCTGAAATCTAGATTGATTGATACACCAATCAAATATGTGAGAAGAATAAAGTATTTTCAGACATGAAAAATCTCAAGACATTTGCTTTTAATATACTCTTTCTTAGGAAGCTACTAGAAGATGTCCCAGCAATACAAGTAAGAGGCAGCAACAAAACAGAAAACTGAGGGAACCAGCAGTTAGAATAATGGCTATGTCGCTGGACTCCCACGTAGTCGACCGCGGTTTGCGTCCCGGACCCGGTGGCTTAAAACTCACGCCGGGCGGGTGTGTGTGCGTACCCAAGATCCCGAGAGGAGAATGGAGGAGAAGGGATTGCGGCATGACCATCCCCCCTGGGGGATGATTTCTCGCTTTCTGTCTCTATGTCTCTCTCTGTCTGGCGAGCGCACGTGCCCAATAGCGAAAATCTCTCCAAAAACAAACAAACAAACAAAAACCAGAAAACTGAGATCCAGCTGGGACAGAAATTGCAGATATCTCCAGTCTGACAACTGTGCCTTCAGGTTGATGCAGTGAGTCTCTATCAAAACGCATACCGTCACGTGTTTTTAACCACATGGAACGAATGGAAGCTATCCTCAAACAAGTGACTAAATCAAGAAAGAACAAAACAGGAGGGAACAAAAAGAAAACAAATAGCAATGGAAATAAGTGAATTAATTCCCATATACCAACAAGGAACATCTTATAAGGACAGTCACATCACCCCAAGAAAACACATGATTATCATTTGGAGAGATATTTTTGTTTTGTTTTGTTTTTAGAGGTTTTTGCTATAGGACGCATATGCTCACCGGAAAGACAGAGAGACAGAAAGCGAGAAATCACCCCCCAGGGGATGGCCATGCCACAATCCCTTCTCCTCCATTCTCCTCTCAAGATCTTGGGCATGCACACATACATACCCGGTGTGAATTTAAGCCACCATGTCCGGGACTCGAACCACGGTCAACTACATGGGAGTCCAGTGACATAACCATTAAGCCAATTGCTGGTCCCTGGAGAGATATTTTTAAGACAATTGTACAATTAATAAATTAACTTATGTGATTAACTTTGTTGGAAACTGTACATATTTTTATTGGAAAGTATGGGGGAAATTAACAATAGATTCAAAGGAAAGCAATGAAAAGTACTTGCCTTTTTTTTTTTTTTTTGAGAGAGATTTTTTGCTATAGAGTGTGTGTGCTCGCCAGAAAGACAGAGACAGAGAGATAGAAAGCGAAAAATCACCCCCCAGGGGGGATGGCCACACCACAATCCCTTCTCCTCCATTCTCCTCTCAGGATCTTGGGCACACATGCACATGCACCCAGCGTAAGTTTAAGCCACCGGGTCTGGCACTCAAACCACGGTCGACTACATAGGAGTTCAGCGCCATAGCCCTTACACTAACTGCTGGTCTCGTCTAATTATTAATTTGAAAGGAAAACATAAAAATGGAGACATAATCACAGTATACAATAATGCTCATATATAGACAATAGGGATGTAGGCATATCACTATAAACCCTTTTATGACATAATGAACATTTTGACTACATATATGACATAGCAGCTGAGGTATACCTCAAGCGTGACAATAGGAACTCAATGTCTAACACCACAAACTGGTGAATTAACAGCTAATAACTTTCATAGTTAGAAATGTAAAACATTTGAGGGACCAGCAGTTAGTGTAATGATTATGTCACTGAACTCCCATGTAGCCAACCAGATCTGATGGCTTAAACTCATGCCGGGCATGAATGCGTGTGTGCCCAAGATCCCGAGAGGAGAATGGAGGAGAAGGGATTGCTGCGTGACCATCCCCCCTGGGGGGTGATTTCTCGCTTTCTGTCTCTATGTCTCTCTCTGTCTGTCTGGCGAGCGCATGCGCCCTACAGTGAAAATCTCTCCAAAAAAAAAAAAAAAAAAAAGTAGATCATGCATCACAGTAAAGGAAAAAGGGCAGAGACTTGTATTGTTGCTATACAGATGAGTCTTAAAACTATATGCCTATGAGGCCTGGAGGTTAAGGCAGCTGGATCCCACATGCCTGCCAGTGGCGCAGTTCAAGTCCTCAACTCAGGGCGTTGTGTCCAGTGTATGTGAGTGCTTGTCCAAAGTCCTGAAAAAAAGAGAGAAATGGCTGAGAAAGGACTGTGGTGTGCCCATCCCCTGTGGTAGGTACTTTCTCGCTCTCTTTCTCTCTCTGTCTCTGTTTCTCTCTGGCAAGTGCATGTGCATCACGACAAATTTTTAAAAATAATAAATAAATAAATAAGGACTTACCTAGACACAAAAAAGTATATGGATCTGCTGCTTTGCTAAATGAACAGTTAGTGCTTAATACTGAAAAGAAAAATAATCAGCAGTATCTGATATACCAAGCATCTCTCCAAAATTACTACGGACTCATAGCCAGACAGAGCAAGATGCCAAGTATACTTATCATTCAGACATTCGCCTGAAATATGTAATGTGGAGAGACGGTGGGTTATGAACTCAGAGAGGCAGGAGTTTAGATTTCTTTCTCAATTTCGGTTTGTTTTATTCTTATTCGTCTCCTCATGTGATTGTATTGCTTATTAGGATTAAAATGATAGAAAACTTAAGCCCTTAGCCCATACTGGCACAGGGTAAGTGGTCATTATTTTTAGCTCCTTCCCATTTTTAAGAACACAATGCAGGCAGTGGGAAAGACAGTTACTGCATTATATTAGTTCAAAGATACCTTTTACTTCTCTAAGTATGAATGAAATAATCAATCATGTCTTAGAATCGACTACTGCCATTTTTCACATTTTATCATCCCAGACGTTGGGCTGGTTTATACTGAAAGGCATCTCAAATCTAATGAAATATGGCATTAAAAAGTCAGAAACTGAAAACAGCAGTCTTCACACTGAGCTCAGGCACCATCCACTTCACTGCTCAAAAAAAAAAAAAAACCAGCAAAACCATTTCAGTGTAAAATAGGCCAAATACTCTAAGTAAGCCCTTAGTTTTTAAGTATAATTATTTTCTACAGACAAATTAGGTATTTAACTAACAAAATAATAGATATGAACAGGATAGGGAAGTAGCGTTAGCATCAGTACAGAGCCAGCCAAATGGATAAGAGAGTTGGTGCTTCAAAGTCACTGAAGGGATTTATCCAGTAATTCATACATTTAACTAATTCTGTTGAGCACCTTTTACTTTCCAGGCATGAATGAAGGCATTAGAATATAACTCAGTCAAACAGAGTTCATGTTGCTCAGAACATTTTTTTTTTCTTTTAAGAGAGATTCAGAGAGACAGGAAGCAAAAAATTACCCCTCAGGGATATGGCCACATTGCAATCCCTATTCTTCCAGTCTCCTCCTGGGATTTTGGGCACACATGCCTGGCATGAGGTTGATACCACTGCGTCCAGGACTCAAACAGTGGTCGACCATGTGGGAGTCCAGGGACATAACCATTACACCATCTGCTGGTCCCTCACAGAACACCTTTTGCTACTAGTACTTGCTTCACATTTTTTTTCTGGTTTTATCCTTCTCCATTTCTTGTTATCAGCTCTTCTTTCAATGATATCTGTAAAAACCTTAATTTAGAAGCCTAAAGACTGTTATGAACAGTCCTGTAAATCTATTTTCTATTAATAATTGCTAAGAGTTCACTACCAATCCACTAAAAATATCCTTTATATAATGTCAATAAGGAAACAATAAGAAAATATGCTCTGGAGGCCAGCAGGTAGCATGGTGATTAATGTGCTGGACTCCCATATACCCAACCACAGGTTGAATTCCAGACCTGGTGGCTTCCTTTCTCACTTTCCCTCTAACTATTTCTGGTCAAAGTAGAAAATAATGATAATGATAGATAAAATTAATTTAATAATTATTTTTTGAAAAGGAAAATATGGGGACCAGCAGTTGGTGTAACGTAGTCGACCACGGTTCCAGTCCTCGACTCAGTGACTTAAACTCATGCCGGTCATGTGTGTGTGCATGCCCATGATCCCGAGAGGAGAATGGAGAAGGACGTATTGCGGCATGGCCATCTGCCCTGGGGGGTGATTTCTCATTTTCTGTCTCTCTCTGTCTTTCTGGTGAGCACACGCTCCTATAGCAAACACCTCTCAAAAAAAAAAAAAAGGAAAATATGTGAAATTATGCAGTTACATATGCAAATAACTCTGAAAGTATAATATCTACTGAGAAAAAAATACAGCTACTCACTATGGTTTACAATTCATTGATTCATCTGCTTGCTATGTAAAAATGTAAGAGTACACTACTGGTTAGGCACAGCCCTGGGTCATGGATCATACAAAAAGGCCAGAAGACATAAAAATAGGGAAAATACAATATCTGTAGAGTGTCACACAGTGATAGATGGTTATGGAGAAGAAAGAAAATAGGAAAGAGAGGTAAGAGAAAAGTGAAAGTTGTGATTTAAACAGAGTAGTCATAAAAGGTCTCATTGAAATGGATTATTATCTGTTGAGGATAACGTGTATCGTATCCCTAACTGGACTGGTGTGAAATGTATTTATGCTGGAAAATTCACTTTACAAGCTGAGTGATGTACAGTGATTGATTGAATGTATAAAATAAATTTTAAAAAGGAATAGGAAGGAGAGAGCTATGCAGATGTTCATGTATAGGGAGAAAGAACCTTAGGGA